>NC_141755.1:135754930-136073776 GCF_982258835.1 Parasteatoda tepidariorum | reverse complement strand
ATTTTAACTTGAATCAAGTGTTCTGTATGCAAAAAAAAAACACAATTTTTTGTAGGGCGAAGTAGCGAAAAATAGCTAATAAACGAATAAATTTCGGATAATTTTTATTTATTTATTTATTCTAATTTATATTATTTTTTTTAACTTCTTTTTAATATTTTAAAGCGAATGAAGTGTTCTATATGTGAAAAGAAATATTTTTCTTTGTTAAAGAGCGAATAATGGCTGAAAAATGGACAGAAGTCATATCAGGAGGCACGCACACATCACACCTCGTAACTCCCTATAATATTGACCTATAAATTTCAAACTCCGCCCAAAATTAGAATTTAATGTATCGAACAATTGCACCGAAGGATTTTTTTACATACCGATTAGTGGGCCCGCAATCTGCCAAAATAAGTTTTGTTTACTAACCGGGAGCAGGTGTTTTTAGCTAAATATTCGCGGGGCAGGCATATGAATCATGGCGCAGTTGGTAAAGCTGTGTGGCAAGTTAGAGTTGTTGTCCCGGGGGCCATGGGTTCAAATCCCTGCGAGTATCGACATTCATATTTTTTGTTATCTTTATATTATTATTTTAAATATATATTTTGATATTTTAACGCGAATCAAGTGTTCTGTATATAAAAAAAAACTATTTTTTCATGGTGAAATAGCGAATAATAGCTAATAATCGGATAAATTTCAGATAAATT
This sequence comes from Parasteatoda tepidariorum, assembly GCF_982258835.1. NCBI lineage: Eukaryota > Metazoa > Arthropoda > Arachnida > Araneae > Theridiidae > Parasteatoda > Parasteatoda tepidariorum. The sequence continues at coordinate 136,073,078 of NC_141755.1, read as the reverse complement.
TTATTTATTTATTTATTTTAATTTATATTATTTTTTTAAACTTCTTTTCAATATTTGAATGCGAATAAAGTGTCAAATATGTCAAAAGAAATATTTTTCTTTGTTAAGGAGCGAATAAGGGCTGAAAAAGGGGCAGAAGTCATATCAGGAGGAACGCACACATCACACCCCATAACTCCTTATAATATTTACCTATAATTTACAAACTCCGCCAAAAATTAGAATTTAATGAATCGAAAAATTATACTAATGGATTTTTTTATATAACAATTAGTGGGCCCACAATCTGCCAAAATAAGTTTTGTTTACTAACCGGGAGCAGGTGTTTTAAGCTAAATATTCGCGGGGCAGGCATATGAATCATGGCGCAGTTGGTAAAGCTGTGTGGTAAGTTAGATTTGTTGTCCCGGGGGCCATGTGTTCCAATCCCTGCGAGGGTCGACATTAATATTTTTTCTTATCTTTATATTATTATTTTAAATATATTTTTTTGATATTTTAACGTGAATCAAGTGTTCTGTATATAAAAAAAAAACTATTTTTTCTTGGGGAAATAGCGAATAATAGCTAATAATCGGATAAATTTCAGATAAATTTTATTTATTTATTTATTTTAATTTATATTATTTTTTAACTGCTTTTCAATATTTTAATACGAATAAAGTGTCAAATATGTCAAAAGAAATATTTTTCTTTGTTAAAGAGCGAATAATGGCTGAAATAGGGACGGAAGTCATATCAGGAGGCACGCACACATCACACCCCGTAAATCCCTATAATATTTACCTATAAATTTCAAACTCCGCCCAAAATTAGAATTTAATGTATCAAGCAACTGTACCGAAGGAATTTTTTATATACCGATTAGTGGGCCCACAATCTGCCAAAATAAGTTTTGTTTACTAACCGGGAGGAGGTGTTTTAAGCTAAATATTCGCGGGACAGGCATATGAATCATGGCGCAGTTGGTAAACCTAGGTGGCAAGTTAGATTTGTTGTTCCGGGGGCCATGGGTTCGAAACCCTGCAACGGTCGACATTCAAATTTTTCCTTTTTTTTATATTATTTTTTTTTAATATATTTTTTTAAATTTTAACCTGAATTAAGTGTTCTGTATATAAAAAAAATACTATTTTTTCTTTGGGAAATAGCGAATAATAGCTAATAAACGGATAAATTTCGGATAATTTTTATTTATTTTAATTTATATTATTTTTTTAACTTCTTTTCTATATTTTTAAGCGAATAAAGTGTTCTATATGTGAAAAGAAATATTTTTCTTTGTTAAGGAGCGAATAATGGCTGAAAAAGCGACAGAAGTCATATTAGGAGGCACGCACACATCACACCTCGTAGCTCCCTATAATATTAACCTATAAATTTCAAACTCCGCCCAAAATTAGAATTTAATGGATCGAACAATTTTACCGAAGGATTTTTATATACCAATTAGTGGGCCCACAATCTGCCAAAATAAGTTTTGTTTACTAACCGGGAGGAGGTGTTTTAAGCTAAATATTCGCGGGGCAGACACATGAATCATGGCGCAGTTGGTAAAGCTGTGTGGCAAGTTAGATTTGCTGTTCCGGGGGCCATGGGTTCGAAACCCTGCGACGATCGACATTTAACATCTTTTTTTTTTAATATTTTTTTTTATTAATATATTTTTTGATATTTTAACTTGAATCAAGTGTTCTGTATGCAAAAAAAAAAAAAATTTTTTTTGTAGGGCGAAGTTGCGAAAAATAGCTAATAAACGAATAAATTTCGGATAATTTTTATTTATTTATTTATTCTAATTTATATTATTTTTTTTAACTTCTTTTTAATATTTTAAAGCGAATGAAGTGTTCTATATGTGAAAAGAAATATTTTTCTTTGTTAAAGAGCGAATAATGGCTGAAAAAGGGACAGAAGTCATATCAGGAGGCACGCACACATCACACCTCGTAACTCCCTATAATATTAACCTATAAATTTCAAACTCCGTCCAAAATTAGAATTTAATGGATCGAACAATTTTACCGAAGGATTTTTATATACCAATTAGTGGGCCCACAATCTGCCAAAATAAGTTTTGTTTACTAACCGGGAGGAGGTGTTTTAAGCTAAATATTCGCGGGGCAGGCATATGAATCATGGCGCAGTTGGTAAAGCTGTGTGGCAAGTTAAATTTGCTGTTCCGGGGGCCATGGGTTCGAAACCCTGCGACGATCGACATTTAACATCTTTTTTTTTTAATATTTTTTTTTATTAATATATTTTTTGATATTTTAACTTGAATCAAGTGTTCTGTATGCAAAAAAAAAAAAAATTTTTTTTGTAGGGCGAAGTTGCGAAAAATAGCTAATAAACGAATAAATTTCGGATAATTTTTATTTATTTATTTATTCTAATTTATATTATTTTTTTTAACTTCTTTTTAATATTTTAAAGCGAATGAAGTGTTCTATATGTGAAAAGAAATATTTTTCTTTGTTAAAGAGCGAATAAAGGCTGAAAAAGGGGCAGAAGTCATATCAGGAGGAACGCACACATCACACCACGTAACTCCTTATAATATTAACCTATAAATTTCAAACACCGCCCAAAATTAGAATTTAATGTATCGAAAAATTGTACTGAAGGATTTTTTTATATACCAATTAGAGGGCCCACAATCTGCCAAAATAAGTTTTGTTTACTAACCGGGAGGAGGTGTTTTAAGCTAAATATTCGCGGGACAGGCATATGAATCATGGCGCATTTGGTAAACCTAGGTGGCAAGTTAGATTTGTTGTTCCGGGGGCCATGGGTTCGAAACCCAGCGAAGGTCGACATTTAAATTTTTTCTCTTTTTTTATATTATTTTTGTAATAAATTTTTTGATATTTTAACGTGAATCAAGTGTTCTGTATACAAAAAAAAAACTATTTTTTCTTTGGGAAATAGCGAATAATAGCTAATAATCGGATAAATTTCGGATAAATTTTATTTATTTATTTATTTTAATTTTTATTATTTTTTTAACTTCTTTTCAATATTTTTAAGCGAATAAAGTGTTCTATATGTGAAAAGAAATATTTTTCTTTTTTAAGGAGCGAATAATGGCTGAAAAAGCGACAGAAGTTATATTAGGAGGCACGCACACATCACACCTTGTAACTCCCTATAATATTAGCCTATAAATTTCAAACTCCGCCCGAAATTAGAATTTAATGTATCGAACAATTTTACCGAAGGATTTTTTTATATACCAATTAGTGGGCCCACAATCTGCCAAAATAAGTTTTGTTTACTAACCGGGAGGAGGTGTTTTAAGCTAAATATTCGCGGGGCAGGCATATGAATCATGGCGCAGTTGGTAAAGCTGTGTGGCAAGTTAGATTTGCTATTCCGGGGGCCATGGGTTCGAAACCCTGCGACGATCGACATTTAACATCTTTCTTTTTTAATATTTTTTTTTATTAATATATTTTTTGATATTTTAACTTGAATCAAGTGTTCTGTATGCAAAAAAAAAAAACAATTTTTTGTAGGGCGAAGTAGCGAAAAATAGCTAATAAACGAATAAATTTCGGATAATTTTTATTTATTTATTTATTCTAATTTATATTATTTTTTTTAACTTCTTTTTAATATTTTAAAGCGAATGAAGTGTTCTATATGTGAAAAGAAATATTTTTCTTTGTTAAAGAGCGAATAATGGCTGAAAAATGGACAGAAGTCATATCAGGAGGCACGCACACATCGCACTCCGTAACTCCTTATAATATTAACCTAATAATTTCAAACTCCGCCCAAAATTAGAATTTAATGTATCGAAAAATTGTACTGAAGGATTTTTTTATATACCAATTAGTGGGCCCACAATCTGCCAAAATAAGTTTGGTTTACTCACCGGGAAAAGATGTTTTAAGCTAAATATTCGCGGGACAGGCATATGAATCATGGCGCAGTTGGTAAAGCTGTGTGGCAAGTTAGATTTGTTGTCCCGGGGACCATGGGCTCAATTCCCTGCGAGGGTCGACATTCATATTTTTTCTTATCTTGATATTATTATTTTAAATATATTTTTTGATATTTTAACGTGAATCAAGTGCTCTGTATATAAAAAAAAAAACTATTTTTTCTTGGGGATATAGCGAATAATAGCTAATAATCGGATAAATTTCAGATAAATTTTATTTATTTATTTATTTTAATTTATATTATTTTTTTTATCTTCTTTTCAATATTTTTAAGCGAATAAAGTGTTCTATATGTGAAAAGAAATATTTTTCTTTGTTAAGGAGCGAATATGGGCTGAAAAAGGGACAGTAGTCATATCAGGAGGCACGCACACATCACACCTCGTAACTCCCTATAATATTAACCTATAAATTTCAAACTCCGCCCAAAATTAGAATTTAATGTATCGAACAATTTTACTGAAGGATTTTTTTATATACCAATCAGTGGGCCCACAATCTGCCAAAATATGTTTTGTTTACTAACCGGGAGGAGGGGTTTTAAGCTAAATATTCGCGGTTCAGGCATATGAATCATGGCGCAGTTGGTAAAGCTGTGTGGCAGGTTATATTTGCTGTTCCGGGTGCCATGGGTTCGAAACCCTACGACGATCGACATTCAAATTTTTTCTTTTTTTTAATATTATTTTTTTTAACATATTTTTCGATATTTTAACTCGAATCAAGTGTTCTGTATACAAAAAAAAAAAAAAAAAACAATTTTTTGGGGGGAAGTAGCGAATAATAGCTAATAATCGGATAAATTTCGGATAAATTTCATTTATTTATTTATTTTATTTTATATTATTTTTTTAACTTCTTTTCAATATTTTAACAAAGAAAGATGCACAATTTTACTCTTAGTACACCTTACGCATTAGAATCTATCGAATATATTGTAAAAATAATTTCAAACAATGGAAATAAACCAATTTTCCTGGATTTTTCCAATTTTTACCCATTATTCGCCATTTTCTCAAATTAAAAAAATTATTTCCTATATGTAGGACCCTCTTAAATATGGAAAAACGCATTGAAAAAATAATATAATACAAAAGTATCGGAAGAAAAAAAAAGAAATTTTTTGAAAAAATGATAACGCTGGGATTCGAACCTGCGCCCCCTCTCCCCTGCCGTCAGTTACTTGTCCCGTGCCCTGACCACAATACCACTAGAACACGAGAAGCCGGACACAATTTCTCTTCAAAAGTCCTCTTTCTGTCAGCTATCCAATAGAACTTTGAGGGGCCCTCTGCACCACCTAATTCATCTATAAAAATTTCCTGCAGCAGATATGTTTGGACCATAGACCCCTACTTAAGGTTCGAGTTTGAAAATTATAACTTAATATTCAAGGGAGTTAGACGACTTCGAAATTCGAACCTCACCCCGCCATTTTTTTTTATCTATTATATGTTTATTAATATTCCATTATGCGTTCTTTAACAAAGGAAGATGCTCAATTTTACTCTTAGTACACCTTACGCTTTAGAAACTGTCGAATATATTGTAAAAATAATTTAAAACAATGGAAATAAACCAATTTTCCTGGATTTTTCCAGTTTTTACCCATTATTCGCCACTTTCTCAAATTGAAAAAATTATTTCCTATATGTAGGACCCTCTTTAATATGGAAAAACTCATTGAAAAAATAATATAATACAAAATTATCGGAGGAAAAAAAAAAGAAATTTTTTGAAAACATGATAACGCTGATATTCGACCCTGCGCCCCCTCGCCCCTGCCGTCAATTACTAGTCCCGTGTCCTGACCACAATACCACTTGAACACGAGAAGCCGGACACAATTTCTCTTCAAAAGTCCTCTTTCTGTCAGCTGTCCAATGGAACTTTGAGGGGCCCCCTGCTCCCCCTAATTCATCTATAAAAATTTCCTGCAGCAGATATGTTTGGACCATAGACCCCTACTTAAGGTTCGAGTTTGAAAATTATAACTTAATATTCAAGGGAGTTAGACGGCTTCGAAATTCGAACCCAACCCCGCCATTTTTTTTATATTTATTATATGTTTATTAATATTCCATTATGCGTTCTTTAACAAAGAAAGATGCACAATTTTACTCTTAGAACACCTTACGCATTAGAAACTGTCGAATATATTGTAAAAATAATTTAAAACAATGGAAATAAACCAATTTTACTGGATTTTTCCAGTTTTTACCCATTATTCGCCATTTTCTCAAATTAAAAAATTTTTTTCCTATATGTAGGACCCTCTTAAATATGGAAAAACAGATTGAAAAAATAATATAATACAAAATTATCGGAAGAAAAAAAAAGAAATTTTTTGAAAAAATGATAACGATGGGATTCGAACCTGCCCCCCCTCGCCCCAGCTGTCAGTTACTTGTCCCGTGTCCTGACCACAATACCACCAGAACACGAGAAGCCGGACACAATTTCTCTTCAAAAGTCCTCTTTCTGTCAGCTATCCAATAGAACTTTGAGGGGCCCCCTGCTCCCCCTAATTCATCTATAAAAATTTCCTGCACCAGATATGCTTGGACCATAGACCCCTACTTAAGGTTCGAGTTTGAAAATTATAACTTAATATTCAAGGGAGTTAGACGACTTCGAAATTCGAACCCCTCCCCGCCATTTTTTTAAATTTATTATATGTTTATTAATATTCCATTATGCGTTCTTTAACAAAGGAAGATGCACAATTTTACTCTTAGTACACCTTACGCATTAGAAACTGTCGAATATATTGTAAAAATAATTTAAAACAATGGAAATAAACCAATTTTCCTGGATTTTTCCAGTTTTTACCCATTATTCGCCATTTTCTCAAGTTAAAAAAATTATTTCCTATATGTAGGACCCTCTTAAATATGGAAAAACACATTGAAAAAATAATATAATACAAAATTATCGGAAGAAAAAAAAAGAAATTTTTTGAAAAAATGATAACGCTGGGATTCGAACCTGCGCCCCCTCGAACCTGCCGTCAGTTACTTGTCTCGTGTCCTGACCACAATACCACTAGAACACGAGAAGCCGGACACAATTTCTCTTCAAAAGTCCTCTTTCTGTCAGCTATCCAATAGAACTTTGAGTTGCCCCCTGCTCCCCCTAATTCATCTATAAAAATTTCCTGCAGCAGATATGTTTGGATCATAGACCCCTACTCAGGATCCGAGTTTGAAAATTATAACTTAGTATTAAAGGGAGTTAGAGGGCTTCGAAATTCGAACCCCACCCCGCCATTTTTTTTTATTTATTATATTTTTATTATTATTCCATTATGCGTTCTTTAACAAAGAAAGATGCACAATTTTACTCATAGAACACCTTACGCATTAGAAATTGACGAATATATTGTAAAAATTATTTAAAACAATGGAAATAAGCCAATTTTCCTGGATTTTTCCAGTTTTTACCCACTATTCGCCATTTTCTCAATTTAAAAAAATTATTTCCTATATGTAGGGCCCTCTGAGATTTGGAAAAACACCTTGAAAAAATAATATAATGCAGAATAATCGAAAGAAGAAAAAAAAGAAATTTTTTTGAAAAGTTGATAAAGCTGGGATTCGAACCTGCGCCCCCTCGCCCCTGTGTTCAGTTACTTGTTCCGTGTCCTGACCACAATGCCACTAGAACACGAGAAGCCGGACACAATTTCTCTTCAAAAGTCCTCTTTCTGTCAGCTATCCAATAGAACTTTGAGGGGCCCCCTGCTCCCCTTAATTCATCTATAAAAATTTCCTGCAGCAGATATGTTTGGACCATAGACCCCTACTTAAGGTTCGAGTTTGAAAATTATAACTTAATATTCAAGGGAGTTAGACGACTTCGAAATTCGAACCTCACCCCGCCATTTTTTTTTATCTATTATATGTTTATTAATATTCCATTATGCGTTCTTTAACAAAGGAAGATGCTCAATTTTACTCTTAGTACACCTTACGCATTAGAAACTGTCGAATATATTGTAAAAATAATTTAAAACAATGGAAATAAACCAATTTTCCTGGATTTTTCCAGTTTTTACCCATTATTCGCCATTTTCTCAAATTGAAAAAATTATTTCCTATTTGTAGGACCCTCTTAAATATGGAAAAACTCATTGAAAAAATAATATAATACAAAATTATCGGAAGAAAAAAAAAGAAATTTTTTGAAAACATGATAACGCTGGGATTCGAACCTGCGGCCCCTCGCCCCTGCCGTCAGTTACTAGTCCCGTGTCCTGACCACAATACCACTAGAACACGAGAAGCAGGACACAATTTCTCTTCAAAAGTCCTCTTTCTGTAAGCTATCCAATAGAACTTTGAGGGGGCCCCTGCTCCCCTTAATTCATCTATAAAAATTTCCTGCAGCATATATGTTTGGACCATAGACCCCTACTTAAGGTTCGAGTTTGAAAATTATAACTTAATATTCAAGGGAGTTAGACGGCTTCGAAATTCGAACCCCACCCCGCCATTTTTTATTTTATTTATTATATGTTTATTAATATTCCATTATGCGTTATTTAACAAAGAAAGATGCACAATTTTACTCTTAGAACACCTTACGCATAAGAAACTGTCGAATATATTGTAAAAATAATTTAAAACAATGGAAATAAACCAATTTTCCTGGATTTTTCCAGTTTTTACCCATTATTCGCCATTTTCTCAAATTGAAAAAATTATTTCCTATTTGTAGGACCCTCTTAAATATGGTAAAACTCATTAAAAAAAAATTATAATACAAAATTATCGGAAGAAAAAAAAAGAAATTTTTGGAAAACATGATAACGCTGGGATTCGAACCTGCGCCCCCTCGCCCCTGCCGTCAGTTACTAGTCCCGTGTCCTGACCACAATACAGCTAGAACACGAGAAGCCGGACACAATTTCTCTTCAAAAGTCCTCTTTCTGTAAGCTATCCAATAGAACTTTGAGGGGCCCCCTGCTCCCCTTAATTCATCTATAAAAATTTCCTGCAGCAGATATGTTTGGACCATAGACCCCTACTTAAGGTTCGAGTTTGAAAATTATAACTTAATATTCAAGGGAGTTAGACGGCTTCGAAATTCGAACCCAACCCCGCCTTTTTTTTAAATTTATTATATGTTTATTAATATTCCATTATGCGTTCTTCAACAAAGAAAGATGCACAATTTTACTCTTAGTACACCTTACGCTTTAGAAACTGTCGAATATATTGTAAAAATAATTTAAAACAATGGAAATAAACCAATTTTCCTGGATTTTTCCAGTTTTTACCCATTATTCGCCATTTTCTCAAATTGAAAAAATTATTTCCTATATGTAGGACCCTCTTTAATATGGAAAAACTCATTGAAAAAATAATATAATACAAAATTATCGGAGGAAAAAAAAAGAAATTTTTTGAAAACATGATAACGCTGATATTCGACCCTGCGCCCCCTCGCCCCTGCCGTCAATTACTAGTCCCGTGTCCTGACCACAATACCACTTGAACACGAGAAGCCGGACACAATTTCTCTTCAAAAGTCCTCTTTCTGTCAGCTGTCCAATGGAACTTTGAGGGGCCCCCTGCTCCCCCTAATTCATCTATAAAAATTTCCTGCAGCAGATATGTTTGGACCATAGACCCCTACTTAAGGTTCGAGTTTGAAAATTATAACTTAATATTCAAGGGAGTTAGACGGCTTCGAAATTCGAACCCAACCCCGCCATTTTTTTTATATTTATTATATGTTTATTAATATTCCATTATGCGTTCTTTAACAAAGAGAGATGCACAATTTTACTCTTAGAACACCTTACGCATTAGAAACTGTCGAATATATTGTAAAAATAATTTAAAACAATGGAAATAAACCAATTTTACTGGATTTTTCCAGTTTTTACCCATTATTCGCCATTTTCTCAAATTAAAAAATTTTTTTCCTATATGTAGGACCCTCTTAAATATGGAAAAACAGATTGAAAAAATAATATAATACAAAATTATCGGAAGAAAAAAAAAGAAATTTTTTGAAAAAATGATAACGCTGGGGTTCGAACCTGCGCCCCCTCGCCCCAGCCGTCAGTTACTTGTCCCGTGTCCTGACCACAATACCACCAGAACACGAGAAGCCGGACACAATTTCTCTTCAAAAGTCCTCTTTCTGTCAGCTATCCAATAGAACTTTGAGGGGCCCCCTGCTCCCCCTAATTCATCTATAAAAATTTCCTGCACCAGATATGTTTGGACCATAGACCCCTACTTAAGGTTCGAGTTTGAAAATTATAACTTAATATTCAAGGGAGTTAGACGACTTCGAAATTCGAACCCCTCCCCGCCATTTTTTTTTATTTATTATATGTTTATTAATATTCCATTATGCGTTCTTTAACAAAGGAAGATGCACAATTTTACTCTTAGTACACCTTACGCATTAGAAACTGTCGAATATATTGTAAAAATAATTTAAAACAATGGAAATAAACCAATTTTCCTGGATTTTTCCAGTTTTTACCCATTATTCGCCATTTTCTCAAGTTAAAAAAATTATTTCCTATATGTAGGACCCTCTTAAATATGGAAAAACACATTGAAAAAATAATATAATACAAAATTATCGGAAGAAAAAAAAAGAAATTTTTTGATAAAATGATAACGCTGGGATTCGAACCTGCGTCCCCTCGCCCCAGCCGTCAGTTACTTGTCCCGTCTCCTGACCACAATACCACCAGAACACGAGAAGCCTGACACAATTTCTCTTCAAAAGTCCTCTTTCTGTCAGCTATCCAATAGAACTTTGAGGGGCCCCTGCTCCCCCTAATTAATCTATAAAAATTTCCTGCAGCAGATATGTTTGGACCATAGACCCCTACTTAAGGTTAGAGTTTGAAAATTATAACTTAATATTCAAGGGAGTTAGACGGCTTCGAAATTCGAACCCCACCCCGCCATTTTTTTTTATTTATTATATGTTTATTAATATTCCATTATGCGTTCTTTAACAAAGAAAGATACACAATTTTACTCTTAGAACACCTTACACATTAGAAACTGTCGAATATATTGTAAAAATAATTTAAAACAATGGAAATAAACCAATTTTACTGGATTTTTCCAGTTTTTACCCATTATTCGATATTTTCTCAAATTACAAAAATTTTTTCCTATATGTAGGACCCTCTTAAATATGGAAAAACACATTGAAAAAATAATATAATACAAAATTATCGGAAGAAAAAAAAAGAAATTTTTTGAAAAAATGATAACGCTGGGATTCGAACCTGCGCCCCCTCGAACCTGCCGTCAGTTACTTGTCTCGTGTCCTGACCACAATACCACTAGAACACGAGAAGCCGGACACAATTTCTCTTCAAAAGTCCTCTTTCTGTCAGCTATCCAATAGAACTTTGAGTTGCCCCCTGCTCCCCCTAATTCATCTATAAAAATTTCCTGCAGCAGATATGTTTGGATCATAGACCCCTACTCAGGATCCGAGTTTGAAAATTATAACTTAGTATTAAAGGGAGTTAGAGGGCTTCGAAATTCGAACCCCACCCCGCCATTTTTTTTTATTTATTATATTTTTATTATTATTCCATTATGCGTTCTTTAACAAAGAAAGATGCACAATTTTACTCATAGAACACCTTACGCATTAGAAATTGACGAATATATTGTAAAAATTATTTAAAACAATGGAAATAAGCCAATTTTCCTGGATTTTTCCAGTTTTTACCCACTATTCGCCATTTTCTCAATTTAAAAAAATTATTTCCTATATGTAGGGCCCTCTGAGATTTGGAAAAACACCTTGAAAAAATAATATAATGCAGAATAATCGAAAGAAGAAAAAAAAGAAATTTTTTTGAAAAGTTGATAAAGCTGGGATTCGAACCTGCGCCCCCTCGCCCCTGTGTTCAGTTACTTGTTCCGTGTCCTGACCACAATGCCACTAGAACACGAGAAGCCGGACACAATTTCTCTTCAAAAGTCCTCTTTCTGTCAGCTATCCAATAGAACTTTGAGGGGCCCCCTGCTCCCCTTAATTCATCTATAAAAATTTCCTGCAGCAGATATGTTTGGACCATAGACCCCTACTTAAGGTTCGAGTTTGAAAATTATAACTTAATATTCAAGGGAGTTAGACGACTTCGAAATTCGAACCTCACCCCGCCATTTTTTTTTATCTATTATATGTTTATTAATATTCCATTATGCGTTCTTTAACAAAGGAAGATGCTCAATTTTACTCTTAGTACACCTTACGCATTAGAAACTGTCGAATATATTGTAAAAATAATTTAAAACAATGGAAATAAACCAATTTTCCTGGATTTTTCCAGTTTTTACCCATTATTCGCCATTTTCTCAAATTGAAAAAATTATTTCCTATTTGTAGGACCCTCTTAAATATGGAAAAACTCATTGAAAAAATAATATAATACAAAATTATCGGAAGAAAAAAAAAGAAATTTTTTGAAAACATGATAACGCTGGGATTCGAACCTGCGGCCCCTCGCCCCTGCCGTCAGTTACTAGTCCCGTGTCCTGACCACAATACCACTAGAACACGAGAAGCAGGACACAATTTCTCTTCAAAAGTCCTCTTTCTGTAAGCTATCCAATAGAACTTTGAGGGGGCCCCTGCTCCCCTTAATTCATCTATAAAAATTTCCTGCAGCATATATGTTTGGACCATAGACCCCTACTTAAGGTTCGAGTTTGAAAATTATAACTTAATATTCAAGGGAGTTAGACGGCTTCGAAATTCGAACCCCACCCCGCCATTTTTTATTTTATTTATTATATGTTTATTAATATTCCATTATGCGTTATTTAACAAAGAAAGATGCACAATTTTACTCTTAGAACACCTTACGCATAAGAAACTGTCGAATATATTGTAAAAATAATTTAAAACAATGGAAATAAACCAATTTTCCTGGATTTTTCCAGTTTTTACCCATTATTCGCCATTTTCTCAAATTGAAAAAATTATTTCCTATTTGTAGGACCCTCTTAAATATGGTAAAACTCATTAAAAAAAAATTATAATACAAAATTATCGGAAGAAAAAAAAAGAAATTTTTGGAAAACATGATAACGCTGGGATTCGAACCTGCGCCCCCTCGCCCCTGCCGTCAGTTACTAGTCCCGTGTCCTGACCACAATACAGCTAGAACACGAGAAGCCGGACACAATTTCTCTTCAAAAGTCCTCTTTCTGTAAGCTATCCAATAGAACTTTGAGGGGCCCCCTGCTCCCCTTAATTCATCTATAAAAATTTCCTGCAGCAGATATGTTTGGACCATAGACCCCTACTTAAGGTTCGAGTTTGAAAATTATAACTTAATATTCAAGGGAGTTAGACGGCTTCGAAATTCGAACCCAACCCCGCCTTTTTTTTAAATTTATTATATGTTTATTAATATTCCATTATGCGTTCTTCAACAAAGAAAGATGCACAATTTTACTCTTAGTACACCTTACGCTTTAGAAACTGTCGAATATATTGTAAAAATAATTTAAAACAATGGAAATAAACCAATTTTCCTGGATTTTTCCAGTTTTTACCCATTATTCGCCATTTTCTCAAATTGAAAAAATTATTTCCTATATGTAGGACCCTCTTTAATATGGAAAAACTCATTGAAAAAATAATATAATACAAAATTATCGGAGGAAAAAAAAAGAAATTTTTTGAAAACATGATAACGCTGATATTCGACCCTGCGCCCCCTCGCCCCTGCCGTCAATTACTAGTCCCGTGTCCTGACCACAATACCACTTGAACACGAGAAGCCGGACACAATTTCTCTTCAAAAGTCCTCTTTCTGTCAGCTGTCCAATGGAACTTTGAGGGGCCCCCTGCTCCCCCTAATTCATCTATAAAAATTTCCTGCAGCAGATATGTTTGGACCATAGACCCCTACTTAAGGTTCGAGTTTGAAAATTATAACTTAATATTCAAGGGAGTTAGACGGCTTCGAAATTCGAACCCAACCCCGCCATTTTTTTTATATTTATTTTATGTTTATTAATATTCCATTATGCGTTCTTTAACAAAGAAAGATGCACAATTTTACTCTTAGAACACCTTACGCATTAGAAACTGTCGAATATATTGTAAAAATAATTTAAAACAATGGAAATAAACCAATTTTACTGGATTTTTCCAGTTTTTACCCATTATTCGCCATTTTCTCAAATTAAAAAATTTTTTTCCTATATGTAGGACCCTCTTAAATATGGAAAAACAGATTGAAAAAATAATATAATACAAAATTATCGGAAGAAAAAAAAAGAAATTTTTTGAAAAAATGATAACGCTGGGGTTCGAACCTGCGCCCCCTCGCCCCAGCCGTCAGTTACTTGTCCCGTGTCCTGACCACAATACCACCAGAACACGAGAAGCCGGACACAATTTCTCTTCAAAAGTCCTCTTTCTGTCAGCTATCCAATAGAACTTTGAGGGGCCCCCTGCTCCCCCTAATTCATCTATAAAAATTTCCTGCACCAGATATGTTTGGACCATAGACCCCTACTTAAGGTTCGAGTTTGAAAATTATAACTTAATATTCAAGGGAGTTAGACGACTTCGAAATTCGAACCCCTCCCCGCCATTTTTTTTTATTTATTATATGTTTATTAATATTCCATTATGCGTTCTTTAACAAAGGAAGATGCACAATTTTACTCTTAGTACACCTTACGCATTAGAAACTGTCGAATATATTGTAAAAATAATTTAAAACAATGGAAATAAACCAATTTTCCTGGATTTTTCCAGTTTTTACCCATTATTCGCCATTTTCTCAAGTTAAAAAAATTATTTCCTATATGTAGGACCCTCTTAAATATGGAAAAACACATTGAAAAAATAATATAATACAAAATTATCGGAAGAAAAAAAAAGAAATTTTTTGATAAAATGATAACGCTGGGATTCGAACCTGCGTCCCCTCGCCCCAGCCGTCAGTTACTTGTCCCGTCTCCTGACCACAATACCACCAGAACACGAGAAGCCTGACACAATTTCTCTTCAAAAGTCCTCTTTCTGTCAGCTATCCAATAGAACTTTGAGGGGCCCCTGCTCCCCCTAATTAATCTATAAAAATTTCCTGCAGCAGATATGTTTGGACCATAGACCCCTACTTAAGGTTAGAGTTTGAAAATTATAACTTAATATTCAAGGGAGTTAGACGGCTTCGAAATTCGAACCCCACCCCGCCATTTTTTTTTATTTATTATATGTTTATTAATATTCCATTATGCGTTCTTTAACAAAGAAAGATACACAATTTTACTCTTAGAACACCTTACACATTAGAAACTGTCGAATATATTGTAAAAATAATTTAAAACAATGGAAATAAACCAATTTTACTGGATTTTTCCAGTTTTTACCCATTATTCGATATTTTCTCAAATTACAAAAATTTTTTCCTATATGTAGGACCCTCTTAAATATGGAAAAACACATTGAAAAAATAATATAATACAAAATTATCGGAAGAAAAAAAAAGAAATTTTTTGAAAAAATGATAACGCTGGGATTCGAACCTGCGCCCCCTCGAACCTGCCGTCAGTTACTTGTCTCGTGTCCTGACCACAATACCACTAGAACACGAGAAGCCGGACACAATTTCTCTTCAAAAGTCCTCTTTCTGTCAGCTATCCAATAGAACTTTGAGTTGCCCCCTGCTCCCCCTAATTCATCTATAAAAATTTCCTGCAGCAGATATGTTTGGATCATAGACCCCTACTCAGGATCCGAGTTTGAAAATTATAACTTAGTATTAAAGGGAGTTAGAGGGCTTCGAAATTCGAACCCCACCCCGCCATTTTTTTTTATTTATTATATTTTTATTATTATTCCATTATGCGTTCTTTAACAAAGAAAGATGCACAATTTTACTCATAGAACACCTTACGCATTAGAAATTGACGAATATATTGTAAAAATTATTTAAAACAATGGAAATAAGCCAATTTTCCTGGATTTTTCCAGTTTTTACCCACTATTCGCCATTTTCTCAATTTAAAAAAATTATTTCCTATATGTAGGGCCCTCTGAGATTTGGAAAAACACCTTGAAAAAATAATATAATGCAGAATAATCGAAAGAAGAAAAAAAAGAAATTTTTTTGAAAAGTTGATAAAGCTGGGATTCGAACCTGCGCCCCCTCGCCCCTGTGTTCAGTTACTTGTTCCGTGTCCTGACCACAATGCCACTGGAACACGAGAAGCCGGACACAATTTCTCTTCAAAAGTCCTCTTTCTGTCAGCTATCCAATAGAACTTTGAGGGGCCCCCTGCTCCCCTTAATTCATCTATAAAAATTTCCTGCAGCAGATATGTTTGGACCATAGACCCCTACTTAAGGTTCGAGTTTGAAAATTATAACTTAATATTCTAGGGAGTTAGACGGCTTCGAAATTCGAACCCCTCCCGGCCATTTTTTATTATTTATTATATGTTTATTAATATTCCATTATGCGTTCTTTAACAAAGAAAGATGCACAATTTTACTCTTAGAACACCTTACGCATAAGAAACTGACGAATATATTGTAAAAATAATTTAAAACAATGGAAATAAACCAATTTTCCTGGATTTTTCCAGTTTTTACCCATTTTTCGCCATTTTCTCAAATTAAAAAATTTATTTCCTATATGTAGGACCCTTTTAAATATGGAAAAACACATTGAAAAAATAATATAATACAAAATTATCGGAAGAAAAAAAAAGAAATTTTTTGAAAAAATGATAACGCTGGGATTCGAACCTGCGCCCCCTCTCCCCTGCCGTCAGTTACTTGTCCCGTGTCCTGACCACAATACCACTAGAACACGAGAAGCCGGACACAATTTCTCTTCAAAAGTCCTCTTTCTGTCAGCTATCCAATAGAACTTTGAGGGGCCCCCTGCACCACCTAATTCATCTATAAAAATTTCCTGCAGCAGATGTTTGGACCATAGACCCCTACTTAAGGTTCGAGTTTGAAAATTATAACTTAATATTCAAGGGAGTTAGACGGCTTCGAAATTCGAACCCAACCCCGCCTTTTTTTTAAATTTATTATATGTTTATTAATATTCCATTATGCGTTCTTTAACAAAGGAAGATGCACAATTTTACTCTTAGTACACCTTACGCATTAGAAACTGTCGAATATATTGTAAAAATAATTTAAAACAATGGAAATAAACCAATTTTCCTGGATTTTTCCAGTTTTTACCCATTATTCGCCATTTTCTCAAGTTAAAAAAATTATTTCCTATATGTAGGACCCTCTTAAATATGGAAAAACACATTGAAAAAATAATATAATACAAAATTATCGGAAGAAAAAAAAAGAAATTTTTTGATAAAATGATAACGCTGGGATTCGAACCTGCGTCCCCTCGCCCCAGCCGTCAGTTACTTGTCCCGTGTCCTGACCACAATACCACCAGAACACGAGAAGCCTGACACAATTTCTCTTCAAAAGTCCTCTTTCTGTCAGCTATCCAATAGAACTTTGAGGGGCCCCTGCTCCCCCTAATTAATCTATAAAAATTTCCTGCAGCAGATATGTTTGGACCATAGACCCCTACTTAAGGTTAGAGTTTGAAAATTATAACTTAATATTCAAGGGAGTTAGACGGCTTCGAAATTCGAACCCCACCCCGCCATTTTTTTTTATTTATTATATGTTTATTAATATTCCATTATGCGTTCTTTAACAAAGAAAGATACACAATTTTACTCTTAGAACACCTTACACATTAGAAACTGTCGAATATATTGTAAAAATAATTTAAAACAATGGAAATAAACTAATTTTACTGGATTTTTCCAGTTTTTACCCATTATTCGATATTTTCTCAAATTAAAAAAATTTTTTCCTGTATGTAGGACCCTCTTAAATATGGAAAAACACATTGAAAAAATAATATAATACAAAATTATCGGAAGAAAAAAAAAGAAATTTTTTGAAAAAATGATAACGCTGGGATTCGAACCTGCGCCCCCTCGAACCTGCCGTCAGTTACTTGTCTCGTGTCCTGACCACAATACCACTAGAACACGAGAAGCCGGACGCAATTTCTCTTCAAAAGTCCTCTTTCTGTCAGCTATCCAATAGAACTTTGAGTTGCCCCCTGCTCCCCCTAATTCATCTATAAAAATTTCCTGCCGCAGATATGTTTGGATCATAGACCCCTACTCAGGATCCGAGTTTGAAAATTATAACTTAATATTCAAGGGAGATAGACGGCTTCGAAATTCGAACCCCACCCCGCCATTTTTTTTTTATTTATTTTATGTTTATTAATATTCCATTATGCGTTCTTTAACAAAGAAAGATACACAATTTTACTATTAGAACACCTTACACATTAGAAACTGTCGAATATATTGTAAAAATAATTTAAAACAATGGAAATAAACCAATTTTCCTGGATTTTTCCAGTTTTTACCCATTTTTCGCCATTTTCTCAAGTTAAAAAAATTATTTCCTATATGTAGGACCCTCTTAAATATGGAAAAACACATTGAAAAAATAATATAATACAAAATTATCGGAAGAAAAAAAAAGAAATTTTTTGATAAAATGATAACGCTGGGATTCGAACCTGCGTCCCCTCGCCCCAGCCGTCAGTTACTTGTCCCGTGTCCTGACCACAATACCACCAGAACACGAGAAGCCTGACACAATTTCTCTTCAAAAGTCCTCTTTCTGTCAGCTATCCAATAGAACTTTGAGGGGCCCCTGGCCCCCCTAATTAATCCATAAAAATTTCCTGCAGCAGATATGTTTGGACCTTAGACCCCTTCTTAAGGTTAGAGTTTGAAAATTATAACTTAATATTCAAGGGAGTTAGACGGCTTCGAAATTCGAACCCCTCCCCGCCATTTTTTTTTATTTATTATATGTTTATTAATATTCCATTATGCGTTCTTTAACAAAGAAAGATACACAATTTTACTATTAGAACACCTTACACATTAGAAACTGTCGAATATATTGTAAAAATAATTTAAAACAATGGAAATAAACCAATTTTACTGGATTTTTCCAGTTTTTACCCATTATTCGCCATTTTCTCAAATTAAAAAAAATTTTTCCTATATGTAGGACCCTCTTAAATATGGAAAAACACATTGAAAAAATAATATAATACAAAATTATCGGAAGAAAAAAAAAGAAATTTTTTGAAAAAATGATAACGCTGGGATTCGAGCCTGCGACCCCTCGAACCTGCCGTCAGTTACTTGTCTCGTGTCCTGACCACAATACCACTAGAACACGAGAAGTCGGACACAATTTCTCTTCAAAAGTCCTCTTTCTGTCAGCTATCCAATAGAACTTTGAGTTGCCCCCTGCTCCCCCTAATTCATCTATAAAAATTTTCTGCAGCAGATATGTTTGGATCATAGACCCCTACTCAGGATCCGAGTTTGAAAATTATAACTTAGTATTAAAGGGAGTTAGACGGCCTCGAAATTCGAACCCCACCCCGCCATTTTTTTTTATTTATTATATTTTTATTATTATTCCATTATGCGTTCTTTAACAAAGAAAGATGCACAATTTTACTCATAGAACACCTTACGCATTAGAAATTGACGAATATATTGTAAAAATTATTTAAAACAATGGAAATAAGCCAATTTTCCTGGATTTTTCCAGTTTTTACCCACTATTCGCCATTTTCTCAATTTAAAAAAATTATTTCCTATATGTAGGGCCCTCTGAGATTTGGAAAAACACCTTGAAAAAATAATATAATGCAGAATAATCGAAAGAAGAAAAAAAAGAAATTTTTTTGAAAAGTTGATAAAGCTGGGATTCGAACCTGCGCCCCCTCGCCCCTGCCGTCAGTTACTTGTTCCGTGTCCTGACCACAATACCACTAGAACACGAGAAGCCGGACACAATTTCTCATCAAAAGTCCTCTTTCTGTCAGCTGTCCAATAGAACTTTGAGGGGCCCCTGCTCCCCCTAATTAATCTATAAAAATTTCCTGCAGCAGATATGTTTGGACCATAGACCCCTACTTAAGGTTAGAGTTTGAAAATTATAACTTAATATTCAAGGGAGTTAGACGGCTTCGAAATTCGAACCCCACCCCGCCATTTTTTTTTATTTATTATATGTTTATTAATATTCCATTATGCGTTCTTTAACAAAGAAAGATACACAATTTTACTCTTAGAACACCTTACACATTAGAAACTGTCGAATATATTGTAAAATAATTCAAAACAATGGAAATAAACCAATTTTACTGGATTTTTCCAGTTTTTACCCATTATTCGCCATTTTCTCAAATTAAAAAAATTTTTTCCTATATGTAGGACCCTCTTAAATATGGAAAAACACATTGAAAAAATAATATAATACAAAATTATCGGAAGAAAAAAAAAGAAATTTTTTGAAAAAATGATAACGCTGGGATTCGAACCTGCGCCCCCTCGAACCTGCCGTCAATTACTTGTCCCGTGTCCTGACCACTATACCACTAGAACACGAGAAGCCGGACACAATTTCTCTTCAAAAGTCCTCTTTCTGTCAGCTATCCAATCGAACTTTGAGGGGCCCCCTGCTCCCCCTAATTCATCTATAAAAATTTCCTGCAGCAGATATGTTTGGACCATAGACCCCTACTTAAGGTTCGAGTTTGAAAATTATAACTTAATATTCAAGGGAGTTAGACGGCTTCGAAATTCGAACCCCACCCCGCCATTTTTTTTATCTATTATATGTTTATTAATATTCCATTATGTGTTCTTTAATGCGAATAAAGTCTTTTATATGTGAAAAGAAATATTTTTCTTTGTTAAAGAGTGAATAAAGGCTGAAAAAGGGACAGAACTCATATCAGGAGGCTCGCACACATCACACCCCGTAACTCCCTATAATATTAATCTATACATTTCAAACTCCGCCCAAAATTAGAATTTAATGTATCGAACAATTGTACTGAAGAATGTTTTTATATACCGATTAGTGGGCCCACAATCTGCCAAAATAAGTTTTGTTTACTAACCGGGAGGAGGTGTTTTAAGCTAAATATTTTCGGGACAGGCATATGAATCATGGCACAGTTGGTAAAGCTGTGTGGCAAGTTAGATTTGTTGTCCCGGGGGCCATGGGTTCGAAACCCTGCGCGGGTCGACATTCATATTTTTTCTTATCTTTATATTATTATTTTAAATATATTTTTTGATATTTTAACGTGAATCAAGTGTTCTGTATATAAAAAAAACTATTTTTTCTTGGGGAAATAGCGAATAAAAGCTAATAATCGGATAAATTTCAGATAATTTTTATTTATTTATTTATTTTAATTTATATTATTTTTTTAACTTCTTTTCAATATTTTAATGCGAATAAAGTGTCAAATATGTCAAAAGAAATATTTTTCTTTGTTAAAGAGCGAATAATGGCTGAAAAGGGGACGGAAGTCATATCAGGAGGCACGCACACATTACACCCCGTAAATCCCTATAATATTTACCTATAAATTTCAAACTCCGCCCAAAATTAGAATTTAATGTATCAAGCAATTGTACCGAAGGATTTTTTTATAGACCTCTTAGTCGGCCCACAATGGGCCAAAATAAATTTTGTTTACTAACCGGGATAAAGTGTTTTAAGCTAAATATTCGCGGAGTAGGCATGTGAAGCATGGCGCTATTGGTAAAGTTGTGAGGCAAGTTCGATTTGTTGTTCCGGGGGCCATGGGTTCGAAACCCTGCGACGGTCGACATTCAAATTTTTTCTCTTTTTTTATATTATTTTTTTAATAAATTTTTTGATATTTTAACGTGAATCAAGTTTTTTGTATACAAAAAAAAACTATTTTTTCTTTGGGAAATAGCGAAAAATAGCTAATAAACGGAAAAATTTCGGATAATTTTTACTTATTTATTTATTTCAATTTATATTATTTTGTTAACTTCTTTTCAATATTTTTAAGTGAATAAAGTGTTCTATATGTGAAAAGAAATATTTTTCTTTGTTAAGGAGCGAATAATGGCTGAAAAAGGGACAGAAGTCATATCAGGAGGCACGCACACATCACACCTCGTAACTCCCTATAATATTAACCTATAAATTTCAAACTCCGCCCGAAATTAGAATTGATTGTATCGAACAATTTTACCGAAGGATTTTTTTATATACCAATTAGTGGGCCCACAATCTGCCAAAATAAATTTTGTTTACTGACCAGGAGCAGTTGCCCGCTACTGGAGGGGGTTCGAATCCCAGGGACGGACAAATTTTCAAAAAATGTTCTTTTTTTCTGTTTATTTTAATTAATATTATTTTTTTAATGTGTTTGTCGATATTCTGGTGGGTCCTGCATGTAGGAAATAATTTTTTTTATTAGGAAAATGTGAAAAAGCTGGAAAAATCCAGGAAAATCAATTTATTTGCTCTTTTTCGACTTCTTTTGTAACATTTTGAATATTTTAGCATGCATGGGGTGTTTTCTGTGTATGAAATCCAGCAAAGAAAGCGTAATGGAATAATAAAAAAAAAGAATAAAAATATAAAATGGCGCGAGTAAGGTTCAAATTTCGAGACCCCCTAGCTCCCTTCAATATCAAGGTATAATTTTCAAACTCGGACCCTAAGTAGGGGTCTATGGTCCATACATGGCTGCGGAAGAAAATTTTTAAAGGCTAATTAAAAATTATTTTTCGCATGGAATTATCTTTGATTGATATAATGAATTTTACATTTGTGTGCAAAACATTTGTCAGTTAGTTTAAAAAAAAATTTGATTTTTTTTTAACTAATTAAAAAAATTTATTAATTTTAAAACAAAATTTTCTTGACCAGTCTTAAATAAAAAATATAGAATAAAAGTTATTCTTCGCATGGAATTATCTTTGATTGATAAAATGAATTTTACATTTGTGTGCGTGATTCGTCAGTTTAAAAAAAATTTGAATTATGGCGAAATACCCAGAAAATAAAATTAACATTAAGGGGTCCAAACTTTGAACAGCTGTCCTGACCAAACTATTGGCAGAATTTGTACGAGATTGTCGCTAACGCCGTGTCTTTTGTCTGAAATCCCTATCTGAAGAAAAAAAAAAAGACTATTATTGAGTAAAAATACGTTTTTGCATCTGATTTCGCATCTTAAAATATTGTGTGCACTAATTAATTAGCAAATTTGAAGTCACCTCCTCGAACCATTGAATCCTAGAGCGTGAAAATCCGATTATCAAAAGTTATTTGGGTTTTTTATTTTGGGCACTGTACATTTATGAATTCAAAATAGTTTCTATTGCTGAACCGTTTCCAGCTTTCTCAGAGATCCTTTAGTATAAGTTACTTTATAACCGTCGTTGAACAGTTAACCCAATTTTGGGTTTACGACTACTAAAGTTCAACTCCGTAGACTTGTAACTTTGAACCCAAACCAGAAGACAAGGAAAAACCCTAGACGAACTATTGCGAGAAATTTGCCTTCATGGACCTTTTGATGGAACTTACATTGCTTCATTTTTATATTCTATCTACATTACAAAAGTGGCTCATTATCATTCACAGATATTTTTTTAAAAAAATTCTTATATATACATTATAATTTGACAATTTTGATAAAAAATTTTTTTTCTCAGTTCAAGCGGATTTTTGATGCAAGATTCAATAGTAAAAAAGCTGAAAAAAAGTGATGAAAAGCAAAAAAAATTAAAATGCAAGATGTAGTTAAAAATTTCATCCTTTATTTGGGCACAAAATGTTTTACAAAATTGAAAAAAAAAATAATCAGGGAATAAACAGAATAGCAACATAATCAGATAAAACAAATTGAAAAAGAAATCATATATTCTAATCACATTAGCACCTTTGCAAATAAAAATAGATAGCATCGAAAAAAAACAGTTCCAACATAAAATATGCATGGATTTCAATCGCTCTACCAAGTGGCTTGAATTATTTACTTTTGAATTATTCATTGAATAATTAATTATAAAAATAACAATTCATGTAATTAATTAATGAAAATTAATACAAATAATAATTGAAATATTTCATATAATAATCCATATAAATTGGTGAGGAAAAATTACTAATTTTTGATACAGTAAATTTATTTGAAATATAAATAAAAAGCAGAACCTTTTCGCTGTATAATTTGTTTTTTTTTTGTTTGTAAAGATAGATTCGAAAATTGTGTATTTTTTAATGACATATTTCAGATCTACTCATGCTTCTAAGTTAAAATATATATAAAAAAAAATTTTCATATGTTTTTCCTCTAATAGAAGTAGATCATAAAAAAAGGTGTCAGAAACTTAAAATTGAAAAACAATCATATAAAAGAAAAATTTTGAAAATTAATCTTTGTTAATTAAGATTTATTTTGCAAAAGGCAAATCGTATATATTAATAAAAATATGCAAAATACTAAGGAATCTGAGATCATTAGTTTCGATATATAGTCAAACCCCGCTATAGTGAACACGGTTTATAGTGAACTCCCGAATATAGTGAACAAAATGTTCGCTCCCGTGCCTTGCTACACACATATAATGTTATTTTTTGTACATATAGTGAAACAAAAAAAGAGAGATAGTTGGATATTATAAACTTTTTTCTGTCTTCGACTGATTTATTTTCTTCATATTTTGAAATTTCTACTTCAAAATAAATACATATACCGATTTTTAAAACTATTTACAGCATGAAATGTAGCGATAAGCATTTTTTTTGTTTGCTTCATTATTGAATTCGTTCAGCATTCAATGAAGCCGCCATCTTCTAGTATCTGGACAAAGGCTTCAAGTTAAAGCCGATGAATTCGCTAAGTGATTTTGTGAGACTACTTTTATGTGTTTGAATGGCTGGATAGACAGGTTTAAAAAAAGCGGAATAACATAAATTCAGGAAAAATTATCGGAGAGTCAGGAAGTGTTTCCCTTTTTGATGCTGAGGACTGCTCATCAGCTAGAAATTATTAAAAAAAAATTTGCACGTAAGACGAAGAGTAATAAGAAATAAAAGTTAACACATTTTTGTTACTACGTATTATTTTTCAGTCATTTTTGTATTTCATTTTATTGATCATTTATTTAAATGATGTGTCATAAAAGGGAGGATTTTGGAACCATTAGTTAAAACTGTTTGCGGAACAGATATAGCGAAGTCCTGGTTAGCGAAAAATCCAGATGTTTTCCGGAGCACAATCATCTCTGACTATAGTGCAGGGGTGCCACTCTAAAAAATTTCAAGACTGAACTCATTTTTTGACCAAATAATACTGTCTAGCATTGTTTACCAAACTTTTAGAAATTTATAGCACACTGACACCAAAATTTACCTTTCCTTGTTATTAGCCTATTAAATCAATAATTTGATTATTTTTTCTAATTTTTTATTTTATGTTTTTTTAACAAACAAAACGAAAATAACAGCCAACCTTGCATATTTCTTAACAACCTGAAACCATTCATATCCCTGTTTTTCACTTCACCATTACTTATTTTTTGCTCTAGCACTATAATTTCTTTCTTTTTTAAAAAAATAATCTTGATTTAACTTTGACCAGCATGACGATAGGTTATGGTGGAGGAAGCAAATTAGAGCAGACTTAGATTCATTAATAGTACAAAATTTAATTATACAAGTAGATAAAGTTCAGGCAATCCTATTTGTCAAGACTTGAAAGAATGAGATTTAGTGAAGCTGACAAAAAGAAGATAAATTAAAGTCCTGACATCAATACCATATCATATGTTATCATTAAGATACAATATTTTTTTATTTCGACAAAAAAAAAATTACAAAATTTCTAATGAAAAAAAAAAGAAATTTTTTTTTAATTGATAGAATTTGATTTTTATTGATTTTTCTCAAGACTGATTTCAGTCCCTGGGACTGAAAAGTGGCACCCATGTATAGTGATACTGAAAAATTAAGGACTTTTAAAAGCCTTGCACCAAAATTAAGTACATTTAAAGACCCTCATTTTAAAAAAAAAATTAAGTTTCTGAGGACCGTGGGAACCCTGTTGAATTTCAACCAATGATAAATGTTGCTTTGATGAAATAGTCAATTGAAAATGAAATATGAGCCTATAAAAATAACAATTAATTTTGAACAGATTTCATTTTGCAACTTGGGTTAGAGACAACACATTATTGAAAAGAAAGCATTGCAATCTGTTTTAAAAAGTTCAATTATTAATAAGAATTGAGATTCAAGAGATTCAGATTTATTGAAAATGTGAACAACCACCACAACTACAAAAATATAACACATTTATGAAGAAAAAAAATTTTTTTTTTAATAGAAATTACAATTTTATAGATTCTGGGCATCTGAGACTACTAACTAAACAAAAAACAGAAGCATTTTAAACAACTAAAACCAACTCATATTTTGATACTAAAGAATATAATTTTGCATGATATAGTTTAACAATATATCATACCTAGCCAAATTATTAGACACACTGTATAGAGTATCACCTGATAATTAAGATTTTACATAGAATCTAATAGTGTGTCTAATAATTTGTCCAGGGGCTGTAGATATAATTCATTTTGTTATTTAAAAAAAATAGTTATAAATTTCATCGTTATTTGACATTAAAATAAATTTCCCTTCTATCATTGCATACTATGCTCAGTTGTTAATATTTTAAGTTCATCCAAAATATCTGTGTTCTGAATATAAAATCCCAGACCTTAAATAATAATTAAATAATCAGAAAAAACAAACAAACAAATAAGTAATGAAAGAACAAATGGCTTATAGTCTAAGCATTGGGTGACAGAGAATACAGTGAATGAAAACAATCTGCAATTATTACAACTCTAAATTAAAAAAGAAAAAAACATAGACATAAGAGTGTATCATGAAAAACAATTTTTTTCGATATTCAAAATTTTGAGACCATAAAAAGTTTTCGCTGTAGTTACATACTCTCCAAAAATATTTAGGTCTTTTAGAATGAGCCTAAAGTTAAGCTCTTTTTTAAGCTCAAAAACATACATTAAAAAATTTTTCAATTTTTTAAAAAATTTCTCTTCAAATCATAATACAAATATTAGTTTTTAAGTTAACAAATGTACAAAGGGGTGATTGTGATCCCAATTGAAAAATCCTGAACATTTCTTGAGTAAAATCATTAATGACACGTTTCAAAAAATTACCGTATTTTTTAAATTTAAACCATTGATATTTTCACAACATGAAATTCTAAATAAATTACATGCAGCATAATTTAAATTAATAATTATGTATAAGTTTATTTTTATTTCTAATCACATTTATTATTCTACCAGAAAAAATAGTTTCAAATGGAAGAGATGTCAAACATAAATTCTAGTTCTAATATTTTTATTTATAAATGTGATCAATAATTTCTTGAAACTTCTGGACTTTGGATTTCCAGAAATTTCTGGATCGCGGTTAGCGAAAAATCCAGATTTTTTCTGGAGCACAATCATCTCTGCGTACAGTAACAGTCGGGCATGAGATTAGAAAATACTGATCAACCCAAATCATGAAAGAAAAAAAAAAAGCATGTGAAACTATTTTGCTCAAAATGTAACCATTTAAATTATTTACATATTTATTTGAAGTTTTTTTTTTTACTGCATATGTATCCATTTACCAGGAATTAGCATTTGGTTCCCTCTTTGTCACCTGACTTTATTACACCTTTTTTGGGAGAAGGATGGGAACAATTCCGAGAAAGATTGCCAATTGGCGATCATATGACGAAAATATCGATATTAAACATTTAAAAAATTTGATGGAGGCAAGTTTTACTTAATATATTTTAAACTTATTATTCTGAGTATTTATGGTAATAATTAGGCTATGTAACAACGTTATGCATAATGATTCTTTTTATATGACCATATACACCTGCTATTGAAGAACTTCTTCCCAGTTTCATTACAAATTCACTATTCCAAATAGAGGGAAGCGGTTAAGAAAAATAAATACTCAATACAGCATTTTCTTTCATTACATTAAAGTTTAGGAAGTTAGGAAATAAGTAAGAAGAGTCCCATGTGAAAATATTATACTTAAACTTTCTGTAATATATACTTAAATATCTGGAATCTGCATAGTAATCTAACCTATTGATGGAAAATACCTATAGTTGAAAATTGAAAATACAGTTAAACCTGAAAAACAATTATTTCTAATTCAGATTCCAGGTGACCTGAATAATAAATTTCATACATAACTTTTCAAAAAAAGTAATTTTCTTTCTAAATCTTAAATTTTTAAACTTAAAAACTAAAATTTGTAACATGCTTTTGCTTTGAAAAAAAAAATTAAAATTTTAAACTAGGGGTGCGCAAGCTTTTTAAGTGAAGGGCCACTTGCACAGCAGGTAGATAAACAAAGGGCCGCATACATATTTAGTCATGTCTGCGGCAAATATGATAATTTTTATAAAAACATTAATGTTCTAAGCATTAAATATTTTTGTCAGAAAACTTAATAACATACTTCAGAAAATTAAATACTTTTAATTATTTGAATTTATTTAAAACTAAAACAACCAATACTTTTTTTTAAAAAAGCTTTTTCGATTTTTCTCAATAATTAGTTTATTTACTAATATATATAGGAGAGATATAAATTCTTACAGAATGAAAGTGCTAAAAATATACATATTTTATAGAGTAATATAAATTTGAATGAAATATTTTAACTAAATAAAATTTTAAAAAAAACTAAATTAAAAGGAAATTTTTTATACATTCAGCTCCTGCGGGCTGCACAACAACAGTTGGCGGACCGCATGTTGTGCGTTCCTATTTTAACCAAGCTTTTTCACCTAAATAAAAAATTAAAAAAACTTTTTCACCTAATAATAAATAAAATTTTAGGCCCATTGTACAAAATCAAGATACTTTTTTCAATAAGGCTAATTTTTTTTTCAAATAATTTTTTTTCAACTATTATATTGTCAATGAAAACTTTTCACAGCCTTGAAATTTTTATATGATTACATATGTTTTCCATTTTTGTACACAAATGATGAGCTGATACATATATGATATCTGATGAAAAATATACATATTTCATGCAACAGATGAGAATGTCTGTTCCGTATCACAAAAAGATATTTCATATCTAACAGGAACATCAACAGTACACAAGTGGTTTCCGTTACTTACACCCAAATTAGGATGTAATGTTAGAATTCAATTTTATTTTTCACTCAATGTCAGACCAAGGTAAGGAGGATTCAGTTCAACTTCAGGCCAGGTATAGCCCAGTTTCAGATTATGGACAGGACTGGACTTGACATCTGTGGAAATAAACCAGAACAATTAATTTAAAATCTTATTCAGGGTGTATAGTCAAATCTTTCAACAAAAAATAAGTACTTTTTAAGCAATTAAAAAATATTTTTAAGCACTATATACATTAACAAAATGCAAAATAATTTTCAAAGACTTTACATGATCATGATAAAATAACTCATAATAAGAGTTCATAAGAGTTCTTTGTCAGAAATATCATGATAAATTCTGACAAAGAACTCTTTTCTTGATTATATCAGCCATTATAAAATACTGGAGAGATTTTTCAGCTCGATATCAGAGGGTGGAAAATGAAGCTTGAAATTGAGAATATCTTGCAAAATGCAGCAGAGTTGCACACGAGCAGGGTTTGTAATTTTTTTGATTTTTTTTCTTTGAAAAAAAAAAAAAAATCAGATTTTTTTTATTTAAATCGAATTTTTTTGATTTTTATTCAAATATATTGTAAGAACTTGGATTTATAATTAAAAAAAACTTTATAAATGTTTAATCAATATGAAAGTAATATTAAACTATATTATAAAAATATTTTAGAAGATTTAACTACCTAAAACAATTTTTCATTATAATACATAGCATAGCAACCATTTCGAAACAAATGCAAGATTGAAATTTAAAGACTAGATGAAATAGAGAATTTAAAGAATACTTAAACTATTAAACCAAAGTTTCAATTAGCAAACCATAATTTTAATTTAAAATTGTGATTTTCTTTCTTTTGATTTTTAAAATGACAAAATAAATGTAACAGACTGTGTTTATAAATGTAGTCATTCATCAAAAAATAAACAAATATTTAATCTATAAATTTTTATAGCAAAATATTAATTCTTAATTCCAAATCAAAATAGATAAGTTAAGCTACAAAAAAAAAAAAAATTAAAAAATCTATCTATGTACTCATTGGAAATTTTTTTCTTCAGAAAATTTCTTTCTGATAATGTCAAAGATGTACACTGTAAACATGTACACTGTTACCAGTTAATAACCCTACTGCTTTAAGTAGAGTTTAACCCCTTGGGGACGGGTGATTCAGAAAAGCATTCGTACAAAATCAGAATCAAGTTGCAATTAAATAAAAAATGGTAACTTAAATGTATTCGTTACTAATTTTACAGACTTACTTTGCTTTTATTTTAATTATTGTTAGTTTAATCATATATATAATCAATGATAATTCAATGTATAACTAAATAGTTTTATTTTGAACAAAGTAATGGTGAATTAAATAAATCAAAAAATTATAACTCCGCCCACAAATAAACTGCTAAAGAAATACTTTGATTACCAGTTTTATCTTCTTACCCTGATTGATACGGTTTTTTGCTGTCACGTATTTGTGACAGTCGGCGCGAAAGGGTTAAAGGGGAAGAATGACACTGTATCAGAAAAAAATATCTGAATCAATCAGCATTTTTATTCCATTTTTGGCAAATTAGGGTATTTTTTT
This sequence comes from Parasteatoda tepidariorum, assembly GCF_982258835.1. Classification (NCBI taxonomy): domain Eukaryota; kingdom Metazoa; phylum Arthropoda; class Arachnida; order Araneae; family Theridiidae; genus Parasteatoda; species Parasteatoda tepidariorum. Next base: position 136,042,377 of record NC_141755.1, on the reverse strand, counting down.
TTAATATAACCTCAAGCTTTAGAAATATACATTTTCCACCAATAAAATATAATGAAGATTTTACCTCCATGCTTTTTCAATCATAAGGTAGAATTTAAATTAACATTATTTGTATTTTTTTTTTGTGAAAAAAATTCATGTTTATTAATAACTTTCTACAGCTATGCAAGTCCATATTAAGACAGCCCTGAATGTTTTCTTTAATCTGTACTTTCAATTTCAAGCATTAAAAGATTTTTAAAAATGTAATTTCTAATGTGTTGGAATTTATCACACACCAAGAATGAAAGTAATTTCGTTAACTAAAATTAATTAATGCAGCACTTCATTTAAAATAAACTTTAAAACTAAGAAAAGAAAATAATAAAAGTATCAATAATTTTAAACACTGTTTTTTAACTTTTCAAATCAATGTATATATAAAAAATCTGTTGATTTAAATCAATGATTTTTAAAAAAAAAAATCATTTGATTGAAATCATGATTTGCACATGAGAGTGCAAGAATCTCACTTATCCCAGCTCAGTGGACGTGCTTGCTAACTCACAAGTATTTCACTAAACATGCAAAAAGATTGGCGCTTTCATACTCTATAGACCAATGATGCGCCGAAGTAGTCTGTGGTTGGATGAATTGTGGAAATGCTGAATAGAACAATGTGTAAAGCACGCTTTTGCATACTATGTGTCGAAAATCAACATGGTAGAGAAAAAAATCTGATTTTCGAAAATGGAAAATTACACACTTTTTAAAAACACTCAATGAAAATAGCATCTTTCAGGGCTTTTAAAAAAAGAAAAAAGGCACCTTTAAGCACTTTTTAAAAATGCACCATGTTATTATTATTGGGTTGGTAGAAAGTATTTTTTTAAGAGTGAAATAAAACATAAAAAAAATTGTTAAACTTATTCAAGTGATACTTATTTAAAAAGAACATAACTGAAGACAAAAAACATTTTTAACAACAAATATCAAACCATTCAAAAAAGAAACTAACAAACATATAAATAATCCATAGATGGCTAAAGTTATTCCATATTTATTAAGTTAAATCAAATAGTATAAATAACCAAAAAGTAATGCTTTGAATTAAACAAAATAAATGAATAAATGAAAAAAATATAATATTTGGAAAATGAAAAATAAAGGAAGAACTTATTAATCAATAAAATAAAAGATTAACTTTTTAACAACTAAGTCACATTAAAAAAAAATACATCACCCTGAATTAATAAAATACAGTTAAACTCTGCTGAACTCCCGGACATTGTGAACGAAATGCTCGCTCACGTGCCTTGCCATACACATATAATATCATTTTTTGTGGATATAGCGAACCAAAAGATGAGAGGAAATTGGATATTCTGAACTTTTTTCTGCCCTTGAGTGATTTTTTCCTTCATTTGTTGGTAATTTCGAAATTCCTACATAAAATACATATACCAATTTTTAAGACCTCTTATTGAGTGAAATGTAGCCAGAAGCATTTTTTCTTATTTGCTTCTTTTATCTCAGTTTTTCATCCCTAAATCTTTTGCACGCACGACGATGAGTAATAAAAAATATAAGTGAACACATTTTTTGTTACTACATATTGCTCTTTAATCATTTTTGTATTTCTTTTCATTGGTCATTTATTTAAATAATGTGTAATAAAAGGGAGCAGTTTGGAAAAATTAATTAAAATTGTTTGCAGTATGGATATAATCAACTCCCAGTTATAGTGAACTGAAATTTCTGCCCCTTGAAGGTTCACTATAGCGAGGTTTGACTGTATTATACAATAATATGTGATTAATTGAAATTAAATCATATTTAACCACTTACATAGTTTTTAAAAGCAGAAGAAAAACGTTTAAAGATTCAATATGCTTAAATTTTCTATTTTTAAAAAGAAATGAATCAAATAAAGATGGAACCAAAGAATTGGGTTGAAAAGGCTCAGAAGAAAACATCAACAATAAGAAGGAATTACTTGCGATAGATGGCTCTTTTTCCACAGACTCAACAGGATGACTCGTTGAATGAGGTTCAAATTTGGACAAAGCACGACTTGAATTCTTTGTAGTAGGTCTAAGTGGTCCTTCTAACCTAAAATCATAAACATTTTGTTATTCTTCGAGCATGTAAGGATTTTTAAAAAAATATATATATAGCTTAATCCAAGCAAAAAAACGCTTACAAAAATTGAGTATTAAATGAAAAGATATAAAAAGTTAATTCCACGGGAGTCGGTGACCAATCGATATCGGTCGTCGACACATTAGGTTTGAAGAATAAGTGGTCATCATGGGTGCCCACTCTAAAAATATTTCAAGACAGAACTTATTTTTTTGATAAATTAACGCAATCTAGAAGAATTTTCAGACATTTATAGTTCACTGACTTCAGAATGTACCTTTCTATAATAAGGACTTATATATTAAACTAATTATAAAGATTTTTTTCATTCATTATATTAATTTATTTTTTACAGCAAACAAGATAAAAATAACAGCTAACCTTGTACATCTTTTCACATCAACCACTAAATAATAAACAAAAATTTTTTTCTAAGTTATACATATCTCTATTTATTTTTTCACTTCATCATTATTTATTTTTTGTTCCATCTCCATAATTTTTTTTTAAATAATAATCTCAATTTAACTTGGGTCAGCATCAAAAAACGCTTTAGATACACTAATAGTACAAATTTTGTTTACGCAGGTAAGCGTTGAAGTTCCATCTCATTCTTTGCTACATCATTACTTGATCATTTCACAGTAATTATAAAAATTACCAATGTTTACATTAAAATGTAACTTTTATTTTTCCTTAACAGCAAAAATTTTTTACATTTTTAAGGAAATACATAAATTTTAATATTAAAAACAAATTGAAAAGAGATATTAATTTAATTTTACCTACTGATTTTCTTTCAAGACTGACTTCAGTTTATTTATGAAAATAATTAAAAAATTCCAAATTAAAGTCATAAATAAGGTTAACAAACAAATATTAATAGGTTTCAAAAAATAAATCTTAAGATTAATAAACTGAGCAACCTGAATTTGCAAACTGAGTTATAAATGTTAAAATATGAGATGTTTGTTATGTATTTTACTTGAGAGGAAAAGAATTAAAAATTTCAATCATTTAAAAAAAAATCAATAAGGGACAGTTTTGTTGTTGACTAAAGATTTCCAAAAAGTCCCCAACATCTTTTGTTGTGAAATTTTTTAAAGCCTGTAATTAAAAAATTGGTTAATTAAATATCAACTCAATCAATCTAAGCTAAATTTAAATAATCCAATTCCAATTTCTTACAAATTAAATTTAAATTTCCAATTTCTTAAATTTTCAACTCAAGTGGAATAAACCCTTTTTCAAAAAGAAATATCAGATATCTAAACAGTTTAAAATAGCAATCTAGTTTAAATAATAACATTAATTTTAGAGCTATTTAATGTCATTCTCAAATAAGTGAAAACAAGAAGAAAAAAATTATGAATTTCTTAAAAAATTAAAATAAGTGATATTTATTAATATTTTATATAAAAGAATTTAGGTTATGTTTTCAATAGTTTATGGACAACTTTATTTTACATTACTTAAAAGAACATAATCAATTTATCAATACCACTAAATAAACAAATCACATATTAAACATTGATACCACTAAAATCATATATTGAATTCACACAATTAATTACAAATAGCATAATAATTTTCATTATCAAATAATGTTAAGTATGATTACCCAAACCAACTCCTGAATAATATGATAAATAGAATTTAAAATTCTCTTTAAAACTAACAAATAATTCTTTTTTTTTTTTTAAGTTAATGTGACAAACTTTTTGTAACTATACTGAATTTAATTTGCTTACATACGAGTTATATAATACCTATTGTTAAACAATTGTATTTGTCATTTTTAATTCTTTTCCAGTTCGCCCTCTTTTTTTTTGTTTTATTCAGTTTCTTCCACTGTTCTGGAAGAAATATGTTCAGCGTATCTGCTACATTTTAGATTTTCAAATCCATAACTAATTCCAAGAAATTTTCATGACTTAATGAAGTTACTATTTTCTTTGATAAAAACAACCATAAATTTAAAAAAGCATTGTAATAACATTAATTGAAATGATAGGTATAACCAAAACTGTTATACTCTGCATCTTCATATTTACAGATTTTAAATTTAAAAAACAGAGTAAAGAAAAAGTTGAAGCAATAAAATAGCTGAAAAAAATAAAAATAAAATAATTTTTTTTCTCTTTCTCCTGCAAAATTATATTCTAAAGAGACTTTTCTTGTTCATCTGAAAGGAAAGATATTCCTGATTTTTCTGTTCTCATTTCGGAATAAAAAAATTCACCATTGACTGGCTTGCTTTAGCTAGAATTTTAAATTTATAAAATAAATAAAAAAATAAATAAAAACAAAATTTCTGAAATCACAGAAGTATAAAAGATAATTCGCTCTAGAAATGATGTTCTTTCATTTTTTGATAGAAAACCATAATTTTTAAAGAACACAATAAAAACATTTTATACTTTAATAAAATATGACTGTGACTGGGGATTTTGTTAGAAATTTAGATATTTGGAACACCATGAAATTGGCAGAGGGGGAGGAATTCAATTAAAAAAATTAGATTTTTCAGCAAACTAAATCCATGACTTCCCATGATTTCTTTGAAAATATAACTAAAATCATGACAAATTTGGTTCAATACCGAAATTCATGAATTTTCATGATTTTCCAGGTGAGCAGATACCCTGTATGTTTCTTCCGGGCTGAAATGCCAACAATGTTTAGATAGATATTTTTGTTTAAAACTTTTTCTATGTTTATTTGAAATAATACAGATTCCCATTAGAAATTAAGTTCAAAATTGGAAGAAAATATCCTTTTTTTTTATTTTGATACAATTAAACTGAATGAATTTATATGAAGAACATAAAATTTAACTATATAAAATAGTTTTAAAAAAAAATCTGTTTGGTTTAAACCACATAGGTCTTTATTCAACTATCCAACCGTCTATCCATGTTAGAAATTATTCCAAAAATATATGTTAAGTAAAAATAAATAAAAAATTTAAAATTTTTAGAAAATTTTATTAAAAAAATTAACATTAATGAATGACTCACTCACTGCCTCATTTTGGCCAAAAGACATCAATGAATGCCTCAGCTCATAAATTAAATAAGATAGTGGGACTCTATCATGCGTCACACCAAAATATTAAACACTTAGACATTTAAAAGCCACCATCTTATATTAACCGCAAAAACATTGCTTTATATAGTTTTTCTAAAGTAAGAATTCCCCTAACCATTTGTCTGGGCCAGTGGAGGTGACTATGGTAATGAGGTCTAATCAAAGAATAAAACTAATTGACAAATTCAGAAAAAGACAAAATAAGTAAGTAATATTTAAAATAATAAATTAAAATCGAAAAGCAACTGAATCCAAATTTGTTTTATTTTAATTTATAAAGTCAGAAATACAATTCTGGCAGGACAGTACTTCATCAGGGGACACATTGCCGGCCAACACACAGGAGCCTTTCAGTTGTCAGTAGTGAAATCAAAAACTGACTGCGTCCCCAAGGCCTCATAATGGAAAATTAAATAAGAAAAAGCAATTAAAAAAATTGAAAAGGAAATGCAAAGAAAAATTGATGACAAACAGTCCCAATTTAAAAGTTCACAGCGTAAGTCTAAGTAATGATTTAAAAGTACACAGACTAAGATCTAATAAAAAGACGCCCACATATAAGAAAAATATAAATTGCCAAATCATTAAGAAAACTCTAGAAATAAGTCAAGTGCTGACCCCTTTTTGAAAATCCTGAAATAAAACAGAAAAACATTAAATGAGTGAAAATTTTTAAAAAGTGCTGCCATCTATATGGGGTAACGAAGTATAACTATTTAAAGTGGGGTCGTTGTTTAGAACAGCTTTTGGCTCGAGAAACGACGAAAGAAAGGGAATCCTTTTCTTCGCCCTATAATGAAGAGAAGCTACCCTCCCTGAAATGCACTATTCTTGGTTCCATAGCAGCAGATGGCCACAGACTTTGTGGTGGGCAGAGTTCATATCATAGACAAACTATACCTATGCTTAACATATTAACCAATGTTCATAACGAGTACAAACTGGTTTTACAAGTAAAACTGATTTAAAATAAAGTTTAAAATAATGGCCACTTATTAATCTAAACAATTAAACATATTATAAAATAAAATAATGAACATGTTGCATTCAGTTTTATAACAAAAAAATTTAATCTTTAACAACTAGTATGAATGAGCATTAGAATTGTCATAGATTTCAAGATTCATTGTCATCAAAAACATTTATTGCACTCAAAAAATTTTAAAAACTAAATAAATGAATATCTAACTATACTTTTCACTCACATTTAATTTAAAATATTTGCTTAACAGACCAATTTAAATCCTGAAATTTTAAGATTATTTAAATAAGTTTTAAAATGCATGAGTATATAGAAAATGAATTGCATAAACTCAAAGAATAACCAGTAGTCTGTCCAGGGTAAATTTACTACCGTTTAGCGGTACCTTCACAAAACCAACTTTTGAAAAACCGGTAGTTTAACAAAATACTTTAAAATAAGTAAGTTCAAAGATTCTCCACCTCTTAAAATTTTGTTTCTGTATCCCCATAAAGAAACTATAAATCCTAGAGTTTTTTAAAATGAAGCAATGAGATTCTCTCTCTATAAACTTTAAAGGAAGACAAAATTCAAACATCATTCTAAACATTTGAATATTATCTTCAACATTATTGTAAATTTATTCTAACAGATCTTTATTTTTGTATGAAACGTTTTTTTCTCTGTGAAACTTTTTTTTGTATGACCTAGTCGAAAAGTTTCTCATAATGAAAATAACTTATTTCTAGTACTGTTAAATGCAAGTTGAAATTTAACTGTGAACAATGGATTTTTAAATTTGGAAACAATTTTAAGCCCGAAATGTAACAATAGCGAAATTATTTTTTAATACAGTAAGACGCCAATTATCCGAACCCTTATTATCCAAACGTCCAATTATCCGAACTACATCCGAATTCGCCTTTTTTTTTTTTAAGTTTAGAATTCTTTTTAACTTATCGACAATTTTTCTAAATTTAGAAGAATGAAAAATATCCACTACATCTGAAGACCATATTTAATTTACAGCCTTTTTCAGCAGTTTAACCTACATACCCCTTTAGCCCTCTTCAATTGAAAATTATCTTAAAAGAATGCAAGCTTCATTTTGACAATCTACAATGGTTGGAACGAGGAAGGTGTTTATGAATAGACAAGTGCTGAAGTTCTACAATTGAAGGATGGGTAGTTGTCACTTATGGTTAATGATTAGTAATAACAGTGCTTGGAATCTTAAATCTTGGAATAAAATTCTTAACAGAAAAACAAACGAAACTGAAGTTTCTGAATGAAGTTTCTTTTGGGTGAAAAGGTGCCAGGTTTATACAGCAGAAGAAATAGAAGACTGGTGTCGAGACAATGAAAATGACTCAGGATTTAAAATTTTAATTGATGATGAAATTGTTGTTGAAATTTTGAATGAAAATCAAAACTCCACAGACTAAGAGGAAGAAGTAGGTGATCAAGTTCAAGATAGTGGACTTTCTCATATAGTAGCATGCAATTTATTAGATATTGCAATGAATTGGTTAGAATGTCAAAATGATGTTGATCCAGTTCAGTTGATTAATTTAAAAAGAATAAAGGATATGGCTGCACAAAAAGAGCATCTTCTTTGAAACAAAAGTTTTTGCTGGATACTTTTGCAATGGAAAATGAAGAAAAATGTGGTAAAAATCAGTAATTGACAAAAAAATGATAAAAAAGCAAAAATATGATAAAAATAATTCAAATTGAAGAAAAAGTAATACAAATAAATATTTAAAAATTTAAAAAATAAAGTTTTAAACACGCCAGAGCTATTTTAGATAGTACTGCCAGTCCTAAGCCTAGAAAAAGTGTGAAGGGAAGCTAGTGCATAAATAATAATTATTTAAACTAGATTTTAAACAACTTTCCAACTATTCATTATCTGAACCGCATTCGGTCCCGAGCAGTTCGGATAATCGGCGCTCTACTGTACATGGACAAAAATTTACTAATCATAAATGATTTTTATTTGTAGTGACAATTTTTGAAAATAATTTCTTATTTTACCATATTTTTGTGTTGATTTTTTGATGTAACTTTTAATTTTCACAAATTATGTCTAAATTTTCACAAAATAGGTACCCCTAAAAAAAAACCTAGACAGACCCCTAATAACTTTATCCTTAAATCTCATAGCAATTTTGAGTCATTTGTAAAAGCAGCTATTTCTTTTAAATATATCTTAAAAAAGAAAACTCCAGAAATTACAGCTTGATGAAACGCCATTGTCTTAGTTGTTTAACACAAAACTACCTTGCAATGTCTAGTTTTTAGACTAACTAAATGAGAAAGGAAAAAACTAACTATTTTTAAACACTTTGATCAGCATTTAATAATAATTTAAATAATGCATAGTTAATTTTGAGTTACAGTTTATTGCTACTCAATAATTATGTAATGCTTAACTTTTACAAAGTCTAACTATGAGGCTGGGATAGCCTGGTTGGTAGGGCACTGGAGCACTAAGAGTTCGTGGGTTCGATCTGCGCCGGCCGAAGACTCCTGGTGTAGTAAATGGTGACTGATGCACGTTAAATCTGTCGAGTCACAAAGTCCTCCATGTTCCGATAACAAATCATACCTCTGGGAGTACTGATACAGGAGTTTCATTGTCTCCTGGATTATATCAACATTAAAAGGCTACGGAGTTGAACATTAGCAGTAGTCGTAAACCCAAAATTGGGTAGATTGTTTAATGACGAATATATATATAAAAAAAATCTAACTATGAACAAAAAAATTTGAGATAGTTTTGATGTTTTTAAATCTAACCAACCACAGTTTTTATGGGAAGTTTTACCAGCCAAAAAATTCCAAACTCTGAAGAGAATAATACACAATTCATATTTATTATTATTATTTTTAAGAAGCAAATATTTTCTACCTGTGCTGTTTTATTTAAATACGATCTCCCCCCATTTCAACGTTCAGTTCATAGATATAAAGAAAACCTTCGAAAGATGCAACCATCACACACGGAACATTTTGTATTCTGAAATCATTCAATAAAATTAAACAATGCAATATGTAATACAAAACTGGACAATCACAACATTTATTTTAAATTTTGAAACTTTTATTACTTTATTAATCACAAAATGTTAAAATAAATGTTGAGTACAGAATGTTAAATGGAAAAAAAAACAAGAAAAACAAGAGCTTTAATTTTAAAAACACTATTTCCAAAAAGGAGTTTTAAGGAAAAAATATACATAAAATTTAAATTTGTAGATAGTTTTGCTCCCAGATGACAGACTTTAACAAGCCCCCAGCTTTAACAAACTTGTTTTTATTATTATTTCATGGCAGTAAGTTTCAAAAAATAAAATGGTAAGAAATTTGTATAGTTGTGATTTGAATGTATATCATCAAAAAATTAGTTTTTTACCCATCAGCATAGGAAAAATTCCTGTAGATTTCATGAAATATTATAAATTTCATGATAATTTTTGCATAATGTACTAAATATTTTACACATAAGGAATTTTAGGGACTTTTATAGTAATAAAAATAGAATTTTTTTTATATATTTTCCAGTTAGTATTCTAATCTAATAATGATACTGATGACTACCATAGAAATCACACATTTAAACATGGCAGTGAAAAAAGGAAAGAAAATCAGTTCAGAGAAACAAAAAGAGAGAAAAACTAGTGAGTTCATTTCCACATTTGATTATCATGAACACAATGCCACATTTATATTAAAATCACACAAGCAGGCCAAGAGCAATGCTTTGAATGATCTTAAATAAAATTTGACGGGTAACACTAGACATATTAGAGACATTGAAGATGTAAATTTTGTTGAACTGTTTTTAATTGTTCGTTCATAGTTATGAAAAGTATTTTACTCTATCTTATCAAATAATAGAAATATAATAACACAGTTTATTTTTAAAATAATAGTATTTAAATTATAAATTATTTAAGACTGAGAAAGACTGTTTTAAAATATAATTTTGCTATTCTTTTTTAAAACAATCCTGCTATTACATCTTTATTAAATTTTCTTTTCTTAGAGTTATTAATTTTTAGATATAATTAGTTATATATGCACAATTCTGAAAATGGTACAAAAATAAAAGAATTTCTCAAAAAATAAGGAGAACTAGTACACACAGAGAACATTTCAAACAATATTTTTCAAATGGTATCTAAAGTTAAAAATTTTTTTAAAAAAAATGAGTCATTTATTTAAAAATAAAGAGAAAAAAAACATGTTTCAGGATAAAGGAAAAAAACAAGACATATTTAAGTAATAAAAAAAGCATTTACTATCTCTTAGCTCTGTGGCTAAAATATGACGGGCTGCTACAAGCAATACTTTGTGCAAGTGGGCCACTTCTTGCGGACATAGACACAACAATCCTATCATTCCTTTAGCAAACTGTGAGGAATATTCATTCACAATATTCTACAAAAAAAAATCAAATTAAAATCACAGCTGGGTTAAATTATTATCTTAATTTAAATAAATTTGAAATTAATTTAGGATAATATTACTCAGATAAACATAAATACAGAGCATGCTGCCTATTAAAATCACATCCATTTTTAGAACACTTGATTTTAAAAAGCAGCAAATTTTAAAAACCAAAATGTAGGAAAAAGTCATTTCAAAGTTTAATTTTAAACTAAATTAAATTGATTAAAAACTAAATTGATTACTACATTTATGTTTTATTTTTGCAAAACCTACATTTGACATGAACATGAGCAACATTTTTTAACTTGCAGGAGGATTTTAAAATATTATATTTGATAAGCAAAATTTCAAATTAAAGATTCACCATAGTTTGAAAACATATCAGAGTTTCTAAAACATTAAATATCCTTTTCTTTTCAGTATAGTTTATTTTAAGAAATCAAGAGTTCTTCTTAAATCCATTGAAGTTAGATTCACTTTATTGAATGATTGAGGATCCATGACATTGAATGATAGGCATTTTACAATTTTTCTTAGCCCATAAACAGTTTTCTTTTGGATTCCCTTAGACTCCCTTTTTCCTAATTTTTTAAACTTTTGCCCTTCAATTTCAACACAAAATACAATCAACACCAGTAACTTTGCTCATAGACAACAGACAACAATTTATTATTTATATTTATTCAAAACTTGAGAATATAGAAAATTCTAATCATTCAAACAAAAAAAGCAAAGTTTTTCACTGTTTTAAACAAAAGCCATACAAAATTTTGTCTTTACATAACGATAATAATTTTATTAGAAGATGGTTTTTACATAGTTTGATATTAAAATGATTCCGTTCTAACTGAAATAATAGTAAAAAGCAGCTAATTTTACAATTCAGTGATTTTATAATTGGAGGTTCCTGTATTAATGATACAGTTAAATCACAGTAGTAAAAAATAAAATAAAATGCTCAGAAATTATTTTCCATTCACAACATAATAAAATAAATTTAATAATCAGAAAAAATTCCAATAGTCAAAATAGTTCTAAAAAAATTAATTTCCTCCTTCATTGTGAACTAATAAACAAGTAAGCAAGGAAATACGAGTGGAGGGATTAACCAAATATATCATCATATCAAGCCTTTCTTTTACCTTGCTTCATATATGAATATACTCCATTTTTATTTTCATTAGCTTGACTTTATAAAAAATATTTATTAAAAAAAAGTAGAGAATGATTCTTAATATATTAGTCATTGACCTAATCACTTGATATATTCTAACTAGGTAAGCCAGAAAAGATAACGTTTTTATCTATGCATGCATAAAGTCAACATAAACTTCTTTGTTGAAAGATGGATTGCTCCTAAAATAAAACAAAACAAAAAATAAAATTTCTGCAAACATTCTGCATTTTGTCTTTTTCTCCCCAAGAACAAATTAAATGCACAAAATTTAATGCTTAACTTTGTCCCACCTAGTCATTGAACATAAAATTCTTTCACAGAATACAATTGAATGAGTAAAAAACAATGATGTAGAGTTTTACTGTATAAAACCACTCTGACTTGATCATTTGGTATAAAATATAAAATAAGTAAAAAAGAAAGACATTAAGGTATATCCTGCATGCAAGTAGTTAATTTAAAAAGTTTCTCTCTATATTTTCACTGTAAACATTATAAAAATGAAATTAAAATGACAAGCCAGTCAAGGATAAAACAAAAATCAATAAAATAGATTTTACAGCAAAAATCATGCAAGTTGACCATTTGTAATGTACCAATTTGATGGACTAGTTTGAGAAATGGTCAGTATTTTAAGAGGTGATGCAAGAGTGGTGTTAATTATAGTCTTGGTATACCTAATGGGCTGATCAACTTAATAGGTTACATTGTACTCCAAAGTAAAATATTTGTCTCAATTAAGAAAGTTTTATTTTTAATAAGTGTAACAAAGTAATAAAATACATTATACAAGATAGCGTCAATATTCCTTAGACTATTTTTTTAGTTGAATATATAACATTGTTTTAAGATATTTAGAAAAAACTAACACTTTGCAATATTTTTGCAGCAAGCCTTTTCAAAGAAAAAAGAAAAGACATTCAATCAAGGATAAGAATAAAAACTGAGACCCATAAAATAAATTTGATTTCATTTGGATAAAACAGTTGTTTTAATTAAAAAAGGATTAATAAGCTTTAAAAAAGATTAAAAAATATCAAATTTTCTGTGATATTGACAAATATTTCTCAGGCTAACTATTTCTTAATTAAATTATGAGCTGGTTGTAAGATATTTAAAAAAAAATTATATTCTAAGTTTAGATGATTTGATCCAAACAGAATAAGAATTAGAAAATTATATATCCACATTGAGATGCATTTTATCAAAGATAATACTTTATTGTTATCTTATATAGGACATGTTGTGAATTAATTGAAACTTTATTGGATGTATGAGTTTTTCTATAAAATTAGAAAATTATTTTTTCATGACTGTACAATAAAAAACATTCTGTTTTTGAATTGTATTGCTAGAATACCTAAGAGCAAGTTCCAAAACCTCCAAGGCAGAGAACTAACCCAATGTAAAAGGACACAGGTAATGTTGTAAGTTAAATAAATATTACACTAATACAGTGTCTTTTCAATGACTTAACAAGGTCATTTTTCAATTTTTGTAAGTCATTCAAATTGAAACATAATAAAAACTTAGTTTGAAAAGTAAATTTCCAAATTCTAAATTTAACTTAATATTTTTTTTAGCTAGAATATGTAATTAAAGATAGTTAAGTCAGCTGCATGTTTTAAAAAAAAAATTATAAAATATTATAAATGTAAAAAAAAAAAAAAAAATTATGCAATTTGTAGTCAAAAGAAATTGTATGTAAATCTTTCATATTTATTTAATTTAATATTTATACTATGAAAGATTAACAATGCCTGACATTCTAAAAAATATTTTAATTTTCCAAAAAATAAAATATTATTATAATACTGTTATCATTAAAATTAACATATCTTCAGCTTAATTTAGAAAAAGTTTACTCTTAAAAACTTTGTATCAAAAATGCAGCCAAAAAACTAAACAAGTAGAGGTAATTCAAAACTGTGGGATAAGACATCGAACAAAGGATAAAAACTCTTAAATAAAAACTTTAAAAAGTTTAATTTTTTAAGGTTTGTACTGTATCTAATTATTCTAAAATAGTATAATTACAAGTTAAAATCATAGGTAGCTCCGTAAGTTATTCAGGGGTAATTGTGAGGCCAAGTTAAAATTCCAGAAAATTTCCTGAGTTTTTTTTAAAAAAAAGAAAAAAGTTTACATTGAAAAACTAGAAAAAAATTTAAACAAAGTTTGTTTCCTTTTTCTCAATATTTCTTAGTTTACTTAAAATATATTTAAAATTTTACACATACCTATGATGACCTGCAGAAGTAATTAAAATTTACAAATATGTCTTTTTTTCTTGAGTTTATGATTATAACTATTTACTAATAAAAAATGTATCTGGCTCTCCCTTACAAACAAAATAAACTGTGTTTTTAAGTTCCACCTTTGAAAATTTGATTTCCGGAAACTTCTGTGATCAATGATTTTTTGAAACATCTGGACCTTCGATCTCTGGAAAATTCCGGATCACTGTTAGCGAAAAATCCGGATTTTTTCCGGAGCACAATCAGCCCTGGTTATTGAAATTAAGTTGATAAATCCGTAGATTAAATTGATACTATTTACTAATAATTGAAAAATAGATTCTGAAGATCAAAATTAATGTTTTCTTTTGCTTCTCTCTTCCAGTCCCTGCTCTTATAATTTATTTAAAATTAATGTTTTAAAGTTGGAGTATATTCCTTACTAAATGTTGAATCTTATTTTGCACTGAAAGGGTTTTGTTTTAATTTTAATCATTTTTATCCCTACAAACTTTCCATTGATAAAAGAATTTAACTTGCATTTATTTTATTAAGTAGAATATTTATTTTTTTAAAAATTTAATTCTATGAAAGTTAAAATTTTTTAATGTTAAAATGTATGTTTAAATGGACTTTTGCATTATGTAATGTGATAAAAAAACATGAATTTTTCCTTTTTTTAATATTTATTTCTAATTATCTGTTCTTTTCTTATAAATTGATTCTGATTTTCTGATTGTGTTTCCCCCCCCCCTGGGTAATCAGTTTTTAATTTTAAACATTTAAAAGTATTTAATTTAATGTAAATATATTACAAGGTTAACTGATAAAAAGAATTTAGTGCCTAGAACAATGATGTTTATAAAACAATTACTACCTATAATTGCTGTCAGCATGCCTGTCTAAATTCTTGGGCATGCAACCCTTCATAGGTCAATCTGTTGTGCATGTGGCCCCTCAGGTCAAAAGGTAGTGCACCTATTATAATAATAGTAAAATTTTTTCTTAACTTTGAAGGCTTATACAGATTGAAAGCATGCATATATGATTTTTTTAAGCGATGTTAAAGTAAATACCACTAAAAATTGACCTGAAGTTCGAATTAGCTAAGCAAGAAAAAAGATTCCAAGCATGTTTTAGAATTAAATTACGAAAAAAATGCTCCTCACATTAAATTTTTAAATGAAGTTACTTCATAACTTTTTTTATTTTACTTGAATATCATTTTTGAAATTTAATAGCACTAAGAATAATAATGAAAACAATTATAAATTGCAATTGAAGTCCTCAAAATTAAAATATGAATGAGCTTTAAGAAGGTTTAGAAAGAAAAAAAAAGACTTTTTAATGGGCTCCTAAAACCATATTTAAATTTAAGGCTTTTTTAGGAATGGAAACCCTTTTATACTTGTGAGTAAGCTAATTTTTAAATATTACCAAAGCTACGTCAAATAGTTTAAATTTTACAATGGTTTAGCCAAATAACTATTTTTATTGCTTACTCAGGAAATGAAAGAGAAAAAATACAATAATCTAATCTACATGCAATTAAAAAGGCTTTTAAACACAAGACTTGAAATTTTCATATCATATGAACTAATAATTATTTTAATAACTAAAAAAAAAATTGATTCACAGACACTAAAATTATTTTTTCTCACCAACTCAGTAGTTGAATCTGTTCCTTTTTTTCACTTGTCTGAATTTGAATCTGTGTTATGGTAAATGTTTCTTTCAATGAAGGTTCCAACGTAGCTGCGGATAAATCCTTTACTTTTGGAGTAGGTTGTGTTTCAAATATAAGATGCAAGTAATTAGGCAGTTCTTTGTAAGTATTCTTTACACAAAGCAGAAACATCTGTATCTAAAAATAATTGGAAAATCACAAAAGCTTAATTATTTTTTACAATTTAGAATATATTTTCTTCATACAATCAGTATGTAGCATGATAATGTAACCAACCGATTTCATGATGCTATTAAGAATCATACTAATAATAATCATACATCATACTATTGCTCTTTTAAATATTTTGCCTTTTTTAATATAATTATAATTAATATCATGATGCTATATGATATGATAATTATATGATATAGTAAACACATCATATAATTATTATAATTTCATATGTTATCACAATAAAGTTGGAGCTTGTTTTATAATTACAAAAATGTATTCATGTTGAACAATGCAGAGAATTAAATATTTATACACCATATTTTTTCTTCTTCAATAAAGAGTTTGTCATAAGCCAATCTGATTAAATAAATAACACACACAACAAAAAAAGGCATCCACAGTCAATAATTTCTAATTAAAATTTTAGAAGTAAAAAACACATAAATGTTTCGTAAAATTTCAACAAGAAAATTAAAAAGAATATAGTTTCTTTAAAAAAAAATACAGCAGAAAATTGCATTGAGTTAAAATATTTGCAAGTTATTAAATTTATGATGAAATCTACTTTATTTTAATACATAGATTTAAATTTGTTGAACCCTATTTTCAAGCGACACAACCATATCATAATTAATATTTTACATGCTTTGTTTTGCTTTGAAGTCAAACGATGACTATACAATTTTTCACAAATTTTTTTCATTTGTTGTAAGTTGAAGAGGTGTTAGTAATAGCTAAATTTTTTAAATATATCATTATTTTCACATCACTGCATGCAACCCTTAGATTTCTCACTTAGTTAAGTTTTATTTTAATATGCTTGATGTTTTGGCATATTGTGGTTTAACAGGATGGTGAAGAATACCAAAACGAACAATATAAAATAAGTGAATAACAGAAGTATTTAACCCATGGAAGTAAAAAAAAAAGAGATTTTAATTACATTAAAAAGATTTATTTAGAACAAATTACCAATGAATGGAGAAACTTATAAACACTGAATAGAGAGTATTTCTATATTTCTCCATAATTCTTTTTTTAATTTATTTTTCTCTACTTAATAAATCATGAAAATTTTAAAGGTTCCTTTCGCATTGGACTTTAAAATTGTCAAAAAAGTTTAAATAATTCAAAGTATTAATAAAATCGTCCTGTTGTGTTGTGGGGGAATCATTGATATTTTATATCCCCTAATATTTTGAGTTATTCACACGAAAATTAAAAAGAGCCCACAATATATTTTTTTTCATTATGACTTTCATTTAAATTTAGTGCAAAAAAAGCATTTCATAACATTTAAAAAATAAATTTATGATTAAGACTTGATATAATTAAATATATATATTTAAGGATCAGAGCAATTTGGATTGGAAAAACAATATTCCTCAGAATTTTTCATTTAGTAAAAGCAAAAAAATATGGAATTCTTTTAAGCAATGTCTATGAAAAATCTTGAGAAATTAAAACAAAAAAATTTTAGGAACAATTTGCCAAGAAATTTCTGTACAGAGAATTTAAAATGAGTTCACTCCTTGTGATCATTAACATTTATATTGCAAATTATAGGCCAATAAACTTTATTTATAAATTGATTCATTGCAGAACTAATCCTCGGCAATGTTTCTATATCCTCTGTTTATTTATAAATTGAATCATTGCAGAATTATCTTCCTCTTTTTCCTCTATTCTTTACTTCTTTCATTCCCTCATTTTATCAAGAATTATTCATAGAAGCATTTATCAATGTAATGGAAGCCGACATTTGAACTTTTAAGAGCAAAATAACTAATTAATCAAACAAGTGTAAAATCTAAAAAAAAAAATTTAGTTTAAGATGCATTAATAAAAAAATAGTAGCAACAGTAATGTAAAATGACAAATAACTGTGAAATATATTAATACAAAAGCAAATTCATTGAAAATGATAAATCATATAAATAACACATTCTTACCTCCACATTGCATGGTGGCCTTATGAAATTCTATGATTATTCTAAAAACTACTAATGTTTTCCACATTTTCCAACTGAAATATGAATATTTGATATGAATACTTGAATAATAATAAAACAGCAATAAAATCAGTATAGGAGAAGTCATAAAATTCTAACATTAAACATATAGAGGAAATATATGTTGAGAAAGGAATCTGCATAATTTCTCTTCAAGTTCTCATAAAAGCAACAAAATTATAAATAGCAACATTATATTAGCTAATCTGTTCAGATGTAAACATCAATCTTTTGTAGTAAGGTAATTTCTGAAAAAATTTTAAAAAAATTATCAAGTATTTAAAATAAAAAATTCGGTTTTGAGAATTGAATTGAATTGAATGTATGGTTTAGTGGCACAAAGTCCAAAAGAGGACATGCTGCGCCAAACAATACGGTAAAACAGTTCAATGGACAAAATACAGGCACCACTTTATTTGTCATACCATTATAACTTATAAAATTGTATAAGTTTGTAAATGGAATAAGTTTGTAAATGGAATAAGTTTGTATATAGAATCAGATAAAAGGTATGAATAAAATCACATTAAAGGGTAGGAATGAAATCGGATAAAAGTTATGAATACGATATAAAATACACGAAATAAGTAAAATAAGTTGTTCTCTAAAGTGAATTCGGTTTTGAGATGAAGCACAGTAAGTCAAATTTTATTTTCACTTTAAATTCTGTAACAAAAAGCACCACTCTTTTCCCACAATTTGAAGGAAATACAAACTCTTAATCTTCTATTTATTATTATAAAATGTAGAGAAGTAAATTAATAATGCTAGAGAAGAAAATTTTCAGTTTTCAAAAAATATTTTCAGCTATTCAAAATTTTGACCAAATAAACTTTACTTTGCACAATTTTTGTACTAGTATTTCAGCTTGTACCCAATATTTCAGTAAAATATAGCACCTTTTTTAATCACACAGTATGGCTTATAAAAATGAATTACTAGAAGTTTAAACTTTTCTAGATCCCTGCTCTTTATTTTCATGCATTTCAATTAAACTCAACAAATAACAATGCATGCAGAACAAAAATATACTGTAAGTTCTTGTTCTGACTATATTGTAAGGGAAATTAAATTGATCGATAATTGTTACTATTTGAAATTATACATAACTGCTGGCTGATTTACAAACGACTTATTAATAAAAGAAGTTTTTTTTAAATATATATATTCAGAAGATAGTTGTAACTTACTTCTAATAATTTGAACATTAAAGACAAGGTTGGTTTGCTATGAGGTAGCAAATGATTATTCGTAGGGAGTAGGTGAATTATTTTTGAAATTGTCTCACAAAGTTGTTGAAAAAAATAATACAATTCAGTGGAAATATTTTTTAAGGAAATCGTAATAAAAAAGCAAATTAAAATATATAATTAAATAATAATTTTTAAAAAATATTTTCAAAACAACAAGAATCATATTAGTTGAGCAACAAAACATTCATTATTAACCATTGTGATAACAATATTTGATTTATATTGAGTAAATTTGAATACATATTGAGTATATGATAATTTTCAACAATGATAATTTTATATTTTGTTTGGTTAACAAAAACTTGACCAAAGTCAATAATTAAATTTGAAAAATATTGTAATACACTGTGAAATATGTATGTTTCATGACAATTTATCATAATATTAAAATTCTAATTAGGTCTGATAAGTTATATTTTTAATAAATTGTCAATAAAATATTAGACAACAGACAAATTTTCATGCTTAAAATATTATATAACAAGAAGTAGAGTTCTCAAATTTAATTTTGAAATTATATGATCAAAATATGGAATATCCTATTTGCTAGTAAATTTAAAAACATTTAATAAATCTCTAAAAACTTGAATAGACAAAAAACTGCAATACCTTTAAACTTAAAAAAAAAGTCTTTATGCATTATTATTAAATAAAATACAAACATTGCCCAAGCTGAAGACATTAAGCAGCCTTTGTAGCAGGCCAAAGAAAAAATCAGGACATCAATAAAAACAGGATAAAATTGGAACAGCAGAGCATTTTCTGGAACAGTTAATTAAAAAGTATAATTTACTCTACTTAATAGTAACAAAATAAAATTTCACAGCAAAAAAATTACTTGTTCATAGCAAAACGTTTTAACAGTTTCCAGAATAATTTTATCAATACAGAACAACAAATAATAGTTCCAAATCAAAACATGGAAAATTTGATGGGACTGTTGCATTAAAAAAAAATGAACAGCATTAATTCGTCAATATTTTACTCATACCAATATATAATTCAAATGCTTAATTGAGTTGAAGATTTCTTTAATCTAATTAAAGTAGGGTTTCAATAATCTCAAAACTAAAATGCAATGAATATGTTGCTTAACGTTTATGTACAACATTAATTTTAGTGAGCAATCCTCCTACCCATCATTTAAAAGCTTTATGACTACTTGTTAACTGAAATCACATGAAAGAAAACAATCAAAATTTAGACAAAACTGGGAAATCTTACAAGATTTTCTAATGTATTTGGTGAAAATAATAAGTAAGCATATCACCCTTGAAATCGACATCATAAAAATTTGATGTTGCAAAATTGCTTATCAATTTTCCTTTTCATTGAATGACTTAATTCCCAACGAGGTTGAAACAATGAATCCTCTGGGTAAGGCCTAAATATCTAAGCCATGTAAGTAATCAATAGACAGTCCCTATATTGGAACTATCAAATATTGCGATAATGACAAGCATTTAAAAAAAAAAAAAAGATATTGGATCAAAATTTTTCAATTCTTTAAATCTACTTTTTCAAAAATCTGCATTTTTATTCCTGGAAAATTGAATATTCTATACACACATAAAATTCAGGACAAATACAGATAAAATACTTTTTATCAGAAACATCAAGATTATCAGGACAATTTCTAACAGTGATTTAATCTAATTTTTAAAAACAGCAGTCTTGAGTATAAAAACAAACTGAGATCAAGCGTAAATAGGGAAAACCTGATTGTTCTGCCAAGATATTAAAATGAGTTTGATTTTATACACACATAACGTAACCTACAAACATTCGTAACGAAGGGATTACTTTTTTAAATACTGTTCAAATTTTGGTATCTTAAACCCATATCAATGACTATTAATTGTGTTCAAAAAGCTTATGAGTTATGTTAACTACTAATTGACAATGTATAGATAAAAAAACATAAAAGAGTAAAGGAAAAAAATTTAGATTGGCTATGTTCATAAAAAATAATACAGGATATATATATATATATATATATATATATATATATATATATACACATCAAAATATGCAAAATGATCCATTGGTATGACATGAAAATACATACATGTGTAGTTTTTTCTGCAATGAATTGTGATTCTCCATCTCCTAAAATTCTGATGAAAATTTTTATATCATGATCAAAAAATGAAGGATATTGTGGATTGCTAACAATAGTCTGAAAAAATAAAAGGATACATTAATTACAAAATTATAACATAAATATTTTATTTAAATATTATTCTTTTTATTATTGTTAGTCAAACATCTATTCAAATTCCTTTATTTTTATTTGTTATTTCAAAAAAAATATATATATAA
Organism: Parasteatoda tepidariorum; assembly: GCF_982258835.1. Lineage (NCBI taxonomy): Eukaryota > Metazoa > Arthropoda > Arachnida > Araneae > Theridiidae > Parasteatoda > Parasteatoda tepidariorum. The sequence goes on along the minus strand of NC_141755.1, from coordinate 136,020,843 downwards.
TTTTATAAACATAGTATGCTTTATTTCAATGGTGTGCCTCTAGTCTTTAACTATCAAATTCAAACTGTGATGTATCAAAATGAATATTTTTTTTCCTTCATTAGAGTAATAAAACTAATAACATGTTTACCATTAATAGTCTATTAATACTAACATAGGAGGGAAGATAAATAGTGATTTTATGTCTCAGCTTGCTGAAACAGTTTTTAAAAAGCTTTTGAGCTAAACATATCACTTTAATGCTTCTTAATTCTTAAAATTTAAATTCTTATTTGCCATTCAATTAAATTCAATGACCTTGATACAATTGGTACTAAAACGTTAATTTTTTAATAAATACGTTTATTGGTAATTACATTTAATGTAAAAGAAAAAAAAATTGGCAAAAAAGTGAAAAATTAAACCAAAAAATATGAGGCCAATTTCAATAACTAGAAAATGGGGTGGGGTTTAAAAGGTTCCTGTAATTCCATAGTCAAAATTGAATTGAATGCTGGGCTTAATGGCACAATGACTTCAATTGTGGCATACATAACCTGTGAAATTACGAAAAATAAACTGTCATTTCTGAAACTGAAAAAATTAATTTAGAATACCCCATAAAATGACATTATGAATACAGCATTTTACTATATTAAATTAAAACCTTACTTCAACCTCTCCACTTAATTCTTGCAAAGCTTTCAATTTACTTTCATCCTCTATAAAAGAAAAGAAAAAGAGAAAATTAAAGTTTTGCAATATAAAAATCAATAGGAATTAATGATAGATAAATATAGAAAAAATAAGCTATAATTGCAGGTTACTACAATAAATACATAAAATATATTTGATCAAGGTTTTGCTTTAAAAAGAAATGTGGATATGATTAAATTAAAAATGAGAAGTAAGAATATTTAAGTATGCTTTTTGATCAAGTGCAGATAAATACAATGATTTATTTATTGGTATATAGTTATGTTTAAAAAGAGACAAAAAAATATTGAAGAATAATTTTGTATTTGATGCAGATAAGTAAGATTTACTGATAAGTATATTACTTTGGTCATTTTATTTTTATGAATATCAATAAATGAGAATTGTAAACATTATCAAAATAAAAAAAAAAACATGAGCCATAAGTATATAGTTATTCATTAAGTACATCTTTAGTACTAAATATATCTACGTAATCTCTATTACTAAATTGCAATGAGAAATTTTTAAGTGAAAATAAATTCTGATTTTTCAAGTCCCAATGACTAATTAGGTATTAAACTTACTTGCAACAGGATCTTGGAGCATTGATACATATGAGCTGTAAGAATTCATAATGGCAACATGATCATTAATGGGTGCTGATACACTCATTACGGGTATCCCTGCCATGCGTAAGGACTCCAGAAAAAGCTATTCAATGATAAAACTCACCTCCAATTTTAACAATTCTATAAAAAAAAAATAATAATAAATAAATATTTTTAAGAATTTGCATAAATTGTAAGGACTGCAATTATTCACAGGCAAAATCAGAGACCATGTATTAGAAATTTTAAAAAAAAACAGACATTATTCTGTTTTATAAGAACAAGAAATGTTATATTAGAGTTTTTACTTAACACCACTTAAAGCTTCAGTCTCTAGCTGAGTTATATGGTATAAAATACAGTGTTTTCATTACAGAAAAAAAATTAGAGAGAATTTCTCCCCCTTTCTCAAAAACAGGGTGAGATCTCAAAAAGTTAAGTGAGATTTCTAAAAATTAAAAAAAACGCGAATAGACTTGGAAAAATTTTTTTTCTTTAATTATAATACACATTTAACATCTTCTAATTTTTCAAGCATTGAATATTTTTGCTGCATCATCATATGGAAAACGTTTTATATCTACTTTTTCATCAGCCTTTCTCATTAAGTTGCTCAAATGTTTATCAGTCATTTGTATAAGATATTTTGTCTTAATTCGGTTTTGAGTGCTAAATGACCTTGTAACAGATGCTGAACAATTCGGAATCACTTAGAAAATGTGTAGCATTGAAAAAAATTTTCATGTCTTATATGAAGAAATCTTACCTTCCGTGAACACGTGGTTGCAGAAAAAATGTGTTCTGAAAGGTGTTCCGTCATTCGGGGGGGGGGGGGGGGCATTGTGTTCTGCTGTTCGCACCGGTTCTGAACAATACTGGTAAATAGGGAAGCTAGATAACAGGGATCCGTGTTGAAAATAATGAAAGATCAAGGAAGAAAAGTGAAACGGATTTTATTCAAAATGGCAGAAGACTAATTTTTTTCCAAAATTCGCTCATTTTGAAATTGATTAATAGAGTGCGCGATCTTCTCGTGTTAATAATTTTTTAATGCGAGAAAAGAAAAAAATAAGCGAGATTCTCGCGCTGTAGTGAAAACACTGAAATAATATAAATACAGTTGACGCTTAATATAATGACCCCACTGGTCCAAACAAAAGCGAATGATAAAACATGAGTTTGCAATATCGTGATGATATATATGTAGTGCACATATTTACTTAGATTTTTTACTAGATACCTTTTTAAAGAAGTAGAGTTTCAAGTATTTTGAGATTTATAATCCAAAATCAAGACAATACATAACTACAAACTCATATTATGGAACTATGAATTTAATTTTTGCCCCTTACATGCTCACACTTTCAGATCTGGTCATTTTAAGATAATTTGACAAAAATAGGTATCGTGGTGAATTTGTTTTTAAAATGCTAAGTACAACATAGGCTAACACTTTAGTGTAGGTATTGATAGAGATACTCATACCCCTAGATACTCATATTCTTAAAATCTTTTTAAAAATGGATATTTATTAGGTCTTTAGTACATATTCACACAAACACATAATAACAACTAAGAAAAGCACATGTATACATTTTTAGTGACTTTTTGCTTGTGCCCAGTAAAGTGAAATGTGCCAGTAGTTATACTCCAACAGCCATGAATTTGGTTACCCTTGATAAGTTTACCCTCGCATAAGGTTTATCAATTGTGTAATATTTTCAGATAGATTAACTAAGAAAACAGAATTTTATTTACAATTGTTAGTTAATTTTTATCTAGTACTAATGAGGGGAATATTTCCGTATCATGCCGACTATAATCATCAAAGTTATAAATTTATTTCAAATTTGCAAACTAAAATAAATAAATAAAACAAGTAGAAGTTTGTCTGAGGATGGCTATGAGTAATATCCTTTCAGTAGGCCCCCTTTTATGTTATTTTTTTTAGAGGGCCACTGCCTGAAAACTTATTTAGCTATAGATCAGGATACAGAAATCTTCCCATAATGAGCTACAGTAAGGTATAATAAACTTACTGCAATAAGTGATTAAAGTAATAAAAGTTTAATAGGGTTGCAAAAAACTACGTTTAACCAATTTTAAAAAGGGAGGGGGGGGGGGAAAGGTATTAAATTACAGCAACTTAGGCTCATTGAACTTGTACAGGGGTCTGTCTAGGTTTTTCTGAGAGGTACCTATTTTGTGAAAATTTAGACATAATTTGTGAAAAATTTAAAATTATATAAAAAAAATCAACACAAAAATATGGTAAAAATATGGATTTATCGTTTCTTAAGGGATACAAAAACAAAATTTTAAGAAAAAGTATTTTGTGAAACTACCGTTTTTCCTTAAGTTGAATTTGTGAAACTACCGTTTTTCCTAAAGTTGAATTTGTGAAGGTACCGCTAAAAGGTAGTAAATTTGGCCTGGACAGACCCCTGTTGTATAATTATGAAGATAAAGCAACTGCTTTTATACCGACACTGGGTTTATGTTACACAAAATTAATTTCTTCGCAAAATTTTATTTGTATTTAAAAGTGCAATACAAAATTGCTGAGCTTTTAAATAAATAATTCTAAACATGATTATGTTGAAAAATTAAAAAAACGCTATTGCGATTATTACTATGAGAAATAAAACAAAAGAACTGACAGAAATCTTAATTAACATTGACTAATGCTGATGCACATACTGGAATATTTCAAACTACCTATTTCATTAAATAATTAAGGGCATGCTTAGTGAAATGTTCATCACAGTCTATTGTTTGTTTACGAACTGATTTCATAATTATGTAAAGATTCCGGTTGCCTATTTCTGCAAATGTTGCTAACCAGTTCAAATGGAAATACTAAATTTGTAAAAAGCCATTTGTTACTGCATGCAAAAGTGAATCTCAAAGGCGAGTTCTTCACTAGTGAATATTCGCTCATAATTTTCACCAATCTGTCTGATTGACTGATTTCATGTTTGATTTCACCAATCTGTCTGTCTGAAAGTCTGATTCGGCGAACAACTGGACCACTTACACCAGTGTTTCCCAAAGTGTGGTACGCGTACCCCCAGGACTACGGGAACGGTTTAGCTGGGGTACGCGTTCTTATGCGAAATATCTTGCAACAAACGAAAATTTAAAAAAAATTTATTTAAAAATAAAACTAGCCATGAAAATTTACGATTACGTATTTTTCTAATGGCTAGTTTTGCATAGTTGACAGGTCTCGATCGTTAAGACACGGTTCCCAGCAGATCACCGAAGTCAAGCATCACTGACTGCAGTCAGTGTGCGGGTGGGTGGCCCCTTGGATCAGTCTGCGTAGGGACCGAGGGTGTGCGGTATTGGTCCTCGTTAAACTGTGCTACCGTAAAGTGCTCGACTTCGCGTGCAGGTCGTCGGGCTACCGAAGCGGGGGTGCCATCCCCTCTACAGAGGATCAAAATTGTGATGGCATGTCTTCGGATCATCCTCAGGGATGTTTCCCAGACCGTCGCCAATAGCCCATTGTGCAGCTCTAGTGCGACGTAAATGAACAAATCAAATCAAATCAATCAAGCAGAGTTGACAGTTAATAATTAGTGGTATCAACAGCCAGTTGTGCTTTTTAACTTTTGTAAAAAATTTTTATAGTAAAAAATGCATTAATTTTTGTATTAGTGGTACACAGCGTTACGAAAAATTTAGAAAGGGTACACAAAAGTCATAAGTTTGGAAAACACTGACCTACCTACACGAACTCCGAGCTTCGCGGTTCCACATTGTTCCTCACCCTTTATCTGCAGGAACTTACAGCTTCTTGACTCCTTGTTGGTTCGGGTTGCTTTCGGCAGCATTGCTGCGAAAGATTATTCACACTAAATACGAAAAATTCGAATATGTGAATGGTCCAAATTTTAGAGCCATCTGCGGTGACCAGCTTTGCATCATAGTTCAACGCTTCCTTTGAATTCTCAGCACTAGAATTTTAAATTCAAGTCGAAGGGTTAAAAATTTTTTCAGACCTGCTTGCGATTCGCGATCGCAACACTCGAATACGCCATCTGGGGAGAGACCGGTTTCATGCCTTTAGCCCTTCTCCCTTCCCTCTCCTCCTCTTTTCAGTTGTATAGGAATATACTACGATATCTTCCCTTTTCTTAATATTTTTCCTTTTTATTTAATCAAAATATTTTTTAAAATTTCCATGATACTCTTCTTTAGAACTATGTTTAATGCAGTTTTCAGTTCTATCTATGTGTTTCAAGTTGAAAGATTTTAATCTATATGAAAATCAAGAGAGAAACTAACGTACTTCCTTCCTCTATGACTTTCCACACGCTAATGGGGAAAGCATGTGAAGTGTTGCCATAGGAAAAGAGTTCTGCTCTACGCCACCTGCAGCCCATTTCGATCGCCAATGGCGAGTTCATCTGCCAAACGAAACTCATCGATTCAAGGTTCTACATAGTCGTCCACTACCATGAATCACCTCTTTATGGTTTAATGGAATAAAAGCCGGAAATGGCTATGCTGCGCTAAGTACAAGGGTATAATTTGAAGAAACATGTTATCTAGCATAACTGTTGAACAGTTTAATTACCCTGATGGTTATAAAATATCAAAATTGTTACTTTTTTTATTTTTTTCCTTTGTCTCATAAGAAGCACATAATCTATATCTATTTTGGTAAAAACGTGTTATTTAGCATTAATGGGGTAATTGGGATAATTATAAAAACCTGAAAGTAACCTTCTTTTAGCTTTTCTTATTCTCCCATAAAGAACACGTGGTCCAAATTTGAGTATTTATTTCGCATTAGTTATAATTTTAATAACTCATAAAAATAATAATTAATACCAATTACCAACTTGTGTATATTATATTTTTATCTCTGTCTCATAATCACCCCTTAAATACAAAATATCGAATTTAAACTTTTAAAATTTTTCTGTTTACCACAAATTTTAACTTCCTAACTTCCCGCGATGTGAGAAAATTAAGGATGAAAGAGGAAGAGCATTTTATTATATACCGATATTATAACATTTGGTATTACATATCATGCATTATACATCATGTATATGGATTTTCACATTAAAAATGTTATTTCGGAAAAGAAAATACAAAATTTGATTGAAATGTATGTGCGATGTTTAAATAATACCACGATTGCAATTTGAATTATTCAAAGCATTTGCTTTTTCTGCGCTATGTACAAACACGCTATACATACACATGTACATTATATGTACATTGCGCTATAAAAGAAAAGAAAAAACGGAACACCAAGAATAACTTTTGATTCAATGATTGAATTTTCACATGGTAAGACTTGATTTTAGTTGTTATACTATACCGTAGTATATATACTATATGCTACTATACGGTATAGTTAGACTATACCGTATAGTAGCAATCTGGAAAATATGCCAGGAGAGCTACCGAAAGCTTGGATTAATGTTAACTTTGCCTTTGCGTATTTCTCCCTATTAGAAAATTTTTTTTTAACGAATCAAAATTTTTTCACATACAATCGTAAAATTCGCTTTTGCTAAGATAATTCCACGAAAAAAAATTCAATTTTTCATAATTATTGGTTATTAATTTACGTGTCAGGGTCGTTTCACCAAATCTCTCTGATTCCCCCTTATTATGGACGTCACCATACTATCGACCAAACCATAGACTAGATTGGCAGTTCAGTATGATCCATGATAATCGCCAAGTGAGGGAAGGTTAATGGAAAGGAATGGCTCTTTCGTAAAGAATGACCAGTATTCGTTTGTAGTCGTCTGTCGTAGAAGGTCCAACAAGGGGTCAAGCCCCCCTCCCTCCGAAAGGGGGCCTCAAACAAATTAATTCAGAATATTTAAATTAAAACGAATTTTATACTTTACATTTTTTTCTCACATATTTTTCACATGTGTTTCTAAGAATCTAAAATCACTAATATTGATACCATTATGCGCAGATTCATTTTAATGTCAATTTAAATCGCATTTTTTTCTGTTATCGATGTATTTTGTACTGTATGGTGCAATTTACCACACATTGTAAGCTTAAAAATTACTTCTGCAATAAAGAAAAATAGTTGTAGCAGTCACCGTCATTTCAAACAATTTCCACGCTTTTGACTCTCATAAAGTAAAAATTATTCGATAATAAAAAATTGAACTTTCATGCACATTTAACAAAGCATTTAAGGAACATTTTGATATGAAAATGTTATTTTTATATGCATCGATTGGGTTTTGAATCATTTAAATGTTTTGAAAATAAAGTTATAAGTACATTTTTTACATCCACGTTTTCTATCTAAGGATATGATGCCCCGCTTTGCGAGAACTTCGAAATGGTTATGCCCGTTAAATTGTAAAATTCGAATTTTTTTAAATTGTTACAGAATATAATTTTAGGAACAAAAAAAGGTCTATTCTAATCAGGGGACTTTATGTTAATATATATTGCAAATAAATACAAAGAAAGTTTTAAAATTTATCCTTATGATTCCCAATTCGTTTCGAAGATGCTTTCAAAGTGAACATCTATGTTTGGTAAAATGCTAATTTCTCCATTTGAGAAAAAGAGTGAGTTCCATCGGCTTAAAAAATAAAATTCAAACAAATATAGTTAAAATTTGTAATGATTTTTCAATTTACAAATTTTAAATTTGAGTCCGATTAACGAATATTAACTAACTTACATTTTAAAAATAAATGCCACATATGGCTGCTGTTTGTCTGCCTGTGTTTTCGTTTCTCTGCAGAGCTGAAAGCAGACTTTTCACCAAAATTTCCGTTTCGCCCTGTATGCCATATTGGCATACGCCTGCACCGAATAACCTTTCACACAGTTAATTAATTATTGTTTACCACATATCAATGAGAAATACCTTTTTCTTCTACCATTTAAATTTGCTTTTGCTTTTATAGTTAAGAATTTTAAGTCGCAAAAATAGACAAAATAATAATAATAATAATTAATGAGTTAGGAGACCAAATTTCGAAAAGTATGAGTTTTTATTTTATTTCTCAGGATTTATTTGACCGATTTTGCTTAAATTTTGTATTTTGACATTTAAAACTGCATTATTTCAAATGATGAATAAATTTTATACCTTGCCTTTCTAAAGTTTTTCGACTTTCATTAAATAAAATAATAATAAACGTTTACTAAAAGTTATATTTTACATGAAATTAACTTTAGAAAAACGAATTGGAATTGGTTGATGTGATTGGAATTTAATGCAAAACTTCTTCAATTCGCTTAAAAGAAAATTGGGGATATAATGAACTACGAAAAAACTAAAGTTAACATTAAAGGGTCCAAACTTTCAAACGCGCTCCTGAAAAAACTGTTAAAACAATATTTCCTGATTGAAGCTACTATATTTTAAGGGCCAGAAATCCTAGTTCGTCGAAAAAAGGTATGTTTAATCAGAGAAAGTACAAGTACGTCCTTATGCCTTATTTTCTAGCTTTAAATATCGTTTGCACAAATTAATTAGTATATTTGACGTCACCCTCTCGAACCATTAAGAACGAGTCCTAGAACATGAAGATCCGAACTTTAGATCAAAAGTTATTCCAGTGGGTTCATTTAATTTTTGCGCACTGTAGATTTATTTGAAGTATATGTCAATATTGCTGATAATAGTAAAAGATTTTTTCATTTTTATATAGAAAGGTAATTTAGCTGGTGGTTATCCTCATATATATATGCTTTGAAAACTTTATGGATTATGATTGGAAGAGGAAAATAATGTTAAATGATGTTCACTTTCTATATTAATATCGGAAATAAGTAAATAAAAGCGTCTTCTATTTTGTCATTTTTCGTTAATTTTAATAAAAGAAAAATGCATTTTCCCCAAAGCCGCTATTGCGGAAAGCTAATTTTTTTAAAACTCGTTATAAACAAAGAATTTCTGTACCTTAAATATTAATGTTTTGAAGGTATCGTAATATCGGACATCTCGCAATATGAATCTCGATATATCAAACTTTCAGTGGATGGGTGCCGCAGTTGGTTTGTCGCCGGCCTTCTGAGCCCAAGTCTGCGGGCTCGATCCCCGGCCCAGACACCGGATTTTCGGGATGCAGAAAATCCTCAGCGGCCATGTCGTATGATTATGCGGCATGTAAAAGATCCCTGGAGTGCCTTATTGGCTCTTGGCATTTCCAGCAAAATTAAATTCCTAGTGCACTTTAGCATCCAAATAGAGTCTCGGTGCTGCCATCTAGTGTGGCAGAAACTAGACGTCCATATTAACATGACCAACGGTATCTCACCCATTGTGGTGGTCCTGAAAGAGTGGATGCCACCCCTGGAGAACACACTAGGTCTGCTCATCGGCAAGACCGATTGTGCAGCTCATTGGAAATAAAAAAATATCAAACTTTCACTGTACTTTAATTTGCAAAAATACGAAAGGAAATTTTGGTTTAAAGAATAAATATTTGTACCAATGGAAAGTGTATTAAAATTATACTAAACTAGTTTTGATATATGTTGCTAAAAATTTCCAAGAAAAAAGTTACTATATTTATATTTTATTTAAATTAAGAATTTTTTAACTGTTTTTTTTTTTAAATTTTAAAACATATTAAATTTAATGTGTATTATTGACTACTAATGAAAAAGAAAGGGAAGGGGAGTGCAATGTATGTACATTTACAAAACAAAAATAAGTTAATTCTAAATGATTAAATGAGAATATTTTTCATTTCATACAAAATTCTTGTTAAATAAATAAAAAGAATTAACTTTTACCGAAAATAAGTGAATAAATATTAACAAAAAAAAATTGATTAAGATTAATTTATTGCAAGATTTAAGGTATTAACTTTTATTTTAGTACTGGTGTTAATTCATACATATGAATTTTGCTCTTAACACTAAAACCAGCAGTTTTGCTATTTTGAACCAAACTTAGAGTACAAGATAACTTTTTGTAAAGTTTTACGACAAATTCACTTTCATGGAGGACATCAGAATTGAAAGAAGCTCACATTTGCTTTACATTTGTAGAAAGAAAAGGAAAAAAAAACATGAAAATGGTTAGCTCGAGGGCAAGATTATTATCTTTAATGCAAGTATTGTATGTCGGAACTGTGCAAACCAAAAACAGTATATGAATTAACATGGGAATTCGAACCCAAGTCTCATCAGTAGGAGTCAATTATCAAAGAAGCCATATCGGCTCTAGAACATTTATTATTTAAGTTGTAAAAAACAACAGAAAATTTAATATGCAGTATTAAAAATTTCGTTATAATGTAAACGCGCTATATGTCGATTAAAGAAGTTGCTGTGCAGTTTTGCCATTCCTCCATCGCACAATTTTGGAGAAAGCGGCGTCTATAACGATACAAAAAAACTAACAAGTAAATAAAATAAGGCGTAATAGAATAAATTCTTACTTTTGTCGCGTTTTTTTTTTTTTTTTAAATTTCCCCGTCAGGAAGACGAACTTTTCGGACGAGAGCAGAGATTAAAATCCTGATTTGTATGTCCATTTTGTTGATCCTAATTTTCTTTATTATATTAAAAAAAAAATTGTGTCTTTTCATGATTAGAAAAACTATTTCTGATGGAAATAGCACTTGCGCTTTAACTGCAGAATGAATGAGGTCCTCCTTATTGAAGTTCATAAGACAACTTGGTAGATATTACAAGTCCATTTTAATATTTTAATTCGTGTATGAGCTATTATAATTGACTTTATTAGCATATATAAGTATATACGCTATTTAAGAGCAAATTAAAAAAAGAAAAAAGATTGACAGATCAAACTTAGTTCTTCACTACTTCCAAGTAATTTAAAAATAAAATTCTTTACATTAAACGGTGTGTTCTTTACATTAAACGGAAACGGTTCTTGTCTCCTCCCATCCCTCAGGGATGTTGAATAACTTTCTATATGAAAACAAACGAAAGACTTGTCGCTCAGAATTTTCTGAGGAAAAGTGAACAGACAGTTGGTGGTAATGTGCAAGTAAAAAGAACACATTTTCGTCTTTTATTTATTCTCATCTACAAAAAAAATAACAAATAAAAATTAAATAAAAAAGCTGGATTTTCTTAAATAATGTAATATTATATTTCTTTTCAGGGTTTTCCCGACGACATTTAAGCAGTAATGTATGATACATTTTAATACGGAAGGGAATACGAGACAAATAAAAATATGTTTTATCATGGCAAAAAGATGCAAATAAAGAAATTAAAATTTTATTGGTCTATTTATAAAACTGCTACTTTTTAAAAAAATAAAAAAAAATATGCGGGTGGGTGACCCCTTGGATCTGTCTACGTAGGGACAAAGGGTGTGCGGTATTGGTCCTCGTTAAGCTGTTCTACCGTAAAGTGCTCGACTTCGCGTGTACGTCGTCGGGCTACCGGAGCGGGAGTGCCACCCCCTCTTCAGAGGATCAAAATTGTGATGGCATGTCTTCGGATCATCCTCAGGGATGTTTCCTAGACTGTCGCCAATAGCCCATTGTGCAGCTCTAGTGCGACGTAAATGAACAAATCAAATCAGCTACTTTAAAATAGGTTCTAAAGAATTTATTCAGAATCACATGATATACATATAAATTCCAAATGGAAATATTATAAACATAAACACTGCAATTATTTGCAAAAAAGCCGACGTATATAACATAAACATAGAACAATATAGACTAATTAACAAGATAGATTAAGAATAGATTTTAGCGACACCTGTGCTAATAATCTAGACTGACGCGGACAAAATAAAACTTTTTTTAAAGATGTTTAATATACATTCTTCAGCATCTATATATATATTTCTCTTACACGGCGATAAAAAAAAGCCTAATTACAACTCCCCGAATGGCAACGCTAGAAAATAGACCAATGATTGCAGCGAAAAATGTCACATGCCAAATCTAGCTAAGATGGCTCAACATATAGCGCTTTTAAAAACGGAAACTGAAATAACCAGGGAGAGCATAAGCTAGGCAGAAGTCTTTGTCGATAGATCTCTATTTTAGTTTTTTGTCGAAAGCGTTTTTTTTTTTTTTTCACGAATTTATGTATTTCGAATTTATTTGACAATTTTTGATTTATATCACGAACTTATTTGTTTTACTAGAATTTATTTGTTTATGCAGGTTTTTCCATTGCAATTCACTTATTTCAATTTTTAATAGACTTAATTATAGCCGAAATTTTAACCTTTTTAAAGAGATATCAGTTTTAGAAATTTTATCTTAAGATTTTATACTATAGCACATTTCTAATAGATTTAACGAATTACATGTCATTTATTTGAATTCAAATTTATTTTAAGGACTCAGTATTTACTAAAAAGATGTAATTTTTTTTAGAAAAAGAATTGTTATATGGATTTGAATGATTGTTTTGAATTCTTAGAATTTTGTGCATTTGCAATGTACCTAAGTTAGTAGCGAGCTAAGCGAGCTTGGTTTGCGAAGCAGACCATACAAGATTGCGTAGCAATTTTCGGGGGTTGGCGAGCGTTAGCGAGCAGGGGGCGCAGCCCACTAGTATGTATATATTATTAGAAATTTTGACACATATGCAATGATTTAAAATTAATACGAAAGTTCTCATGCGTACCAAAAAAATATAAAAAATCATTAAAGTGTCCGCCAAATGTACCCTAAAATGCAGTATTTGATATTAATTAGAAAGCAAGGGAGAAAAATGTCTATCTCAAATAGACAATAGTGTACTTAAAAAGTAGTTGCTGTAGTTGTAGTTCATTTACGTCACACTAGAGATGCTCAATGGGCTATTGGCGACGGTCAGGGAAACATCCCTGAGTATGATACCAGGACATGCCATCACAATTTCGATCCTCTGCAGAGGGGGTGGCACTCCCGCTTCGGTTGCCCGACGATTTGCACGCGAATTCGAGCACTTTACGGTAGAACAGTTTAACGAGGACCAATATCGCACAAACTCGGTCCCTACGCAGACTGATCCAAGTGGTCTCCCACCCGCACACTCACCTCAGCCAGTAATGCTTGATTTCGGTGATCTGCTGGGAACCGTGTCGTAACGATCAGTCCACTGCGGAACACTTAAAAAGTAGGCCAAAAAGAATATTCCTAACCCTTTTCATATCATATTTGCGTCACTATCGATTTTAGCGACACCTGTGCTAATGGTCAAGGGCGACACGTCAAACACGTCCCTACAAAATCAGCTATTTCTACCTTTTTAAGGGACTTGCGTATTCACCTCACTAAAAATATTGAACCGAACGTTATACTGATATAGTTACTTGATTGTTTCGTTGATACTACTTTTTAACGTAAAAAATTATTTTTGGGTGTTTTTTTAATTATTTAATTAAGAGTAAATTACTATTAAATTTAATTTCCGTTACCGTATTTATTTTGATTTTGACAAATAGACTGCGATTACCCTCCGGGATGAAAGTATCGAGTTAACCTTACACATTAATTTTTTTTTAAAAAAAAAGACGAAGAAAACCAAACAAATTTAAACCTTAAAGGACTGGATTTTCACAAAGGGGGGTTGTTGAAAAGATCTTTCCTCCTTAAGGAGGTGGCAACGTTAAAAAGGTTGAGAATCTATGGTCTATTGTTATATAACACCCCCAGTTCTAGTTCAATATTAAGGGGAGATTTAAGGCAATATATATATACAATGTATGAGCAACAGTTTTTCCATTTGATGCATTAAGAAATGTACACATACATTCTTACATATTACTCCATATTTTGCCCCCCCCCCCCAATTTGTTTGTAATTATTTCCTTTGGTATGCTATACTATAATTTAACACTTGACCTTGTTTGAAAATTGCAAAATAATCATAAGGGAAGATATAGAACCATATATATATATATATATATATATATATATATATATATATATATATATATATATATATATATATATATATATATATATATATATATATACAGTATTTAAGAAACAATATCTTTATTTTAACGTTTTTTGTAATTTACACACTTAGAAAAGGAAAAAATAGTACTTTTAGGTATACGTTTCAATTCATAAAAATAAATACACAATTTTTGTTTTACTAAATATAGTGTTTTAATTGTGAATTTAGGACCCACGGAGCTAGCAGTTTGTGGCTTCACACCACTTAACCCTACCAGTCGTATCTGACGGTCTGATTTAGAACAAGTTGTGTAGGTGGTATGTTATAACATAACTCTTGACCGAGGAAAAGCTATGGTTCAATAGAAATTACTATGGGCCATATACATTATCCCTAACAAAATAAAAGAGACGCTTTCCGGCATTTCTTTTAATTCCTCAAGAAATACATAACAGAATATTTAATTATTGTTTAGTTCATGCGATTTTTCATACTTAGCAATAAGATTTAAAGTATTCAAAAGTTAGGGAGACCCTGAACCATTAAAAGTGTGAAATTCCAACATATGCCATTTTAAATTTATGAATTTAGAATTACAAAAAAACACTTAAAGATTAAATTTATAATGTGGCAATTTTAAAAATATATTAGTTTTAAAATTCATTTAATATCATTAAATTTTAAACTGAAGTTATCTAGACTATCAACGGATGAACCAAACTTAGTTTGACAATCTGACTGGTGTAGCATAAGGGGGGAGGAATACGAAAATTATTTTGTCTTTTAGGACTGTCAAAATACTGATGGGTAATGGAATAACAAAGACAAATTTCTATTAAAATTATTCCGCATGGTAAGCTAAAACTTTAAATGCATTAGAAGCATGCATTCTGTTGAATTTCATGAATTTATCAATAAATCGTTTTTGAAAGCTTATTTCATGTAAAATGGGTCGTCAATCAACTTGTCCGCTCGTGTTAATTCGAGTGCGCTAAACAGGTCGCACACTCGCGATAATTTGAGAGGCTTTGTATTTTATGCTGCTATAAGTTTTCACACTCGAATATAATCGAAAATAACAATGTGAAAGCTAAGAAAAATTATCCTTTTATTGATATTTAAAAAAAATCTGCACGTTAACTACCATAAAAATAACTATATAGTAAGGTTTTTCCCCCACCCGATTTTATAATGGTAACTCCCTAATAACCTGTATTGTTACTTAATTTATCCTCAGTGGTAGATGGATAATGGCTTAGAGTCCTCTTACCGTCAGGCTAACTATGGGAAGGTTTCCTCTGCATGCAACGCAAATGCGGTTATGTGCATCAAAAAGTCCTCTTCGAAACTAAATTTCTCCTAATGCTAGATCCAGGAGTTTCCTTGTCTTCTAGGTTGAGCTCTAAATTTCAAATTACGAAATTGAAGATTGGTAGCCGTATCTTCAGATCGACTGTTCACCAACGGCTATAAATTAAAATAACATGCAATGAGCCGTGGTGGCTCAGGGAATAGAACGTTCACCTTCCAATAAAGTGAACCGGGAGCAAATTCCGCACCCTGTTCGCACCGACCATAGTACTGACAATAGACAGTGGTAGACGGATCAGAGGTTAGAGTCACCTTACTGTCAGGCTAACCGTGGGAGGTTTTTCTCACCATGTAACGCAAATGCGGGTTGGTTTCATCAAAAAGTCCTCCACGAAGGCAAATTTCTCCCAATATTTGATCGAAGAGTTCCCTTGTCTTCCGGATTAGAATCAAAATTACAAGGCTGCGAAGTTGAACATTAGTAGTCGTAAACCCAAAAATTGTGCCGGTTGTTCAACGACGGTTATAAAATAAAAATAATCTGTAGTTAGAGCAATGGTGGCTAAGGGAATAGAACACTCGCCTCCCAAAGAGATGCTCGGGATAAAATTATAAGGCTACGGAGTTGAACACGGTAGTCGTAAAGACAAAAATTGGGTCGGCAGTTCAACAATGGGCTATAATATAAAATAACCTATAATTGTCTTCGTTACTATTAATTCATTTTCCTGTCTTCGAGGATAGAATTTTGCATTCAAACTATTTAGGACTAGCTAAGAGACATAAATATTTACAAGAAATCCTTTCCTGTTGATAATGCTAGCAAGCAGAATTTATCATCGTTTTGCCTTTAAAATAACAATTTATTGCAGACCTAGTTGTTTTTCATCAAAAGGGGGTGTCTATTCCTTCGTATTAAACCAAATGAATCATGCGGTGACAAACAATTTTTCCAGCAGATCATAAAAATTGAACAACCTCGGTGTTTTGTCTCTCGATAGCTCTCAATCTTTAAATACATCTCAAATTGTGAAACCACAGATGGACTGAATTTCTTTCACATTTTTATTTCACTCTCTCCTCCACAATTAACACTCTCGGTTTCTCTTACTTTCTCTCTTGTGATTACAGCCCCGCTTTTACAGTGGCTAGGCACAACATACCACCCGCCTTGACAATTTCACAAAAATAAACAATATTCAACAGATACAAACGACAGACATAAACTATAGTGCAATATATAATACAAAAATCACTTAAAGTTGGTTAGAATTAAATGTATTATTTCACAATTTACAGGTCTTTTATCGATACCTTTGTTTTTGATGTCACCACTCTAATTATATTATCATCGCCTGGGTGCACCTTAATTATTTTAGCAAGATTTCAATACCCTTGAATTCAGTACCCAATTCAGTACCCTTGAAATATCCTCACCTTTCACTAAAACCACTTCATTTTCTTTAAACTCTTCGCTTCCCTTACTCCATTTAGGTCTAGTCTGCAGACGATTTAAATAATCTGTTGAAGAAATGAGTTGAATGTTCGACCCTTTTTTGATAATAGTTATCAAACTTTACTCTGCTAACAAATTATTTCTGTTCAAAAATATAGTATTCATACATTTTCTGGGTATTCCTTATAGTTTTTTTTAAATATTTTAATGTTAGAAAAATATCTCAATGGTTGCCGTCATCATTTTCTAATTTTAGTTTTCAACTTTTACTGTTAAATAAATGAAAGCATATAAGAAAACTTTTATAGTATCATTTTGTCCGATATTAATCTGAACTATAAAAGTGTCCTTCTATTTTATTAATTGGAATGCCTAATTTTAATATAGTTTCTTATTTATAATTGTAATAGTAATTTTTTTTTGTATATATTATCACTAGGAAACAAAAATCTTAAATGCTAATTACTAAAAAATTAATCTTCGAGCATATAATAATGGAAATATTACACTCAATCATAAATACTTAAGGTTAAGGCGTTATAACTAAAACATAAATATTTTGAATAATGACATTAAAAAATATATTATTAAATTGGACGAATTTTTAAGCATTAATAACTTTTACTTTTAAAGTTCAGAACTTCATTTCTTTTTTTCTTTTTTTCCGGCCTTGTACATTTCTTTTCTTTTCCGTTTGAAGCTACAAGGCGGTATCGTTTTCAATGGCGAAATTAAAAGTTCTTAAGGGTCTCAACAAAAAACACGAAACATAATGCTTTAATTCACCGCATTATAAATTCTTCCAGCACATTTTATTATTCTTTTGACGTCACCTCTATATTTTCTGAAATAAGACATGGAAAATCGCGTTTACTCATTTTGTGTTTCATAAACAATTCTTGCCGGTTGCTATCGCGCAAGCTCATATTTGACTACTACTGTAAAGTTTTTGCAATCAGATGAGAAGAAAATCACCTCAAATTAAACAAAAACCATAGAAAACAATGAATGCATTGAAATAAGTTTTAAAAAAATGCTAGTTACATGGGAAGCAATTTATTTTTAAAGAGAGATGCTGTGCGCCGTGACGTCACTGATTGAAATCAGAAGCTCGCAGCGGCACGAGTCTCTTCAAAGGAGTGACCTAGCCTTTCTATTGTCTCTTTAGCCCTGCTTGCACTAGGCAAATCTGCCATCACTTGGTTTTTACTTTTAGAAATTACCTTAAGACATTAAAGAATTTTTTTTACTATTCTCTTAACAACTACCAAACAATTACTAAACAATCGTACCAAAGGGAAATCCTGGTGGGGCGGGAATTCGCATCGAATGGGATTCGAACTCAGTTCGCCTCACTGGAAGGCGAACGCTCTATCCCCGCAGTGAAACATCGGGATAGCCGGATTGGTAGGTCACTGGGCCCATGTCCAAGAGATCGTGGATTCGATCCCCGCCCACCGAAGACTACCCGTGTAGTAAATGGTGACTGATGCATGTTAAATTTGACGAGACACAAAGTCCTCCATATTTGCATAACAAATTATGCCTCTGGGGAGTACTGATACAGGAGTTCCCTTGTCTTCTGTATTTCTTCAAAATGACAAGGATACGAATTTGAACACTAGTCGCCGTAAACCCAAAAACTGGGTCGGCTGTTCAACGTCAGATATGAGAAATAAAACATCGGGAGCCGCGATGGCTCAGGAGAGCGTCCGCTTTCCAATGAGTGCTGACGTGAAATATCCTCATTGCTGGATGGATCACGGCTTAGAGTCCTCTTGCCGTCAGGCTAACCGAGGGTGGTTCTCGTGGTCTTTCTCTCCATGTAACGCAAATGCTGGTTAGTTCTATAAAAAAATCCTCCATGAAGGCGCATTTCTCTTAATACTTGATTCGGAAGTTCCCTTGTCTTCTGGGTTTGGTTCAAAATGACAAGGCTACGTGGTTGAACATTGGCAGTAGTAAACCCAAAAATTGTTTCGGCAGTTCAACAACGGTTATAAAATAAAATATAATGTAACAAAATAATTTCTCTCTATGATGTAAGTGATATTTTTAAAACCATTTAATTTTTATTAATTTTATTTAAATTCGAAATCAACGATTTCAATGAAGCAAAAGTATTATCATTGTAAGTTTAAAATCATAGTTAGTAGTTTATTTGGTTTTATTTAAGCACAATAGAATTTTTTAAAATTATTTTCAATATAATCACAGTGTAATAATCTGTAACGATACTTTTCCTGAGTGTTAAAAGTTTTCTAGAATCGTTTTAATTCATTTTCGTTTCATAGCAGCAAAGAAACTTAACATTGTGTTAAAACTACTCAAAATTTGTATTCCGATTGACTTAAAACATAAATGTTTTGGGTAAAAGTTTTGTTAAATAGCTTCATATAATAATCTTGTGATTAAAAACCAATAAATTCTTTTTCTTACAAAAAATCTTTTTTTAATTACTAATTAATTTTAAATATAACATATTTCGATATGTTTCTAGCGAACGTGATCGAAATTATACTGGATTCCCAAAGAACTTTGAAAAATTTGGCTTCTAAATTGGAAGACCACATCATCCTAAATGTGCAAAATATCAAAAAGTGGCATACTGTTACACATAATAAAAATTTTATATTTTTTGATTTTAAAGTCATCTTATAAATCATTCAATCTAAAAATTTCATGGTTAAATTATAAATTATGTTGCATTTACTTCTCTTAATATAAATAAATATACATCATATAATGTATGATATACCATCAAAGTTGGAATAAACTAATTTCTAAAATAAATAAAACGTTAGTCGTCCCTCTCCCTCCCTCAAAAAAACCCCCTTTTATCATACGTATATAGGTCAAAATTTGAGGCTATTATGAGAAAATTTGTTTTTCATGCAAATTATAGGAAATAAATCGCTCTCTTAAATAATTTAAAAATAATAAGTAAAAAAAAAGCATTCAAATGCCCAAATTCACCATTCTGATGTAGGTAGTCTTTGTTATAATTTAAAAAAAAAAAATTCTGATGAGAAAAAATGAACCTAATTTTCGAACCTAAATGAATTTTTCGCATATTGAGATATTTTGAACTCGAAATATAATTTCCTACTACATACTGTTATTTACATGCTAATTATTACAAGCATCTTAAAAATCATCTAAAAGGAAGGGAGGTCTAAAATAATTTTTTCCGCAGTACATAAAAATAATTTAAAAAAAAAGCACGAGAAATCTTGAATTCGAAACTAGAGACCCTTTCCACATTCGTGCTATAGATCATGCCCACTGATTCAATATAAATTTTAAAAAAATAAAAAAATTCTTAACGGTTTTGCTCTTTGGAAACTATATTTTTTTCTTCATTTTTTTAAAAACATAAATCACGTTTGTAGCTCGTAATACCCGTTCTTTAACTTTGAAAAGTCCAGCTGTGTACCGTAAAGACATGGTTCGCAGTAGAACACCGAAGTCAAGCATCACTGGCTGCAGTTAGTAAGCGGGTGGGTGACAAATTTGATCAGCCTGCATAGCGACCGAGGGCACGCGGTATCGGTTCTCGTTAAACTGTTCCACCGTAAAGTGCTCGAATTCGCGCGCAAATCGTCGGGCTGCCGAAGCGAGGGTTCCATCCCCTCTTCAGAGGATCGAAATTGTGATGGCATGTCTTGGGATCGTACTCAGGGATGTTTCCCTGAACGTCGCCAATAGCCCATTGGGCATCTCTAGTGTGACGTAAATGAACTACTTTTTAAGTACACTATTGTCTATTTGAGATAGAGACATTTTTCTCCCTTGCTTTCTAATTAATATCAAATACTGCATTTTAGGGGTCATTTGGCGGACACTTTTTATATTTTTTTGGTACGCATGAGAACTTTCGTATTAATTTTAAATCATTGCATATGTGCCAAAATTTCTAATAATATATACATATGCTGAAGAATGTATATTAAACATCTTTAAAAAAAGTTTTATTTTGTCCGCGTCAGCCTAGATTATTAGCACAGGTGTCGCTAAAATCTATTCTTAATCTATCTTGTTAATTAATCTATATTGTTCTATTTTTATGTTATATACGTCGGCTGTTTTGCAAATAATTGCAGTGTTTATGTTTATAATATTTCCATTTGGAATTTATATGTATATCATGTGATTCTGAATAAATTCTTTAGAACCTATTTTAAAGTAGCTGATTTGATTTGTTCATTTACGTCGCACTAGAGCTGCACAATGGGCTATTGGCGACAGTCTAGGAAACATCCCTGAGGATGATCCGAAGACATGCCATCACAATTTTGATCCTCTGCAGAGGGGGTGGCACTCCCGCTCCGGTAGCCCGACGACATACACGCGAAGTCGAGCACTTTACGGTAGAACAGTTTAACGAGGACCAATACCGCACACCCTCTGTCCCTACGCAGACATATCCAAGGGGTCACCCACCCGCATATTTTTTAAATTTTTTTTAAAGTAGCAGTTTTATAAATAGACCAATAAAATTATAATTTCTTTATTTGCATCTTTTTGCCATGATATAACATATTTTTTTAACATATTTTGCCATGATCGTTGGGCTACCTAAGCAGTGGTGCCATCTCCTCTGCAGAGGATTAAAATTGCGATAGCATGTCTTCGGATAATCCTATGGGATGTTTCCGGGACCGTCGCCAATAGCTCATCGTGCTATTGGCGACTTTAAAGTGCCTACGTTATTTTTGACAAGGATTTAGAAACCACAAACCTTTAGATGTAGACTCCCTGGTGGTGCAGTCGGTTCGGACATAGCTAGTCGAGAGCTTGGGTTCAGGGTTCGATACTGGAGTTCATCTTTACAGTCGCCCAACATGATGCACGTTAAATCTGTCATGAATAAAAATCCTCTCGTTAGTATGGTATAGAGGGGGGAGTATCCACTCAGGACCAGACATATCGTCTGACAAATTTACTTGGCTGAAGCTGTTAAATATCTTTATTTTACGTATGCAGGCTTTGTGAGCTCAAAGTACAGCTTAATAACCCCTTGTTAATTTAAGGAGCAGATAGCCCAAGGTGGAGATATCCCACTAGGAAAAAAAAACAGGATATGCTTGGAATAGTTTAAGGGATAGACCACCCTTACATCGACGTGGCTGGAAATGAAGTCATTTTTAGGAAAACACATGATTCGTTTAATTTAAAAAAAAACTGATATCTTAGCTACCAATCTAGTATTTTTTTAGGTAATTAAAAAAAAATTCCGATTAGAAATGAGGAAACTTCCTTTCATTCTTCGTTGAACTTTTGTAGATGGTTTAACATAGTGTTTCCCAAAGTGGTTCATATGGACCACCAGGGGTCCGTGATAAATAAAAACTGATCTAGGGGTCCCTGAACAACGTCAGGGAGTCTGCGTGAGGTTTAATATAAAATAATAAAATTGTTATTGGTTTTTATTACGAAGGACATTGAGATAAATAAAATCGTAGCGATTTTTACATCCTAAGTAAACTATAAATAAAGGTGGGTGCTTATAATTATTAGCAGTGGTTTGTTACAAATTAACAGTTGATTTACAAATTTTCTTATATCTTTTGCACCCTTTTTAAGAGATAACAGTATGAATGAGTCGAAGAAAAAACGCCGAAAATACAATGTTGAATATTTAAAGTATGTCTTTATTTCTTCACCAGGAAATTGTACTTTACCTATGTGCCTCCTATGTAATAAAACTATAACAAGTGATCCAATGAAACATTCCAAGCTTAACGAATAATTGATAAAAGTCCATAGTGATAAAAAAGATAAAGATTTAACTATTATTCAAACAGTCAAAGAAAAATATCTGAAAACACCGTCACTGCAACAACATCTAAGAGAGGTGACGTTGGATTGCATGCTTCTCATAGTTTCGCATTTTTCTATATATTACATCAGGGATGGGCAAACTACGGCCCGCGGGCCAACTGTGGCCCGCCGAAAGGTTTTATCCGGCCCGCGAAGAGAATTTTAATTTGCCGATCAGTGGCAAATATAAACAATATACATCCATTTTCTTGTCAACTACTTAAAATTATTTCTGTTTTTCCTTTTTTAACAAAGTATTGATGACCTTTTTACTTTCTCTATTTTTGTTCTACAAAACATAAATTGATGGAAATAGTTAGCACAGACAGCTTCAATTGGTAAAATGTTGAAAACAGAAGTTCTTCATAGAATAGCCTTAGATTGGCTCTAACTAGCGTTTGTCTTTCTCGAGGAATCTAATATAGGTAAATTGTACTCCACATTTGGCAGACTGCGCATTTTAAGATCCCACGCACGAACAATCTAACAATCATCTGAAGCAGTTGTTTCTAAATATGCCACAGTTTTACAAATCATTACCAAAAGCTAGTTTCCAAAATTTAATATTTCATGACCAGAAAATCAGCGCTATGTTTGCTTAATCTTATATATGTGAACAAGAGTTTTCAACTATGAACCTTAGAAAAAATAATTTTAGAAGTGGACTAACAGAAAAACATTTAGTCTTGTTCCTTAAAATAAGCACATCTCACTTCGACCCTTAATATAAGGAACTTTTAAAAATGAAATCGCAATTTCATTCATCGCACTAAATATTTAAATTAAAACTTGTATATCGCTTTTTTTAAAATTTTGAAAGTTTTAATTGGCCCACCAAACATTTTTTTTCTCGATTTTTGGCCCTCTACCAAAAAAGTTTGTCCATCCCTGTATTACATGATTGCGAAGTTCGGAAAGCCTCCACACTATTAAAGAACTTATTTTACTAGATGTAAGTGAGGTAATACTCACCGGGTTGCACAAACCAGCTTTTAACATTGTAAAAATAATTCCACGGAGTAATAATAATGTACAAAGAAAGATTGATAATATATCTCAGTGCGTAGAAAATTCTTTACGCGAGTACTTAAAAATATCTGAATTTCTATACAGCTTGACGAATCTACTTATCCAGGAAACGAAGCTCTTACTTTTAGCTTATGTAAGATTTGTAAAATAATGAAAATTTTACAAAGAATTGTTACTTGCTAAATGTTTGGAAAGCTATACGCACTATTGATTGAATTAAAAGATATACCCTTGACTAATATCATTTCTGTAGCTACTGACGGTGCTCCGGCAATGGTACGAAGATACCAAGGTTTTCTGGTTAACTTAAAACAAGCTGCAGCGAATGTATTTTCAGTACATTTGCCAAACTTAGCGAAAGTAATTTGAAACTACAAGATGAATAATTAAATTGAATCAAAACTAAAATCGTAAAACTGCGCTTGTTGCAAAACTTTTTCTGTATAAACAAAACTTGGGAAGAGAATATTGTTCTCTTAGTTTCAGTGCCGTAGGGAACCTCATCATAAAAAAAATAAATGTATAAACGATTAGAAATTAGTGCTCACAAACATTGAGTCGGACATAATCAAATCTCATCACATTCATCCAAGTCTTTAATTTTTATTTTAATTTAAACAAAAGATAATAAATAGTAATAAAAGATAAATGATTTCAATAAATAGTTTTTCAACAAAATGTTTTTTTTTTAATTTGTAATTTTTATGCCGTTCATATATGCACTGGGGATTCGTGGGCAAGTTTTGACTATAAAAAGGGATCAAAAAAAAGTTTGGTAACCACTTGTTTAACGTAACACATTGGTTCTCAACGGGGGCGATACCGCCCCCCTGGGGGCGTTGGGAGTATGCTGAGGGGCGGTGAACTTGTTTTGGGCAGTAGGGGGGCCTTGGGTATGTTTTGGGCGGTAGGGGGCGATGAGCATGTTTCGTCATTCAAATTTAAAACTTAGAAATAAAATTATTAAATTAAGATTTATTTAATAAATAAAATTAATCTAAAATTAATATTAAAGGGAAAAAAATTAAATTAATATAATAAATAAAGATTATCCGATACACCATTTGTGTCAGCAATAAAACGAACTTATACGGCACCTATTCTCCGATCCGAACCAACACTCCTCAGCGCATGAGTCCTTTTGCCTTTGACTTCTCAAGCCATTTGGTGAAAATTGAAGTCATTGCGCTTTCAGTATGAATTTTTGATTTGACCCGTGTTTCTTATAAGGGTTTTTCTTAGCTTCATTACAGTTTTTTCCCCTGCCACCAACAATGTCGGTTAATAAAAAGAGGTGTCATCAATACAGTGCCACATACTTGAAGTTGGGATTTGTTCAATCACTGTTGAATTCTCAACTACCCATGTGTTTACCTTGTAATAAAGTTTTATCTAATGAGGTAATGAAATCTTACCGTTATCAGGAGCATTTGCAAAAAACTTATCCTGACAAACAAAATGAAGATTTGACATTTTTCATGAACATCTTCTTTTACGCTTCTGAAGTCACCTTCTGTCTCTGGGTTACTAGCAACCTCATCACAAAAGTGTGACGTTGGTTTAATAGCTTCTTATAATATATCAAAATTTATTGCTAAATCTGGGAAAACTCATACCATCGGAGCAGAGTTGATACTGCCGTTTGTCAAGGAAGTTTTAGAAACAGTTTTACACCATCCAGTCGCATCCATTGTAATAAAAAAATATCCCGTAAGCAACGATACAGTGCGGCGACGAAATGATGAATTGGCTGAAGACGTTGAAATTTTTTTACGCAAACTTTTGATATCCAGCGAATTTTCCCTTCAAGTTGATAAATCAACCTTGCCAGATAATGTAGGCTTTACTTTAGGCATAGGTCCGGTTTGTAACGGTAGGAAAAATTATTCAAGAGATGCTTTTTGCAAGAAGCTTGATTGTAGATATCAAAGGTAAATCTATTTCCAATACTTTCAAGGATTATTTTAAAGAGAAAAACATTCCTCTTGCGAATTTTGTGTCTATTACCACTGATAGGCTCCTGCAATGGTGGGTCGACATTGCCCTTTTGGAAAGGAAGGTACCAGATGTCTCAGCTGTTCACTGCGTGATTCACAGAAAGCATTTAGTAGGGGAAAATCTCAGCAACCGTTTGCATCAATCATTGCAATATGCCATATCTGTGAACAAAATTTATTGTAATGTTCTCTACGATTGTTTATTCAGACAGCTTAAAAAAAACGATAAATAATTCAATCACTTGCTACTATACACCGATATTCGCTGGCTTTTCAAAAGCTTCTGTCTCAATAGGTATTGGAATCTTTTCGACTCTATGCTTGAGTTCCTCGAAAACAGAGATGTAGCTCTGAGAGACAGATTGCTAGAATTTAAGAAAGACTTTGACAGATTCATCTGTAAAATTTAAGGGTGATAATTTACATCTTCAAGGCAACGAGCTCAATTTGATCCCTACAAAGTCAGTTATTTCTGCCTTTCTAAAAAAACTCATTTCGTGGAAGCAGAATTTTGGTTGGAATGAGTTCAGCCAAGCAAGCGAAATTCACTCTGATGACGCACAAGAATATTGTTAACACCTTGACTCTTTGCACATGAACTTTTCTGACCGTTTTAAAGATGTTTTGCTCCCTAGAAGTGCCTCAATGAGTTTATGGGTTCTCAACCCTTTTGTGAATATTGAAACAGCAGAGGTTCAGATTTACGAGGAATTGGTTGAACTTTTAACTAAGTAAACTTTGAAATGATGATCGTCTCACAGAATTTTTACTTAAAGGTAACATCAGTCGTCTCTATCCTTGATTGCAGATTATCATTAAACATTTTTTAATTGCCTTCCCTTCCCCCAGCTTGTCGAACGTGGAATCAATGTTGTTACAGATCTTATCACAAAAAGGAGAAATCGACTCAAAATTGTGCAGTTACTTGAATGTTTCGCTGATACTACTTTTCAGTGCTAAAAATCATTGTGGTTTGTTTTTTTAATTATCTAATTGAGAATAAATTATTTTTTTAAGCATAGGTTTCTTTGTAGTATTTTTTTCATTAAACGTATTTATTTTTATTATAACAAATAGACTGCGATTACCTGCCGCGAGAAAATTATCGAGTTAATGAGCACATTATATTTTTTAAAGAGACCAAACAAATTTAAAGCGTAAAGAAATTAAGATTTTGCTTATAATTCAGCACACCTCCCTCCGTCCCCATGCTCTAAACAACTGTATTTTTACGAAGGGGGGCGTTGAAATGTTTTTTGCTCCTTAAGGGGGCGGCAACGTTGAAAAGGTTGAGAATCTATGCCTTAAAGCTATCAAAAAAATTCGCAAAATGTAACTGAAAATATCCTACCAATTTATACGAAGATGTTATGACTCTACACTTCTGCTACCAGAGCTTTAAATAACAGAAAATTCAATTTTTGCATAGAAATATGTAACGATGAAACTCCAAGACATTTGAGTTTAATTTATATTGATCATATTTAAAGAACACTTATTAGCTAATCTGATAAGGCAGGATAAAAAATGAAGACTCCAAAAATTTTTTAGAACAGAGCTGCTCCGTCCCTTGAAATTGGAGCATTGAATAGTACCTGTTACGACGTAACAGGTACGTTTTTTTAGAAAGAACCTCTGCTGTTTCAATATTCACAAAAGGGTTGAGAACCCATAAACCCATTGAGGCACTTCTAGGGAGCAAAACATCTTTAAAACGGTCAGAAAAGTTCATGTGCAAAGAGTCAGGTGTTAACAATATTCTTGTGCGTCATCAGAGTGAATTTCGCTTGCTTGGCTGAACTCATTCCAACCAAAATTCTGCTTCCACGAAATGAGTTTTTTTAGAAAGGCAGAAATAACTGACTTTGTAGGGATCAAATTGAGCTCGTTGCCTTGAAGATGTAAATTATCACCCTTAAATTTTACAGATAAATCTGTCAAAGTCTTTCTTAAATTCTAGCAATCTGTCTCTCAGAGCTACATCTCTGTTTTCGAGGAACTCAAGCATAGAGTCGAAAAGATTCCAATACCTATTGAGACAGAAGCTTTTGAAAAGCCAGCGAATATCGGTGTATAGTAGCAAGTGATTGAATTATTTATCGTTTTTTTTAAGCTGTCTGAATAAACAATCGTAGAGAACATTACAATAAATTTTGTTCACAGATATGGCATATTGCAATGATTGATGCAAACGGTTGCTGAGATTTTCCCCTACTAAATGCTTTCTGTGAATCACGCAGTGAACAGCTGAGACATCTGGTACCTTCCTTTCCAAAAGGGCAATGTCGACCCACCATTGCAGGAGCCTATCAGTGGTAATAGACACAAAATTCGCAAGAGGAATGTTTTTCTCTTTAAAATAATCCTTGAAAGTATTGGAAATAGATTTACCTTTGATATCTACAATCAAGCTTCTTGCAAAAAGCATCTCTTGAATAATTTTTCCTACCGTTACAAACCGGACCTATGCCTAAAGTAAAGCCTACATTATCTGGCAAGGTTGATTTATCAACTTGAAGGGAAAATTCGCTGGATATCAAAAGTTTGCGTAAAAAAATTTCAACGTCTTCAGCCAATTCATCATTTCGTCGCCGCACTGTATCGTTGCTTACGGGATATTTTTTTATTACAATGGATGCGACTGGATGGTGTAAAACTGTTTCTAAAACTTCCTTGACAAACGGCAGTATCAACTCTGCTCCGATGGTATGAGTTTTCCCAGATTTAGCAATAAATTTTGATATATTATAAGAAGCTATTAAACCAACGTCACACTTTTGTGATGAGGTTGCTAGTAACCCAGAGACAGAAGGTGACTTCAGAAGCGTAAAAGAAGATGTTCATGAAAAATGTCAAATCTTCATTTTGTTTGTCAGGATAAGTTTTTTGCAAATGCTCCTGATAACGGTAAGATTTCATTACCTCATTAGATAAAACTTTATTACAAGGTAAACACATGGGTAGTTGAGAATTCAACAGTGATTGAACAAATCCCAACTTCAAGTATGTGGCACTGTATTGATGACACCTCTTTTTATTAACCGACATTGTTGGTGGCAGGGGAAAAAACTGTAATGAAGCTAAGAAAAACCCTTATAAGAAACACGGGTCAAATCAAAAATTCATACTGAAAGCGCAATGACTTCAATTTTCACCAAATGGCTTGAGAAGTCAAAGGCAAAAGGACTCATGCGCTGAGGAGTGTTGGTTCGGATCGGAGAATAGGTGCCGTATAAGTTCGTTTTATTGCTGACACAAATGGTGTATCGGATAATCTTTATTTATTATATTAATTTAATTTTTTTCCCTTTAATATTAATTTTAGATTAATTTTATTTATTAAATAAATCTTAATTTAATAATTTTATTTCTAAGTTTTAAATTTGAATGACGAAACATGCTCATCGCCCCCTACCGCCCAAAACATACCCAAGGCCCCCCTACTGCCCAAAACAAGTTCACCGCCCCTCAGCATACTCCCAACGCCCCCAGGGGGGCGGTATCGCCCCCGTTGAGAACCAATGCTTTAAGGAAATGCGAATTTGAATAAGGAATTTGTACTTTTATATGGATCAGACTTTTTTCGAATAATAAAAGACTTTGAAAGCTAATAAAAAACTCAGGCGCAACGGAAAGTATTTGCTGTTGTAATAAAACCATCTTGTATTATGAAGATGAAAAACAGTTGAGAAAACTTCATCTGAAGTATGCGCACTTTCGCCAGAAGAAAATTTTCTCTGTCGAGATTATCAATCTGGAGAATGGAATATTACGTTCGTGCAATAATGGAAAAGTAAGATTGAGATTTAATGATTTTGAAAAGGTCTTTTCCCTGCTCTTCAGCATTTAGAAAATTCTGAAGAAACTAGAAACTATTTGTCCAGGTTAATTAAATTTGGTCTATTGAACCTAGTCACAGAATTTTACAAAAAAGTTTTGAAGTTTTTGAATTCGTAAGTTTTAAAAATGCCTTAAAATTTAAGAAACTTGTAGTTTATCCAGTAAATACAAAACTTTTTAACTTTGGTAACTAAGTACAAAAGAGCTTTCAATGAATAAAAAGAATTAGATAAAATAACGGAATTTAGTTTGTTAACCTACTAATCTATAATGATAAAAATTCCCTAACCTTTGATGCAGATTAGACAATTTCCCTTTCACATATTTTTGACACTTGTAAAAATATGTTTGGTACATTTAATCATGAAAGCAATCTAATAGTTACTAAAAGTCTGTTAAATTATCTGAAATCTATACTGAAATATATAATCCAAATAGTTCTTTTTTATAGTCGGAAATTTAGTTATTCATCATTGAAATCTCATCAATTTACAAAATCAATAACTATTTCAATCTAATTAACTGCCAAAGAAGTGTTCAGAAGTGAGCCGCGTTAGAATTTGAACTTGTCAGGAAAAAAACTGGTATGGTTATGAAATAGAAGTTGGCGCAACTAATAAAAGTGCTAAAAATAATATTTTTATTTGTTTTGTTTTTTATACACTATATTTAAAAATACAAAATGTTTAATATAAGTATTGCTTTAAAGAGTTAACACTTTCGAAGTTAAACGGATTACGAAAAAGGTAAACCACATTAAGAAAGAAGTTATGGATAATTATCCACACTTAATTTTCCTGAGCGATTCAGAACACAATATTCTCCAAATAGTTTTCATATCTGATAAAAAAAAAAGCAATTTCATTCTTGCTGGAAAGGATAATTTTACTTTCGATGTCTACAGACTTGCTCAAATTCGATTTCCCAATTAAACTAGGAAAACATTCCTTTAAAAAAAAAAAAAAAAAGAGCAGATGTTAACTGGTACAAAAATTAATCAAATTCTTTTAAAACTAGTGTCTTAATATCAAACTGAATTTAGTCCTGACGACATTTACATTTGCTTTAATAACTATCCGTAAAGTATAAGTATTTACAGAAAAGTCCAACTAACATCCTAATTCCTTATTGCAAATTTTATATAAAATCAGGATAAATGCGTCAATATCCTCATTATCTGTAAAGGGGTGATTTAAAACTGAATAACTTATTTTAGTGGGAAATAAAAATTTCCACACATCAAGAAATTCAAGCCATTATGTCTATCAAATATTTTTTATTAAAAAGAACATTTTATGATACATATAATTATTTAAAACTCTCATTTACAAATTAGTTTTAAACAACATCTTCTTTAGTTTACATGGAGCTCTAATCACAATTACAATGAAGTCTCATTAAAAATTTACATGAACAACATTAAGTTTCTGCCCTATTATTACATAAATAGAAAAATCTTACATAATTTGCATCAAAATATTTATATTCACATGGATTTAAAGTATAAAATGAACAGTGAGTTATGAAAACAACAACTTTGCTATTCAGTTGCACAATTCAGAGTCAAAAATATTTATGATCCTCTATTGAAAATTCTCATTGCAAAAATATGCATCATTCATCACAAAAATTAACCTACATACATTTAAATTTTTAATTTACATTAATTTTATTTCTTTCTAAGTAGTATATTACACAATAGAAATCAGAAAGTCAACACTAAAGATTTTACTTCAAGACTTTCTCCTTCAACTAAAACTATTCCATTA
Source organism: Parasteatoda tepidariorum (assembly GCF_982258835.1). Taxonomy (NCBI): domain Eukaryota; kingdom Metazoa; phylum Arthropoda; class Arachnida; order Araneae; family Theridiidae; genus Parasteatoda; species Parasteatoda tepidariorum. The sequence goes on along the minus strand of NC_141755.1, from coordinate 135,989,477 downwards.
GTCTGATAAATTTAACAAAAATGTTTAAACTTTTTATATATGAAAAGCAGATTTGCGCATTTAGTTTAATTTCTAGACTGCATTTTTAGATAAAACAGACACTATTTTTGACTGAGGTTCCAAGTTATTAGTTTAAATTTTTTCCAGCTTTTAATTTATTAATTTTAAAAAAAATGTCATAGTTAGAAAGAAAAATTTCCAAAAATTTCGACTTATTTTTTTAAGAACGCTGGCGTTTATGAAACTCCCGAGGGCTTAGTGCTACTTATCTAATTTTTACTGTAAAACCCGTTTTGTTGAACATACGGTCAATATAGCGATTGAAGACTGGGAACTCTCGCTTTCGCAAAAGTCATTGCAGCATCATATTAAGAGTAAAAACCGAGCACATATTAAAAATTAATAACTAGTTTCATGTTCTTTAAATCAATAGATACTTCCGATAAAGATTTAAGGTCTCTTCACAGCACGAGGATCCACTACAAAAGTGTGAATCGAGAAGTTCCGAAACAGCTAGACAAGTGTGAAGCATGACGAGAAAGCAGAGCGGCCGTCTACCACTTTCACGTCATATTCCACACTAGTCTAGAATAAGGCTCCTATACTATCAGAGCTGACCTATCAAGCAATATTGGAGCAAACAAGTTAGCAAGTTAACGTTATGTTAGTATTAATTATGTTATGTGCTTATGTTAGCTCTTTGCTCCAAAAATAAATGATAAGTCAGCCTGTCTAATTCAGGGGCTCTAGTCTAGAACATACCGATTCACACTTATGCTGCAGATCGATGTCCCCAAATTGCGTAGACCTATATCATCAACTATAAACCGCGCTTAATAGGCTGCACTTCATTCTGCTGTCTTATAATCGATGTCTTAATATTTACGTGCTATCAGGTTTAAATTTGGTTCTCTGCAATTATAAAAATGATAATTGCAATTTCGATATAGTATCTCAAGATTTATTTTGGTGTATCAAATTTTTTATGGCACTTTTCTAACAATGGCGTTACCATGTTTGTTTGCTTTGAGTTAAGTGGTACTATTTTTTAAAGTTTAATACCTAAAAGTAGATGAGATTTTCATATAAATTTTACTTTTTAGAAAGTTAGACTTAAAGCAGTTCAGATTCCGAAAGGTAACATTTTGTATAATATAACCCTGGTGTTCTAACATTATTGAATTTTAAATTGGTGTAAAAATTTCTAGCCTTATAACAATGTTTAGCTTAGGTTGAAACGTAAATGAATAAAAATTTTGAGATGAAATTTTAGGAATTTGCAAATCTGCATTCAATTTACACGTTTTAACTCTTTGACAAGCTTATTGTTATCTGTGTCATTTATTCTTATAGAAGTATTAAACGCATAAACATACCACGAGAATAAGAAAATTTTTCAAAATTTTACTGTAAAAAGGATTTAAAAATGAATAGATTTAGAAAATTAGTTTATACTTTACCTCGTGGATTTTTTCTTCAAATTGTCGATTCATGTCTATAGCGGAAACTTTCTTTCTCTGACGAAGAACCTATATTTTTAGTATTCTATCGCACAGTAATTAGTTTTTTTTATCAAATCGATTTATTTGCAATAACTAGCTTAGTTTAAAAAATATGCGTTCGAGAGATTTTGAAATAATAACTTGATTCATTACATATTCACTTTACACTGCATCAAAATCAGATTTTTGAAATCTTTAACATTTAAAAATTCTACTAAATACGTTGGTTATAATGTTTAAGACACGTAGGTAAATACACATATACAAAATATCTTTTGCATTTTATTAGAAGCATATACACGTTGAAAGATTTATTTTATTTCTTAACATATTTTAACATAGTTAATTTTTAAATTCGGATAAGTTGGATAAATCTCTTGGCACATTCTTTCACATTTTCGAACAGATTTAGACTTTTGATGCGATATTAAAATGTTCAAATTTTGTTGTCTAACTTTTATTTTAAATTTGTCATAAAGTAAATTCTAAAATTTGATTTGGATCTCGAAGGACGTTATGAATTATGTACCTATTTTCGAAATCATGAAAACTATTTTTTTTATCAGATTAAGGGATATCTGTTCCGTAATGATTGTTAATTTATTTTTCAATTAAGCTCCACCATGCTTACTTCGAAAACTATTTTTCCAATCAATACCCACTTTCCCAATTTTAGAGTAGCTTAAGTCAATTCTCTATTGGATATGTACTATTTATATGAAGTTCCTCATTGCTCAATGCCTAGCAGCTATCGTGCATTATCCTTTAATAGCTATAAAAGTTAAAAAAGATCCAAGTACTTTCCACGATGTTTAAAACCTGGGCGAACAACGATTTATGATGCGGATAGATGACTCCACATGTAAAACGTCGCTAACCTACAATTTTGATTCATATTTAGTCGAAACGAATTTATAATGAAACTAGTTTCAAATACGGGTTGACATTAAGAACAATCTTGCTTTTATAATCGCGAGAATTAATATCCCCTATGATTAGCCGGACTGCATTAAAGAAATTTAGGATTTTCTATCAACATTTTCATGACAAAAATAAGCCGTATATACATAGTGGTTGTCATAGCGAGAATTAAAATTAGACTGTAATTTGTTAAAATGAGTATTCTCCGTAACTATCCCGAAGTTTACCAATTTACATCGTTAAGTTCAGCAGCGGCAGTAACCGAACAGTAAAAGTCAGAAATTAAATGGACAGAGGCTTAATACGCAATATAAGAATATTTTCTTACAGCAATGCGTACAAGTGACCCGAGAAGTTCCGAAACGGCAGAACGAATGTGAAACACAAAGAAGCAGAAAGGCAGTCTACCACCTCCTCGCACTTGTCCAGATGTTATGGAACCATTCGCTTCAATTATACACACTTTCTGTTACAGAACAATGTCCCAATATTGCACAGAAAATTTAACGAATCTCAATTTCAGCAACGGCACCCGAGTTAAACAGACTTGTGCCTGCCTTAGCGTTTTGAGAACTAAACTTTACAAAAATTCCAAAGCTTATATTTGCTTAAATGTCAGATTCGAAATGACTCTTCGCATCAAACTAAGATTTATTGTTTTATAAATTAAATTTATGCACTAAATGTATCGAGATTTTATCACATACTTGCTAATTAATTTTGTATTGCAATGTTCTGCCAACTCGTTAAATTATGAATAAAATTTTCTACGTAACTTCGTAGACCTGAAATATCACTCAACTGGGCCAGTCAGGCTCAGGAATTTAACATTTGGAGCCCTGTATCCACTAAGCAAATTTCATAGCTTGTGATAACTCTGCGTAAGAATTAAAATTTCGGGAAAAATTTCAGCCATAAGTCTTTTTACAAACGTTTCTATGTTTGATCAAACCTTACAACCAACCTTAAATTGCGCACAAGTCTCCAAATCACTTAATACCTCACTTGTAATTGCGAAGTATTGCCTAATGTAATACCAAATTTTAAAAAAATTCCGATGAATGTTATAAAATTTGCGTCAAGTAAACGGTAACGTGAACGTTAAGATTTGTTTTATTCTTCAAAAATCTAGCGAAACCTCAACAATTCAGAAGTATCACGTGAAAGAGGATGGATAATTACAAGTAGACAATATTCTGCTCTCTTATTGGTATTAAAATAACGAACATTTAAAAAATGCCCGAACTAACATACGAGACTGTTTCAGGGTATTCAGATTATTGTTTAGGGTTTGTTTAATAGGAGAGGCCTACAATAACAAAGCTGGCAAGTTTAATTTTTATAAGTTTTGTATTTTTTTAATTTCAGTTTCCTTTAGAATAACTGGTACAGGCATTTCAGTCTTAGTAAAATTCACTAGTTATTGTAGAATGTCTACAGATTAAATTTGTTTTTAGTTTAAGAAGTACAATTTTCACTCAATTTAAAATAGATACATGTTTTTAAAACTCCTCTGTCGATTTCTCTAATAATGTCCCGTTTACAAATAATTTGTTTAATTTATACAAATTTCAAAAATTTTATGCATTGAAACAAGACAGGATTAATAAAATTTACACTTTCTTTTAAAAATCTACATATTTTCTGCGTCATTTTACTATTGCACAACTTCAGTTATACGAAATGCTATCTCGTAATTAAGAAAAACTTCAATAACTTATACTGCGTAATTATGCCCCGTTATTTAAACTTACTTAGCAGCAGAGTCCATGAATTAATGTTTTATGGTTAAAATATATGTTATAGTTAGTCGTATGTTAGTAATTAGATAGAATTAAGTGAAATAATGAAATAACGTGATGAATGAATAATATGAATGACGTGAACGTGAATATGAATGAAGTGAACAATATGAATGCATAACGAAATTCCTTAAACTGCTTTAAATTTGCTCATCCAGGTATAATTACATTTAAAAAAAAAGGGAACTAAATTTCAATTTTAATCTTCCAAATTTATTTACTTTTTGCAACTACGACTAGATATAGATTCAGCATTGAAGCTTTTCAAAAATTTAAAACACCCTTTTATCACGCGCGGTGTTTATAGCTGGCTAGGCATAACTAAATTGGCCAAATCATCCGTAATAAATATTGTTCAGTGTTGAAACTTTTAATCGAACAGTTACTTTTGAACACTGAATGAATACCACTATAAATATTTAGAGGAAAAGCAAATCGAGGCATATCTATTTAAAGAATTTCGTTATACAAAATAGACTCTGCTGAGAAATAAGATTAAAAACGAAACTAGTTTTGTATAAACCCACAAGTCTATTTATTAAAATATATCGAACGTATTTAATTAGAAATATAATTCCAGTTTATCTTAAGGAATTACCTGACGAAGTTGAAATATTTGTTCCTACCAAATTTCTTCCTCAATTAATATTAGGTGAGAAAACATCAGATTTTAACTATAGACATAGATAATTATTCAAAAAATTTCCGCTCTACCAAAATCTAGCAGTTCCCCCCCCCCCCCCCCCAGAGTTACGAATTACGAAATGTTTTTTGCCGAAACGTATACTTCTGAACAATAACTTTATTGTTTAGTTTTTTATTTTTAAAATTTTTTTAACAGTTTCGTTCTTAGACTTCTATTTGATATAGAGTACATTAATTTTTTTAATAGAATACGTATAATTGTTATTGCCCATATATACTACATAAATGCTTGACAAATTATTAATTTCTTTGTTTAGAGGAATTTATATTTATAAATACGTACATAAAAATACGACGACAGACTAAATTGTGAAGTATTAACATGTCAAATATACAGCATTTAATGTTTTTATTAAAGTTCACTATAAGGCGAAAAGAAACATTAAAATGTAGTGCTATGACACGTGATAGCTAGTCGTGAGCTTTAAGTGTTTTAAATAATGTAAGCGGTAATTACACAAATTACACTGAATTGTCCGATAAAATTTTTTATTTGGAACAGAATGTGTAACCTTAAATATTAAAATTTGTACTAAATAACAGTACACTACTGACGAGGCGGGATTTATTAAAAAGTATTTTATTAATACCGTGCGTTTTATTTAGGTAACCCTAAATATGCGATATTGTATGTTCTAGTTCTTTGGTTTCCAAGCATCTCGATACCTCAAATACTTTTCAACTTTCTAATTTTAAAGATTGTGTTTTCAATAAACTATTCCGGTTTTTCCCTGTACTCTTGAATTTTACATTGAAGTAAGTTTAAGAGTTTATTTAGTATATTTTAATAGCCGACAGAGTTGAGCGATCAATTTTATATATTAGATATAAATTTTATTAAATAATTTGTTTTAAAGTTTGGCCTAAACTCTTATATTACGTGTATTCTAAGTCGTAGATATCATTTTAAAATTAGTATATTTACTTCAACTGATTCTCAAATAATGCGATAACAATCACGCATCTGAAAATTTGGTGGAGATTTATTGAAAATATATAATTAGTATTATACCATAATAAAATTTTATATTAAGCTTTCTTAATTTAAATATGTTTTGTTTGAGAATCGAAAGCCAAGTACTTTAGTTTAATTGCCGTAATTTAATTTTCATTTCAAATTTAAACTGGCACTCTCAAGGAATCAATTTTTAAAATTGCAACTTTACATTTTAGCTCTTGTACTGGACAACAGTTTGAAGAAAAAACAAATAAATCGAAATTAGTTTTTATTCGTTGAAAGTTAATTCTCATAAATATTCTAGGTTTATTTTTAAGACATAAGTCATAATTTATTAAGAGCACTAGCTAACAATAAGCTTGTCTTAAAACGTTTTGATACTTAAGTTTACGCATACATACACTACACAGGATCAATGAAGTATGATATTTAATTTATGATATTTAATGGATAAACAATTTACTATTAAAATAATTCATGAATAAAATTTTGGATATAATATACTTTAGATCAATTCGATTAATTATATTTAAGAAAAATCTTAGAAATAAATTTACTTTATTACTGAGTACTCTTAAATTGCATGCACGGAATTGAAAATATGGATTTAGATTTCGCAAAAGGCAATATGTAGCTTAATTCTTATTAAAAAAATTATATTTAAATATTCATATAATACAAGTGTGGAATTTCCATATTAGAGAATATAAAAAATAAACCTTTTGAGTCGAAGAAATAAGGTAGGTTTAACTCTTCAGTTCGGTCATGGCAACAAAAGTCAATCATTTCGGCACACATGTTTCTCATGGTAACTAGGTCGGTAATCAAGCTGATCTTGGTACACATTGTTCTCATGACAACTAGGTCAGTAATTGAGGTCATCTTGGCATACATGTTTATCATTTTAACTAGGTAGTTATCGAAGTCATCTAGGCACACATAGTTATCACACTAAGTAATCGAGGGCATCTTGGCACACACGTTTCCTATGGCAACTAGGTCCGAAATGGAGATCTCGGCAAATAGGGTCCTTAAGAGTTACTATACGTCGTTGAGGTATCCAGTACAAAGCCTAGTTATAAAAATAAAAATGTCCTTACTTTCACGGTAAAATTACACAAGTCTTTTAGTAAGAGTGTTCGATATCAGTGCGTCGAATCAAGTTTCATAATCATTTACCAAGCTAATGATTCGTTCCAACCCCTTCGTTGGTAAGCTTTTGAAATTGATATTTTTGTGAAATGGCCATAATGATCACATTAGTACAAACATTCAATTCCTACTCATAAGTCCTCTGCACTATGTGCCTACTTTCCAAATCACTGGAGTAAAACACAAGAATTTATTAACAAACGCAGACAAAGTTAAAATGAAAATCCCCGAGACTAACGGCGCAGTCGGAATTTTAATTACTAAAAATTTTAAAATCACCACGAAAGTAAGTGAAACAGCTTTCATGTATGCATGGGGAATATTGCATTCGAAAGGTAATTAGAGTTGAAACTATTTGGTGAATGACATTGTGCCGAATTCATTTGCCTCCCAATCAGATTAAATCAGTTGACGTTAAAATCCTACCCCTCCCCACTAAGAAACTAAAAAGGTGAAATAAGTTTTAAACGTAAGGAACAATGCTAACGCAATTAACTTCTGTCCTAACGAGTTAAAAAATTAATACATTTGAAAAACTTATCTAGCTTATTTAAAATGATGCTTACCTCAACGATGCTTACACACTGTCGAGTCCACACCCCTCTCTCTTCCCCTTGGTAACATATATGGGAAACCCCAAAACATTCTTAACTAATTGCCAAGTTTTCATAAAAATGAAATTCCCTTAAGGTATGAGTCTGGTTTCAACATATTTTTACAAAGGCTAAATTTAATTTGTTAGCAAGGATCCGAAAATTTATGAAGTATATTTCAAAACAAATTAGTTCAAAAACCGAATTTTCCATGCCATATTAAAACTTCGACAACAAATTATAATGCATAAATTTTAATATAATTTCTCTAGATTAGTGTGATTACGTGTTTTGAACTGAAATCTTAAAAAACTAACCATAACTAAATATATTTATGAATATTTAATTTTCAAGAAGAAAAATTTATAGACAGACTTAAAGCGTAATAAAAATACGAAATTCACTCATACCCTAGCTTTTGCGCAAATGGACAACATATAAATCTACAAATAAGGTTTCAAATTCTATAATAAATTGTGATAAAAATTCACAAAATCAACGTTCATAAAATTAATTCAGAGGACGAAAAATCGAAAATTAAGTCTTAAAAATATAATTGAATCAAATGGAAAGGTTAATAAATTTTTTTTTTAGTTTTCAGATGTTTACTTCTGGTTATATTTGTCAGCACGCGAAAAATCTAATCAAACTCCATTTATTAAAATCTGACATCAAAACTTGTGTTTTGGAAAGCTAATTAACCAAGTCCAAACATGAATAATGAAAAATTCAAACTTTCGTCAAAATTTTTTCCTCTTTACCCAGTTGGATACCAGAGTAATTTGATTTGAAATATTTCAAAGTGTTCAATCTCTGATCAAACACTGTATTAGAGTTTAAATACATTAAATAAAATTTATATTCAACAATTTCTTAACCAGATCATAATAATACTTACCCATCAATAAACTTTAAAGTGATAATCAATATTCTACTGCAAGGTCTATATTCTTTCAATCTAGCATTACTAACTTTCTGTAGTAGAGTATCAAGCTGTAAAATCATGATTATTCTGCTGCAAGGTATATTCTTTCAATCTAGCATTAGTTACTTCCTGTGGTAGAATCTCAAACATCAATTTCAAGGAAATCACGGTAGCTTCTTGTATTCTGCAACAAATAAGAAAATGTAATTAAAAATATAACCCTTTAAAATGATTAAGTTTCATTAGTTAAATATTTAATGCTGTGTATACACTGTCGTAAGAACTACGGAAAAAATATATTAACCCCCTGAAAATGTATCTTACTTAAAAGCAGGAAATTATTTAAATTTACTTTTATGTCAATACAAATATATTGTTTAATAATAATTTAGAACAATATTTTTAATTTCTTAAATCTAAACTGACGTAGTTTAGCATTACAAACAATCTAGCATTAGTTTCGTTTGAATAACAATATTTTCGACCCAAATATTTTCTTCGAATCAAACCTGTGCCTGTTAAATTTCGTAGCTGTTTCCTTAGATTTTGGTATTCTTGGTGGCAGAGTGGATTGCCTTTATACCTGTAATGTATCTACAGAAATAAAATTCCAATTCACATTGACATGTTTAATAGATTCTTTGCTGGATTACCTTTTGGCAGAGTGGATGTCTTTATATAGTACGTTCACCTTTGTTCTGCCTACATCACATAATAACCGACCATACTATTTCGCTATTTTTAAGAGAATGAATTGTTATTTGTGCATCACAATCTATGTGCATTTTTTTAACATTAAATATTTCATACATTTGATGATACTTCTCTCTTTTGAGTTCGCCATTTAAGATATTTGCTGGGAAAAGAGCAGTTTTTAAATTTAAAATATATTTAATTAGCTAGAGTAACGAAAGGTTCTTCTCTTACTCCCGCGATGAAATGAACACAGCCTCCAAGGAGGTGGAGCCAAGTGCCAATCCTGGAGAACGAACTATACCTAAGGGCCGTTGCCTCTGGACGTTATGCGCATACAAAACATTCATTAAATGAAAAATTTTACCTGAAGTAAATCACCATTAAAATTCTTAAAGTTAAATCTTTTAGACACATTTTAAAGCTACAGACACTTCGTATTCGTAAATTTGCCATTTACCATAAATTTCGCACTAACCTTTCACTGATAGACCTGTTAGTATAATTAAGAGACTAGTGAAAAGATGATCCCTACAAAAACATTCCCCAGCCTAAAATTATAACGACATTTATATCAAAACCTGAATGCGAAAGTTCTTATAAACCAAATATGTAGATTTCCCCTAAAAAAGAATTTTAAAACATTAAACATTTAATTATAAAAGTTAAACCAATGATTATAATAGGTCAATATCGATGTGTCTAAGCAAAAGTTCTAGTATAATCATTTTTAGATTTTTAAATTTGCTGCTGAACATTGTATACTTATATTAATCTAATATTAGAGATACATTACTTATTAGTCTCAAATTCAGAAAAGAAAGAATTTCAAGACTTAATATTTTTGTTCATTTTAAAACAATTCTCAATTTAGTCCAAAATTTTGAACATTATTAACTGCTCAGAATTTTAAATCAGTTTACTACAGAAATCGTGAAAAATGGCTCGATACAGATAGTTATCGAACACAATTCCATATTGGTGTTCGCAGCTTAGCTAAATTGGGCTCCGATGGAAACTTGAAGTAAGCTATAACCTCCCGATTAGAAATACCTTTTACAAATTTGCAATGCTGTACGCATTTAAATATCACGAAAAAACAAATGATTGCAAAACCTTTAGTACACATCCAGTAAATTATATACAACAATCTGATTTTATGTTTCAGTGTGATGATATTTAACACATTTAACCCAAATTAACAAATAGTTTTCAGATTTTAATGCCTTGGGGTAAATGCTCTATTAAAATACAGTAGAATCTCCCTATAAAGAGAGATTTTTAATCTGAAAGTTGCGCAACCCTTTAATGTTTTCTATACTAAGAGATCAACTTTCTAATTTTCATAAATTTCAAAGAAAGTTATTACAGTTAGAATCTCTCAACAAATATATTAGCTATTCCCCTCAGGAATTGCACAATTGAATTAGGAACGAAGTTTTCCGACAAAATAATAATTAAAGGAAAAACTTATTTTACAGCAATCCTGCATTTCGTATTGATTTACTTTCAATTAAGAGACATTCATTTGAATTTATTGCTGAAAGTTGAGATCATTTGCGCAACTGCAAACAAACTACTTAACTGAATAACGAAATTAAACGGTGTTATCTGGTCCAAGGTCTGGAAAACAGAAGGGGAGGAAAGATACCAAGATTTACAAGGGTTATGAAACAATAAAAATTCTGTGCAATTAAATGTTTTCTATTTAGGTTGACTGGAAGGGGAAAATAAAATTTAAAAAAATGCTGTGCTATGTCACGTGACAGCGAGTGTTAAGCTTTAAGGGTTTTAAATAATGTAAGCGGTAATTACAGACAGATTCTGAATTGTCTGATAAAAATTTTGATTTGGAACAGAAGGCGTTACCTTAAATATTAAAATTTGTTCTGAAATAACAGTACATTACGGACGAGGCGGGATTTATTAAAAACTGTTATTTTATTAATACCATGTGTTTTATTTAAATAACACTAAAAATGTCATATTGTATGTTCTAGTTTTTGGTTTCCAGACATCTAGATACCTGAAATAGTTTTCTAATTTTAAAGAATGTGAATTCAATAAATTGTTTTTCATTGCACGCTTGAATTTTACAATGAAACAAGTTTAAGACTTTAGTAAATTTTAATAATAGCAGACAAAAATTGAGATATCTAATTTATAAAATGTTTGCTCATAAATTTTATTGGATCATTTGTTTTAAGGTTTGGCCTAAACTTTTATGTATTTATGTAAAAGTGCATTTTAATCGTAGACTATATTTTGAAACTAGCACATTTACTTCAACAGATTCTCAAATATAGAGATAACAATCACGCATCCGAAAATTGGTGAAGACTTAAAGAATATTTAATTAGGAAAATACCAAAATAAAATTTGATATTAAGTTCTATTGATCTAAATATGGTTTGTCTGAGAATCGAACGCTAAGCGTTTTAGCTTAATTCCCGGAATTTAATTTTGATTTCAAATTATAAACTGACACTCTCAAAAGAAAATCATTTTCAATATTACATCTTTACATTTTAGCTGGTGTACTGGACAACAGTTTGACGCAAAACACTTCCGCCTAAAAGTTAAAGCCATTTGCTCAACCGCAGCAAGCAAACTACTCGACTGAATAACGAAATTAAACTGTTACCTGGTCAAAGAAAAGAACAGAAGGGGACAAAAGGCACCAAGAAGCTTGTTTGCAAACAGTGCTTTCAATACAGAAGACATTTTGTTTTTCTTTAACCAAACTCAAGCTTATGAAGTTAAATTAGATGTTGGCATACACAAACCGTTATTAAACTATTAATCTTAAAAATTTCAAATTAATGGGATTAAAAATATTTCGAGTATAAAAAATAATGCAACTCATATTAAAATGGAGCGTTAATACAATTGTATAAAATATACATACATGCTTACACAAATGTATAAATATAAGATATTTCTTAATATTGAGGGGATATCTTTTCAGTTTTAAACAATCACGGAACTTTGAAAATTCAATATTTGAGAAAACAAAACTTTAAAAATTACTTTTAGTATGTGTTCATTTTATTTTACGCAAGTTAATATCCGATCAAAAAATACGAATCAAGATATTTTAAAAATTACCCAAGAGGGTCAATTACTAAAACAGGAATACTAATCTTTCTGAAAAAGCAATCTCAAATTATAGATACACACAATTACAAGCATACCACTAATAATCACGAAAAACTTAAATGCAAAAAGTATAAAAATTAGAAAAACTTACTTTAAAAAAACGTAAAGAGAAAAGTCATCTATAAACAACCTTCTGAAAATTGGTAATCATCGGTAACAAATTTATTCCATCAAAATCTTTAAGACAAAAATGCTTCTTTGGACCAAAACTTCAGAGAAAACATCCGACACAAAATCACATACGGTATCCATCTTAGTATTTAAATTGAGAATAAACACACAAGACTACACACAGTTCGGAGACATAAAGAGCTCATTCGATATCATCATCATCATCATCGAAATATAACTGGGCGCCTGGGGCCGTTAGCGGCCTTTTTCCCATTCATCTTGTATTTAATCTTTAAGGTGGTTCTTTCTGGTAACTGGAATAAGAGGAAATCAAATATTTTGTATTTTAGTTAAAATTATGTCACTACAAAAATGAGCTGCAATCGGCCTGAGGTTTATGTCTTCTCTTAAGTTTTCGAACGTAAAAATTTCGTTGAATCCTGCGGTGTCACAATATTTGGTTTTTTCAAAAAATCTGAAGTTTTGCTTTGCAATGTGATGATCTAAGAAATCTATGTTGAGGTCGCTATGTATGTTTTTATTGCGGATAAACCATCTTGCTTTTGTTATTTTCCTGAGGATTTTGTTCTGGCATATTTTGAGTTTTTTAAGGAGTGATGTAGAGATGTTGCACCAAGCTGGAGATGCATAAGTCAGGATGGGACGGATCATCGAGATGTAAAGTAAACGTTTAAGTCTGAGCTCCATTTTAGGGTTCTGAAGAAGGATTTGTAATCTGTGGTAGGCTGTTTGTGCTTTGTTGATGACTGTTTTGACGTGATCTTTCCAATTAAATTTGCTGTTTATGACCAGACCAAGATATTTTGCTGTTTTGACTATGGGTATCGTTTCGTTAAAGAGTACAACTTGATTTTTAGGGAGGATCGTTTTTCTTTTATGTTGAATGATTAGTAGTTTCGATTTTTGGCCGTTTACTTTAAACTTCCAGTCTAGGCACCAGGTTTCTATTTCTGTGATCTTTTCTTGGAGTTTTTGTAAGGCAATGTTGGGATTTTTGGACTTCACGACAATTCCTGTATCATCTGCAAAAAGTGCTGTGATGCTGTTAAAGTCTTGTCGGTCGATGGGAAAGTCGTAGGTAAATAATATGAATAGTATGGGCCCAAGGATGCTTCCTTGAGGTACTCCTGCTGTTATTTTCCTGTTTGTTGATTTCATATTTTTAAAGTTAACTTGAAAGGTTCTATTATGTAAGTAGGCCTGTATTATTTTAATGATACCAGTTGGGAATTTCAGTTGTATAAGCTTGAAGATGAGACCCTGATGCCAAACTCGGTCGAAAGCCTTTGCAATATCTAGCATCAGTAGTGCTGAACTCTGTTTGTTATGTAGTCCACGTCCAATATAGTCGACAATTCTGAGGAGCTGTTTGGTTGTGTCAAGATGCTTCCGAAAGCCATACTGCTCGTCTGGTAGTGAAGTAAGGTGAGGCTTGATCCTTGTGTAGATAATTTTTTCCATGAGCTTTCCTAAGTTGCACAAAAGACTGATGGGTCTGTAACTTTCAGGTAAAGTAGGATCTTTGCTGGGTTTAAGGAAAAGTATGACGTTTGCGTTCTTCCAGGCATCAGGGAAGTAGTTTAAGGTAAAGCAAGCATTGTAGATATGAACTGTTAGTTTTATGTACTGTTTTGGTAGTAGCTTGATCATCTTGTTTTTGATATTATCACAACCAGGAGCTGTTTTTATTTTTAGTTTTTTGATGTGGTTTATAACTTCTTCCGTGTTGGTCGGTTCAATTATCTCTGGAGATGAATGCATTACGTTGAATTGCTTAACATCTTCGATAACCATGTTGTGATTGTTCAGATTGAAATCCGGGCTCATTCGATACCAGTCGTGCCTCTTATTTTATATCCCTTAATATCGATAACGATTAATTTCTGCCACAGTTGAGTTGAGTTGATGATATGATAAGTAAGTACATTATTTACGTCACACTAGAGCTCCACCATGCGTGATTAACAACGGTCTTCGAAACATCTCTGAGGATGATCCGAAGTCATGCCATCACAATTTTGATCCTCTGCCCAGAGAATGGCACTCTCACTTTGGTGGCACGATAACCAGTACAACAAAACAGTTTAACGAGGACCGATACCGCGCACCCTCGGCCCCTACGAATACTGATCAAAATGGTCACCCACCCGCTTACTGACAACAGTCGGTGATGCTTGACTTCGGCGTTCTACTGAGAACCGTATTTTTACGAACAATCCACTGCGGGACTCAAATATTTGAATATCTGAATACGGAATAAAGTATAACCGAAGAAAAATCAATCTTACATAAATTAACAGGCTTGTAAAATTATGTCAAAGAACAAGTAATGTGCCTCTAATTTCGAAAGTAAAGTTATCCAAAATGCAGGTAGACATGAAAAACTAATGTTAGATACAACATGGTTACGATTGGAATAGAACCCGCAGACTCCACGTTTAAAAGTGTTTTGTAGAGGACAAACTTTCATAAGCACTGTAAAATTTAGAGATAACTTTATTTTTTACGTAACTTGTAGGGTATTAGTTTGTAACTACTAAGGTTCTCTGTGATGAGCAATTTAAACCAACAGCATTCTCTGTCGCAACTTGGGTCCCACAGTGGACTGATCGTTAAGACACGATTCCCAGCAGATCACTGAAGTCAAGCATTACTGGCTGAGGTCTGTAAGCGGGTGAGTGACCACTTTGATCATCCTGCGTAGGGACCATGGAGCACGGTATCGGTCCTCGTTAAACTGTTCTACAGTAAAGTGCTCCACTTCGTGCTTCCAAAGCAGGGGAGTGGTCACCTCTGCAATGGATCAAAAATTGCAATGTTATATGTTTGGATCATCTGCCGACTAGGTGGCCAAGTAGTTAGCGAGCCTGACTGCGGAGCCTATAGTTGCGGGTTCGAATCCCGCTCAGGGCATGGATGTTTCTTTCTCTCTGTGTTTTATGTCCTTTCTTCTGTGTGACTGTAGCCCGCCCTATAAACGGATTTGTGGCTATATGACGTGGGCGACGCTGCTCCACCGCCGTGGCTTAGCCATAGGTGCTCACTGGGTAACGATAAGAGAGTAGCAATTCCCGCATTTCTGAGGCCCATCGGAAATAGATCCAAGTGCCAGCCATTGACCAAAAAAAGTGTGTGTTGGATCATCCTAAGGGATGTTTCCCAGACCGTGCCCCATTGTGCAGCTCTAGAGCGACGTAAATAAAGAACCAAAAAAAAAGTACTTGGAGATGTTGTTGTAGTTCATTTACGTCGCACTAGAGCTGCACAATGGGGCACGGTCTGGGAAACATCCCTGAGGATGATCCGAAGACATGCCTTCACAATTTAGATTCCTCAGCAGAGAGGATGGCATCCCCGATTCGGTAGCCCGACGACCTGCAGGCGAAGTCGAGCACTTTACGGTAGAACAGTTTAACGAGGACCATTACTGCACAACCTCGGTCCCTGCGCAGACTGATCCAAGTGGTCACCCACCCGCACACTGACCGCAGCCAGTGATGCTTAACTTCGGTGATCTGATCGGAACCATGTCTTAACGATCAGCCCACTGCGGGACTACTTGGATATATAATTGACAAAGAAAGTCACCGGTTTTATTGCTTTATTGAAATTACATATATTTGCAGGCTTGTTTTCTCAATTTAGGCTTCTAAACCAATGTCAAGTAGGACAGATAGAACAGTTTAGAGAAGGACATCACAAAGAATACATCCAGGGTTATGGCGGGATTCGGATCCACCACCTCCACGCTGCTTTCGGCTAATACCGCTCGGCCAGGCAGGCCCCGAAAGACACCGGTTCAGCCTTCAAAGCCTCATTGTGTTTAGCGTTTACAATTGAACAACATGTAAGAGATTCATAGAGGTAAATTCCACTTCAAATTTAATGTCAACAAAAACAAAATGCTAATAAGCATTTGCTGAATTAAATTACATTAAATATAGAAGAATACATTAGATTAAATATAGAACAAATTTCAAGTAAGAAATCACTAAGAAGGAATAAAAGTTGAATTAGTTTCATGTTGAAAATATACTGTCTTCTCTTTAACTGTCAGGGCTCATATCTTTATTAGGCTAGTTTTTTTTTTGAGGGGGTGAAGGAGGGATTGCTTCAATTTAAGTATTTGCTTGTTGATCTTTAGAGAAGTATTACAAGTATTTTTCTTAGTCCGTCAGTCCTTGGGATTTACCCAAGTAGTCAGTCAGAAGCGTACGCGTTCATCAGAACCATGACGGACGTCCAACAAAATAAACGAAACGAACTACACATATGTTACAGCAAGCCATGCTTTGCAATAAGCACTTGTGTTAGTATATGTGTTACGATCAATATGAATAGTCGCTTGTTCTTATACTAACCGGTCAATGTTAATAATAAATAACCAAATAAATCGGTTAAAGTGAATAGTTTAAGCGAATTTATCACATCAACCGGTTATTATTAATAATAACTAATGAAGTTAGGTCAAAGCGGTTATTATTAAAATTGACCTGTTATTATTAATAATTACCTGGTTGATAACTTTAATTGTAACGTGTACACAATAGATTATTAGAATTAAGGGAGTAAATGTTCATGAAAACGTACAGTACATCAATGTTTTTTATTTATTCATTTTTGCCATTAGCTATACCCATTTCCTGGTTTATTTTAACTATTATTTATAAAAAATAAAAATTCATGCAATTAAGGGTAATTTAAAAAAAAAAGAAGAGGAATAATGGAAAAAAATCGAAAATAAAAGCTTTATCAATGTGAACTTTGGTTTCTAAATACTGTAGTCTGAAATTTTAGGCAAGTAGAATGCTATTTTAATTTCAGGACAGGTGAAATGAGCAAACTCAGATAGTAAAACTATCTGAAAAGCATTTCTGAGTGTTAGCTATCGACAACGAGCATTAAGCGTAGCTAACGTATATAACATAAAATGAGTTATTTTAAGTCAAAGTGCAATATTGTTTGCGTCGCATAATTAGTTTAGAGAAAAGTATTAGATCTGATGGATTTTCTAATGAAATTCTGATCTTTTGATTTCTAATGATTGCGAATAAACTATGTGTTTGTTTTTTATTTTATAACAGTCGTCAAACAGCAGTCCCAGCTTTGCGCTTACGAATACTGATGTTCAACTCCGTAGCTTTTTCATTTTGAACCCAATACAGAAGACAAGGAAACTCCTGGATCTGTACATCCAGAGGTATGGTTTGTTATCGGAGCATGGAGGACCTTGTGACTCGACAGATTTAACGTGCACCATTCACCATTTACTACGCAGGGAGTCACGGCGAGATGGACAGTGGAGATCGAAACCACGACCTCTTGAACATGGGTCCAGGGCCCCACCAGCCAGGCTATCCCGGCTTTATGTCTTTGTCTAATCAGTTTTGATTTATTTGAATTATAAATTTGTGCTTTTTCTAACGAATATCAGTATATATCAGCAAAAGTTTGCCGCTTAATTAATCCGTACCTTTGAGGAGTGGACAGCAGTTTCTGGAATTAGCAAGTGGAACCTGTAATAAAATGTCATGTCCTTATAATGTCACGAAAACTTCAAATCACATGCTTATTAACATCTTTTTTAGCCATAAAATTAAAATCTTCGGCAAATATAAAAAAATTTAAAACTTGGATAATGTTAGGCAAATAAGAAAAAGTGGACTAACAAAATTAATAAATTTTTATTAAACTATGTAGATTACGTAGTTAATAAAAATGAACAGAATGTCTTCTTCACAACTAAAATCTTCTTAACTTTGTTCTTGTAATTTCTTCTTTTTTTGAGTATGAAAGGTATTTTACTCACATACCTATTAAGTAAAAAAAAAATTCTAATAAAATATTTTCAAAATTAGATTGTTTAAAACAACACAACTATTTTGTTAAGCTTTAGAAAATTTCAATTGAGGAACACTATCTCGCTTCACAATTTTTATTTTTAAAGTAACGCCACTTTCATTAAAATAACGTTAACGTAATATTTAAAAAAATAATAATAATTTAATTATTATTGAGAACAGCGGGTTCGCAATTTTTTTCCGTCTACGGAACCCTAAATGATTGACCTTTTCTTCAAAGTTCTTTGGCAATACCGGCAAGTGACGTAGTGTAGGAAACCTCGATCCTGATTCTTTGTTTGCATTTGTTTAAGTTAGCAACTGTTCTTCTCCTTCTATTTCGATTAAGCCAAGCCCGACAAGTATCAATTCTCTTAAGTGAAACAGTCTAAATTTTGTCGCAAAGATTCTTTCTCAAAGATTTCAATTCTTTTACTATATATTTACACAGAGACTTAACACAAAGACAGGCACGAAGTCACGGGAACTAATTATGCATCGAAATTGCCAGGTACACAAAACAAAAATATATCACAGTTACAATAAAATACATAAACAAATAAAAAAATATAAGTTAAGTAAAGGGAGAGAAAGAATTATATTTCAACTAATTTGATGTGCTATACGGCTCTGTAATTAATTAACTTATAGTTAATTAACATTTTAACTTACGTGAAAAAACTTAGCTCAACTTTAATACACCATTTTGTTTATTGACGATCAGTTGACGCTGACGTCATAGGTCATATGTGTGGGTATGTTTGATCTTCTTCCCGAAGTGCAAGTACCCAATTGTAAACGTGTTTGCCGAAGAAAGACTATCAATAATTTTGAAACTATATGAGGTGAGGAATTAAAAAAATTTTTTTTCATCGTTTTAACCTTTTCAGCACAGCAGATTTTGAGTTAAAATCTTAAATCGGTAGCAACAGTGATTTTTAAGTAAAGAAACATATTTAAGCTTGATCCTGTTTTAAAAAAAAATGGTTGCTAAAAAACGGCGGACGTTTAGAAGCAAATAGTTTTTAATTTTTAGTGGCTTATAGTATTTTTTGCTTTGTTATTTTATTAATTTATTATTATTTTTTTTTTGAACAAGTGTTGCCAGAATGGCAGCACTGCACTGTAAACGGTTAACGATAAAAGTATCTCAAATAGTTGAATTCCCAGGTTTCTTGTCTAGTTGCGAATTTATATTTACTGTAGGCATAAACTATGCTGAACTGAATAAAATAAGTTAAACTATGGTTTTATTGAAATGAAACTGAACTGTTACCAACATTTAAAATGGCTATCAGAGAGACACATTTCTTTACAATTAAATATGATTATTTCCAACTATGGTTTTATTGAAATGAAACTGAGCTGTTACCAACATTTAAAATGGCTATCAGAGAGACACATTTCTTTACAATTAAATATGATTATTTCCTTTGTATTAAAAAAGTTTGATGGAAAATTCTAGTGCAATTATTGTTATTTTTTGAAAACTGAAATCTTTTTAACTGCCATTTTGCTTGATTAACCGAGATATTAAATAAAAAATAATAAATAATTTGATATAAATATAATTACGGACTTCAAATTTGCTAATGATTTTGAAGAATACTTAACTCTCGGAACCACGGTGATCCTTCAACGGAACTCTGGAATTTTGCGGAACACCTTTTGGGAACCGCTAATTTAAAACCTTGTTGTCCCTGGAATCCCATTTTACTACTGATGTCATAATTGGCGAATTTAAGATTAAAAAATATTTAAAAAGAAAATACCTCTTTAATTATTGTTTAATTCTGGAATGCAGAATTTCTTGCTTCGCCTCGGTCGCTCTGGACGAAAAGGTTCTTTCCATCCATTTTTCACCGTTTGCAATGTAAATTCTTTGCAACTGATTTTAAATTGACCCAAATTTTAACAAACCATGGAAATTTTAAGAGATATTTATTCCGTTTCCATCTGCAGACCAGTGGAATTTGTGCTTGCGGTGATGCTGATGAAGATGCTGAACATATTCTTCTTCACTGTAGTCTCTATGCGAGTGCCCGAATGAATTTAAAGACTGATTTGAGACGTCTTTCAATTTGTTGACCACCTGTCTTATCAGAACTGGTCAAAAGTATTGAAAGTCTTGCGGCCTTGCGGAATTTTGTTTTTAATGTAAATTTTCTCCTTTTGTTTTCTACTTACAACTGTAAGCCTCATGCTATACTTTGTGGTGCATGAGGAGTTTTAAGTCGTTTAAATTAAAAAAAAAAATTATTGTTTAGACCTTTATTGTAATATGTATTCATTTGAAATTTCTTTCATATTTCAAATTTCTTTCATATTGTGATTTTTGACAAATTTGAATGCTACGAGAAAATTCAGTACTAGCAAATCGATTTACTACAGAGATGTTAATTTTATGAAGGTAATTATCCCTACAATTCTACTTATTGTTTTAGTATTTACCTTTTTTGATTTTCAACAAAACACAAATAATTTCGCAAAATTAAATATCTAGCGCCACATAAATCCAATGAAGTTCATGAAATACTTAAAAAAAATAATAAATAAATAACGGTCGTGACGGCCATTGTCTTTTATGTTATAAAAATAAAAAAAGTAATAATAAATAGTTAAACTCACGTGCATCTGACTGATCAAAAAATGCCATTATTATAGCGTTATTCCATTTTGTATCCACCGGAAATTTATTTATTTATTCATGTATGTTTTATTAATTACGATATAGTCTGAAAATTTAAATACTGCCTGAACTTCAGCGTATGCCAAATCTGTTTGCTGCATACAAAATTCATTTTATTTTATAACCGTCGTTTTAGGTTTACGACTACCAATGCTCAACTCCGCAGCCTTGTAATTTTGAAACCCAATCTTGAAGACAAGGGAAATCCTGGAACAGGCATTGGGACAAACTAGCCTTCGTGGAGGATTTTTTGATGGAACTAACCCACATTCGCGTTACATGGAGAGGAAAACCTTCCACGGTTAGCCTGACTCCAAACCATAATTAGTCTACCATTGAGAATATTGTACGTGAGCACTGCGGTCGGTTCGAGCCGGGTGTGGAATTCGCATTGACTGGCCATCGTTGGGATTCGAATCCAGTTCACCTCATTGGGAGGCGAGTGCTCTATCCACCTGAGCAATTTAAAATTCACTGCCACATACCTGATTATAACGGTGATTCTAGTGTTTCATGACTTATCTTTCTGATTAATATTAGTGTTCTGTTTTTCGTTAAGTATACAGTGTTCAGTATTTTCGCCTCATACGAGGGTTGCTATTTATATTTCTGGCCTAATAATGAAAAAACAAATATGTAGGATCGAAATTGATTTTATTGTTTTTCAAAATAATCTCCATGATGATCAATACACTTTTGCATGCGTTTGAACCAATTTTCAAAGCACTTTTTCCAGTCCGATTGAGGTAACTCCAAAACATGCGTTTTGAATGCATCAACCGCTTCTTCGGGGGTCGAAAATCGTTGTCCACGTAATTTATTTTTGATGTGAGGGAATAAGAAGAAGTCATTGGGTTCGATCTTTCGCTCCGTCAGAAATGCCTTTGTTTGAGTCGATGTGTGAGAGCTCGCATTGTCATGATGAAGAATGATTCGCCTGTTCTTCTGCTTTTTTCGAATTTCTCCGATGACTTCTGGCAAACAAATGGTCGTGTACCATTCAGAATTGACCGTCCTGCGTTGCTGTAACGCCACTGTTGCCACATGACCGTTAATGCCGAAGAAACAGGCAATCATTTGATTCGATGTGCTTCTTCCTCGAACAACTTTTGTTGGTTTTGCCTCGTCTTGGAAGATTCATACAGTGGATTGCTTTTTTGTTTCCGGCTCATATGCATAGATCCATGATTTATCACCTGTGTAGATGTTATACACAGCCTTTGATGTACCTTGAACGCATTTTTCCAACATTTCCTTGCACCAATCGACACGAGCCTTTTTTTCAGTGTTTGTCAGATTATGCGGGATCCAACGCAAACAAATTTTTTTTACGCTCAAATGTTCATGCAATATTTTATTGATGCTAGTCATACTAATGTCCCAAGACGCCTCTATCTCACGGTATGTCAAATGACGATCTTGCTTTATCAGTTCACGCATAGCATCGATCTATTCTGGCACAACAACGAATTTTGGACGACCTGCACGGGATTCGTCCTGGATCGAACATCGACCACGATTAAATTCGTTATACCAATTTTTTACAGTGCTGTAGGATGGCGCTTTATCGCTGAATAAAGAATTAAGTTCATCGAAGCACTCTTGTCTTGACAATCCACGTCGAAAGTTATGAAAAATAATGGCACGAAAATGTTCACGATTCAATTCCATTTTTTGAAAGAGAAGAACTTTTCAATTTACTGTCAGCAACACAAATGAAGCTATAATGGTAAATCGTCTGCTGAACTTATGTTTAAAAATATCAAACTTTCGATTAAAATCGTCTGCGGTCGCCTAGCAACACTTACTGCTGCCAAGGCCAGAAATATAAATAGCAACCCTCGTATATAGCATTCAGTATTTTCGCCAAATGAAATATCTAAGAATGCAAATAACCATTAAAATAAGGTTGACGAAATATACATATTTTTTTAAATAATAATTTAAAATGTTACGTTTTATATTTATTAGATCTTTTTTTACTTCACCTACATTACACAATTAAAGTCAAATAAAGATTTCGAATTCCAATGCATTATGAATTATTTCGAATAGATAGATATGGTATCAGCCAAATGCTTCTATATCAGCATCTAGTCTTCATAAATATTCTACATCTTTTGAATTATTATTTGAATAAAGGAAAGCAATTTTCTACATTGTAATTAAAATCGATATTGAAATTCTTACTTTTTATTTACAGTGGTTTCTCACCAGGTTTTCCTTGAGGCTTTTCAGGTTTATTAGGATCTTGACCAGGAATAGGAGGATCTTTTCTTTCAGGAAATTTTTCAGGTTTCCTTGGATTTTGACCAGGATCTGGATTTTCATCAAAGGGATCTGACATTTCAAAGATCGAAAAAAAAGAATTAAATTACAAATAAAATAAATTCAACTCAGCAGATGGAAAAGAAATAAAATTCGTGTTAAAATTTATTTCCTGCTTGTTAAATTACTGAATTTTGAGTGAGGGAATTTGTAAAAAAATTTTCGAGGATGGACTGGATTAAGAACTGATGTTATTCCTGTTAACGGTTACAATCAAATATTGTTTTGTAGTTATCCAAATGTACTCTTATCAAATGTTCACAACTTATAGAGATGCCCAATCCTGAAGCTAAACGAACTTTTATTAATCATTCAATTAGTGGTTGCTAATAGCAATCAATTGTTGAAACTATTTTACTTTAAAATAAAACTTCTGATTGCATATGATCCACCATCATCCAGCTTAACACAAGGACAAAAGAAGACTATTCGATCGTTCCAGAGCCACGTTATCACGTCAAAGAATTGAAATTTAGCCAAGATCGTCGATTGGTTTTGTCAACGGTATATGTAATTTCAGAGGTTCTACCGTTGGATGTGGCAGGTAAGGTTAATTTTGCTTCAGGTCCGAAATTACAGAATATAAGGATATTCAAGCTAAATAAAGTGAGTAGAGTTTCTTCCTTTTTTTTTATCTCCATTAACTCTTATTTCGATTCGAAATGCATTTTATTGGGTCTATTAATTTCGCTTACATTGTGTTCATTGCAATTTTATTAAGTTTTGGCTATAGTTTTATTTTATTTTTGAACAGTCCTCCATTTTCATGGGTTTATGACTACAAATGTTCAACTCCGTAGCCTTGTCATTTTGAACCCAATCCAGAAGACTTGATGAAACAAACCAGCATTTGCGTTGCAGGGAGAGGAAGACCACGAGAACATCCCACGGTTAGCCTGACAGCAAAGAGACCCATGATCTGTCTACCACTGAGGATATTTCACGTCAGCACTCATTGGAAGGCGGACGCTCTCCTGAGCCATCGCGGCTCCCGATGTTTTATTTCTCATATCTGTCGTTGAACCGACCCAGCCGACCCAGTTTTGGGGTTTACGACTCCTAATGTTCAAATCCGTAGCCTTGTAATTTTGAAACCAATACAGAAGACAGGGGAACTCCTGTATCAGTACCAAATATGGAGGACTTTGTGTCTCGTCAGATTTAACATGCATCAGTCACCATTTACTACACGGGGAGTCTTCGGCGGGCGGGGATCGAATCCACGATCTCTTGGACATGGGCCCAGTGACCTACCAACCCGGCAATCCCGATGCTTCACTGAGGGGATAGAGCGTTCCTCATCCGGATCATGGGTTAGAGCAGGGCCGCCTCGAAAGAAGGAGGAGTTACAGTTGAATAGGGGGCCTCGGTACTGAAAATGATCTTCAGCTCCATCACGATCCATGTTTCAGCTGGTTTGTGTTGTATGCTGTGTTGATTACATAACAAAATTGTTTTTTTTCTCCAGAAAATAATGAATGCACTACTAGTTATTATTTTAATTGTCCGTGTTTTGTTCTTATTCTTTGTTATATGATTGCATTAAAGAAATATTAGCTTTTGGAATTTTAAGCATTTTCATTAAAATTCTAAGGAATTTCTTCTAAGGCTTATTAAAAATTTGTTATTTTACGAATGGTGATGAAAAAACAAATTATATTTTGTTTTACTTGGTTAAAGCATCTAACAACACTGTCAGGCTTAAAAACTTCCTTTTGAATAATTTCTTCTGTTTGACTATTTTAGTGAAACACATTTCAAAAGGTAATTTTTATTTATCTATTTATTTTTTTGTATAATACGAATTGTACAAAATTGTCAAAAATGCAATGCTATTGGTAAATAGTTTTTCAACTTTTGGTAGGAGAATTCAATGTATTTTTTATACAATTAGGGGAGAAAAAAATATTTTTAAATATTGTAGTTACCCATGAAATTGGTTACATAATACTAGTACATAATAATTTTGCAAATTTTATTAATAGTACAATACTTAAAATATGTTTCTAATACTTTTCTTTTGTTATTCTATATATTTGTTTTTAACCATGACTAGTTTAAGTTTTCTTTTGAATAGTTCCTTTTGTTTTGCTAGTTAAACAAAAATTATTGCAAGATAGTATTTGTAAGAACAAATGATTCACCGCCAGTTATTTTAATTTTTCATATCTTGTCTGTATTTTTATTTATTTATTTTTTGTATGATTGCATTAAGAAAACAGTTTTAGATTTTAGTAACAATGTTAACATTTCCCCTCTACATTTCTATAATTTAGATTAAGGTGACAATCTCTTGTATTTATATCTTGATACATAATGTAAATGTAAAAATAATTATATTAATGTTATTCATGCAAAAGTATTGTTTGTATAAAGAATGAATAAAAATTTTTTTATGGTATTCTGTACCTGCAAAGTTTATATAACTCATTTAAATTCACCTACACATTTGACGAAATATGTCTGCTTTTTTTCCTATATTAATTAAAAAAAATTTTTTTTTGAAGTTTTAATTTCGTTATATAATTTTTTTTTATCCTCTTAAATTAATTCTTTAGTATCTTATAAAATATGAATCTTTTAAACACTGTTTTGTTAAAAGTTCAACACAATATAAAAGAATTAATTCCTTTATGTGACTCGTATCTGAAAGTATTCCAACTACTTGGTTCAAAACTAGTAAATATCGATAGATTGAATAAGGATTTAGTTGAATCATAAAAAGTGTAGGTTCAACTTATGTGGATTTAAAATATAATTTGCAATAAATAATTGTTTAGCAACATCATAGCTAAATCACATTTTTATTTTGTTGAATTTGAAAAAAAGGTAATTTGGAGAAGAAATATTTACCATCTGTAATTAAAATGTTTTAACGGAACTCATAACATTTATTATCTCTCTATACATTCAGATTCAACTTTTATTATGGATGATAATTTCATTTGCACTAAATTTAATGAGGTTAAAGGTTTGGTAATTTAAGATGCAAAAGAAGCTGGAATACATGTATAAAATAAATTATGCTTAATTAGAATAAATAAAATTCCAAATAATGTCACGTAATTTAGGCAGAAGAGAAATTTTTAAAAATTACTTGAAATTCGTTTTAAGTTAACTTAACTGATAACTTATAGAAATTTTATGAATAAAGCTATCTCTTTTTGACAACATTCAAACTACTAAAGAGAAAGTGAAGAAACGTGTCTGGATCGTAATGCGCGATGTCACAAAACGAGTGCCGTGGCCCCCTGAACTGTAACTCCTCCTTCTTTCGAGGCGGCCCTGGTTAGAGTCCCCTTGCCGTCAGGCTAACCGTGGGAGGTTCTCGTGGTTTTCCTCTCCATGTAAAGCAACTGCGAGTTAGCTCCATCAAAAAGTACTCCACGAAGGCAAATTTTCCCAATACTCGATACAGGAGTTTCCTTGTCTTCTGGATTGGGTACAAAATTACAAGGTTACGGAGTTGAACATTGGTAGTTGTAAATCCATTAAATTGGGTCGGCTGTTCAACGACGGTTATGAAATGAAATAGAATGTTTTAATGAAATTTCATTATGTTTTTGCCGTCATTTCTGTTTGCACGGTGTTCCACGCAAACAGGAACGGCGCTAAATAAAAAAAGAATTGCCAATTTCGTCAAGGAGGCACCCTCTAATATATTTCTACCGGCATTTTTAATGTATTTACATAATAAAATATAAAAGTATTTTTATATTCTTTTTATAGTTACTTAACATATTCTTTTTATAGTTACTTTTTATAGTTACTTCTTATAGTTAACTTATAGTTACTGTCTTGACGGTGATTCCAATATAAATATGTATGCTGAAGAAGGAAAAGTATTTTGTGATGTCTTAGAACACGTGCATAGACAAGGATATGAAAACCAATCCGATGACAAACATCTATTGATGACAGCAACCCATGATTTGAAATGTTTGACGGAGTCAATCCAGATAAGAAAAAGTATTTGACCAATGGGTATCCAGTGATCATAAAAAGGCGATCACAACTTTTACTGTTCCGTTTCTTTGTTTCTGTTTTCTTTTTTTTTTTTTAATTTATTTATATATATATATATATATATTTGAAATAAGCTAGGGAATGCATATCTGCATTTTCCCTGAGTCCGTCGCAACAGACATAATTTATTTTCCATTTGAGAATTTTGAACATTTTTTTTCGCTTAGTGGTGGTTACGAATTTCTATCCATGAATAGATTTTATGACTATCGCTGAGCAGCCGACCCAAATCTTCGACTACCATTGTTCAACTCCGTAGTCTTGTAATTTTGAACCCAATCCAGAAAACAACGAAGTTCCTGAATCAATTATTGGAGAAATTAAATTAGCGCTTTGGAGATGTCTTCGATGGAACAAACCTGTATTCGCGTTACATGGTGAGGAAAGCAACGAAAACATCTCATGGTTAGCCTGACGTGAAGGGGACTCTGATCCATCATCAGTCTAATATTGAGGATATTTTAAGTCAACACTGTGGCCGGTGCTCTCCATTAATTGATTAAGAAAAATTTGAGTGCAAGGAATATCGAGTGAAGGCCATTTACCGTAATAAAAGAAATCTGAATTGTAAAGAACAGTCGGAAACGGTCATCAACGCTTGCAGCGACAAATTGGTGAGCTACACAACTGACCACTTCCTACGATTTCACATGGTCATTCACCTACCTGCTCGAATCCAACGCTACGCTGCTCTATGCTTGATCGTGAAATCATATTATAGATATTAATGGATGAAACGGATTAAAAAAAAATTTTCAATTAGTAAAGGAAATAAATATTTATTTCACATATATTTTTCGAAACCATTTTATTCTAATTACTTTTCCCGTTATTCTTATCACATAATCTTATCTCTAACAATAATCATATAATAAGTATAATTTATATTTCGTTATTTCTCAGCTAACTCTAAGTATTTTTTCGTTCACACCTACTAATGAAACAAAACATTTATAGCACGTTAATTAAAATTCTAACTTATGAAGAGAAACTTGACTTTAACCCACCATTTTGCTTATAAACGATCAGCTGTGATCTTCTTCTTTAAGTAGAATTACTCGATTATAGTCTTGAAAATTGGATCAACCACGCACCAGATTAATTTCTGGGATTATATTTTCCAGATCGTGGTTACTCCCATATTTTTTTACAGCCTAGGTCATCTCATCTTTAGGGTAGAACTCTATCCCCTGAGCCACCACTTAATAGTTTTATTTTATAATATAACCGTCGTTGAACAGCCAACCCAATTTTATGGGTTTACGACTGCTAATATTCAACTCCGTAGCCTTGTCATTTTGAACCCAATCCAGAAGGCAAGGGAACTCCTTGTTCAAGTATTGGGAAAAATTTGCCTTCGCGGAAGACTTTTTTTGATGCAGCTAACCCGCACTTGCGTTACATGGAGAGGAAGACCACGAGAACCTCCCACGGTTAGCCTGATGGCAAGGGGAATCTAACCCATGATCCATTTACCACTGAGGATATTTCACGTCAACACTGTGGTCAGTGCAAGCTGGCATTCGTATCGACCAGCCATCGATGGGATCAAACCCCGGTTCACCCCATTGGAAGGTGAACGCTCTATTCCGTGAGCGGCTCCCACTTAATAGTTAACATATTTGAAGTTAGATTCTCGAACCATAAATATTGTATTGTTACAGTACTTAGAGCTCTCTCCTTTTTTTATTTCACGCACTCTAATCTGAATAATCTTCGTAAAAAAAAAACATTTTATAGATCGCAAACTAATGATTGAGGGAGGGGAAAAAAGCAACGAAGTTATCAAAATCTTTCAAACCATAAAAGAAGTCAGCAATCATAAATGCAAAATTTAGATAGTCAAAACCAGTTCATTTGTTGGAAAAAATTAAATGGTGGCGTCGGTCATTTCGAGTTTAATCAGTCCAATTAATTAGGTTTAATTATCTTGCTGGAACCTACGCTTAGATGGTTCTCGAGATTGATTTGTTTGATTTAGGTAACGAGTGCTTGTTTTCCTTTCTCACTTATATATTAAAATGAAACTATAAATACATAGATTCTAAATATTGACAACCTACAAGAGGATAATATTAATAATATATAAAGGGCGGTATTATTTTTTTAAGGGCTCAATAGGCTAGTTACACCACTGGTTACACAATATATTCCCTGACCAAATTGTCTTTTTAATGCCCATATCATTTTTTTTTAATTCTCTAATAATGAACAACAGTATTTTATATCAATTTATTCCAAACGATACTTCTTAATGCGATTCACAGATGGCAGCACATTTATAAGAATTTGGTGCAGAGAAGAAAACACTTTCTTACAATAAAAGATGCGAGTAACAAAGACAAGAAAAATGATAAAAATAAAGTGGTTTCGAAAACTATTTAGGAAATAAATATTTATTTCTTCTTTTCCTAATTTTAAAAATTTTTATTCTCATTCTTCCATTAAGATGCATAATATAAAAGCTGTGAAAGTAGCTCATTGAACTATACTTTTATAAGTATTTTATGCGTATAATGATTTTACAAATCACAAGAATTTTTTTTAATATTTATACTTTTATAAGTATTTTATGCGTATAATGATTTCACAAATCACAATAATTTTTTTTTACATAGATCTGTAAATTAATGTTATTTCATGCGAACATATTTATTTAACTATCAGTAAAAACAGTCACTTTAATAATGTAACAAATAAAACTAAGTTATAAATAAAGTAGTAACTAAAATCATATGCAGTACAGGTACAGAATTTTGCATTGGACTTCATTAAAATATAGGCAGTATTTAAAATTTGAACTTTTAAAAAAATAATTATAATAATAATAAAAAGAATGTTTCAGAAACATTTATTATTGAAAAAAGGGTTTTATTATTGTATAATGAAAATTTTTAATGCAAAAAAAAGTATGTCTATATAAATGTATATGTATATAATAGATTAAATATTAGTCTAAAGTATTTACAATGGCTATTTTTTTAGTCTAATGAAAGCAAGAAAACATTATTTTAAATAAAAGAAAAATTAAAGTAAAAAATATTATCTAAATAGCAAAAGCTCATTTCGTAATTTTATTAATGCTAATTTAGCTACACTTAAAAAAAAAGAAAATGTTAAATAAATTGTGTGATAGGTTAAGTTTTATGTAATTCTCTACGGTATGTAATTCATATTACGGTATTGAACGCTCATGGAACCAAACTTTTTACTTTCGAGATCTTCATCCCATTCTCGGTAGCTCATATGGTAGGGCCCTGCAGACTTCGGAAATTCTACCAATCCGTAAAGTTCTCACTTCGGTACAAAACTACCGATGTTAGTTTTTTGCTAATACGTGCCATGACTTTCGGAATGAAAATAATATTCTCAGCAAAGCTTTCAAAAGTTTGAACCCCTTAATGTTCATTTTACTTTTTCTGTATTTCGCCATAACTTTGGCCATATTGGGTATTTTCTTAACGAATTGACAGATTTTGGCACAAAATTATAAAATCCGTTAACGCAGTCCCAGCAATTTTTTTTTGTTAATTTTGCTTTTAACATATAATTTTTTTTTCTGTAATTGATAAGGTATATATTTTTTGACGTCACTCTATGTAATTTTAACCGGTAAAATATCAAATTTGAACGGAATCGATCGAATAGTTCGTGTTTAATTTTACAACAAGCATTTTTTTAAAGTTTGATTATTTAGAAACTAATCAACGAATTTTGTTGACAGGAACATTTTCATATTTTCATCTGAAATTTCAAAGTTGTAAGTGTATCAGGTCGAGAGGGGCACACAAACATTTTATTTTACTACATGAATATTAGCATACTATATGAATATTGCATTAATCACTTAGCATGAAAAACAAAATTAAAATGTTTCATGAATTACATTAAAATGCTATATTTAGTCAAAATCTACTTTCATTTGCTTACGCTTTTAAGGGCTGCATGCACTTTAAAACATAAACAAAAGGTAAATTATCATATTTTAAGAGAACTTCTACTAAGATACTACAAGGTACCATACATCAGATTTTAAATTAGCTGAAATAAATAACTTTTCAAGTTGTGAACAGGTTGTAGCTGCTACAACAAAGATTAAACGAAACGAACAACAGTAATACGAGGGCGAACAATTCTGAAATAAGCTTTCGAACTTTTATAAATCTCTCTCACAGGCACTTCTCGTTCCATGATTGGTTCACCTAATTTAAAATTTACTACCGGTAGAAACTACACAATTTGAGCTGTGAACATTTCTTTAAAAACCCATTTTGTTTTGAGCTGTGTATAATTTCTGCATTTTGACATGGACGTCCTTGGAAATGGGGGAGGGGGTGTATGTCTGCCTAAATAATTAGAAATCTTTAAATGATACCCCCCTCAATATTTCAGACAAATAAAGTTTTAATTAAATATTATCGATTTTAACTGTTTAATGTTAGAAACAAGAAAGAGCTAAAAAATAATATTTTTCTCCGGTAATTAATACATTTAAGGCAGTTTTTCGAATGCTCCGTTGAAATATGCAAGGCTTTTTTTGCGAATAACATGCTCTTTTCATAGCTGTTGTGAGTTCGCAGCAGTTACTTTCATGAACTGTTAGGTGAGATTTAACCTATCTAAAGCCATTGCTGTCTATGCTTATTCTGAAAATGGTACCAAACGTGAATAGGGTGAAAAGCCATAGTTATGAGAAAATGAAAAAAGTTTGTGGCCTAATTTTTTAATATTTAAAAACTTATCAATTATTAGGACTGGGCGATGATTTCAGCATCGCCACTCGAACATCACGATGCTTCGATACATCGCGATGTTACACTGTTTCACATTTGTTTCAACTCAATTTTGCTTTCTTGCTCTTTTTGAGCATTTGATTGGTTATGGCATTTATATTCTTGTTATAAACTTAATCTTTAATTATCTAACACATAATGCATCGAAAATTTTATAAATTTGTCTAATTACTAAAAATAAATCATATTAGTAGCACGCATTTAAACTGGGCTTTCTCATATCCATTATTTTCTACAAAATGTTATCTTTATTGTAACTATCAATTGTCAAGTAATTTTTTCGACTGAAAAAAAAAGAAAAAAGACAGATGAAAGTGTAAACTATATAAGAATATAGAGTGCATGCCTATGAATATGTTAAAAGCAATATAATTGTAACCAGATATTAAAAGTTAATTTTATTAAATAACCATTATTTTATAATGATTACCTATGTACCTTGTTATTTTACATACCTTATTATCAAATATTGATAACTTAAATACCTTTTTGTAAATAAACTGTACAAAAATCACCGTTTATGATTACTTTCGAGACAGAAAAAAAAAACTGAGTATGGTTATATTTCTTTTATTTGGCATAAAATTTTTATTTACGTTGTATGTATCGTAAACAAAATTATGTTGTACGCAATAACAGTACAAAATAACAAATTAAAATAAAACATTATAAGAAAATCATCCACAAAGTTGCTATATGTAGTTAGAAAAAAATTCTTTAAATGATAAAAGCATGAGGACAGCCTGTATCAAATAAAAAGAGAGGTTAAATTGCAAATACTACAAAAAAATAATTTCAAAGAAAGAAATTTTAATTGTTATGTAATATAGAATTGTTATGTAATATAGATAGTACATCCAAATTATTTTATTTATTTTGGAATAAAAATACTAGCATTTTTTGTTATAAAGATGCTCTGTGTTCAAAACTTACATTCCCTGCAGTGCTGAAAATTCGTTCGGAAGGAACACTTGACCCATGAATAGTCAAATAATTTTTTGCAAGAACTTTCCCGAGATGAGTAGGTTTTTATTCAGGCCTACTTTAGGCATAGATAAATAATTTTTCAGTTCTTTTTTGCTTTATTACAGGGAAGAAAATTACCTGTGCTTTCAGTCTCTTCGTCTTCTTCTAAGAGTTTATCAACTGTTTTTTTTGGGCAGTGGAATTATTCTTTCAGAGCTCGAAGGTACTGGGCAGTTAGGTATACAGACTATTCATCTTTCACATAGCCGAGACGAAATCGCGGATAGCAGAATGTGCTAAGTCTCAATAAAATCATTAACTCATTATCGTCATACCTCTGTAATGACAAAATTTCTACTTTGATTTGTCTCCTCAAACTGCTATCATATTCCTCGACCCTTAAGCATAGTATTACTTTCCGTAAAAGAGGAAGAATCGATGACACGGTAGGGTAGTGTTCGCTAGAAAGGTTGTAACGCCTATGGTAGATTTGCTGTTGACGACTTTCTGTAGTTTTAGCTTCCTTATTATTAAGCATTAGATGCTTTTTATCTTTATGAGTTTGAGGGAGACATGGTGACAAATTGGTCATCCAAAAATCTACAAAGCTTCATAATGCTCCACCACCTAGTTATGCATGAGCTGGGCAAAGAAACTACTTACATTTGAAGAAACTCTTAGGCTTCTTTAAAATCCCATGCCACAGCTATTTGCTGTTGAGCTTTCTTAGTCTTGCCACAGCTTATTTAACACTGGTATTTTCAAGGCTTCATTGATTCCTATATTCATTGTATGAGTAAAACATGTCCTATGACACATGTTTAATCATATGTGCAGCGACAGCAATATAAGGGGCATAGGCAACTGATGTCAAACAATTAGTGAAAAAAAATTCGGCTAGGAATATTATGCCGTAGATTCAACGTTTTAATCATATTTATGAATGACTGATATTGAACAATGTTATATGGTTGCAAGCTGCCAACAATGCATTGTGCTACAGATTCAGTGCACTCTTTTACAAATTTTCTATCAAGTGGTTAAAAATCATGTGTCGTTTTATGCTTCTTTTTTAGGGGCAATTCCCCAATATGACCAGACTTTGAGGTCATTTTCAGTCAGAAATAACGGGTACAAGACCATCATATTCCTCTTCAGCAATTACTGCAACCTGCATGCATTGATTATCAAGAGAAGTTTGTGAAAAAAAATCATTGGATGGTTAACCTTAAGGAGTACGGTCAATTTTGTTGTACTTCCACCATTTGAAGAAACGGTAGCCTTGCACATAATACAAATAGCAATGTTGGTTGACACTAACTGGCCTTTTTCATTGGCTAGTTGACTGAAATGTTCCCAAACAGAAAATTTAGTTTTCTTTATTTTAAACAAATCGTTCATACTTCGGGCAGTTTAAACTATGGTAGGATCCATCTTTCAGCTGCAAAAATTTGAATATTTATTCAAATTTTAAGTAGAAAAACTAGGGGTTATATGAAAACCAAAAACATATTCAAAATTTCATATTTTGTAGCGAATAATGACAAAGGGATATTACAAAAAAAATGGATACACTATAAATAACTTAATTGAAAAAAGATATTTCCTTTTAAATTTAGAAACATTAAGTTTGTTTTAACTTATCAATGAAAAAGAAAAACAAGTTTTGAAACATTAAATTCATAAAAAAAGTTAAAATAAAATGTCCTGTGTCAAATGACAATCCTGTGGTAAAAGACAATGTGGTAAAATAAAATATTAAAAAAATTGTAAACATTTTGGTTTTTATTTATTTCATACTACTGTTAAGTAAAACTAACTACATAATTATAAAGTAAAACTAATTATATAACTGTATAGTAAAACGAAATTTTAAACATTTTTTTTATTATTTCTAGCAGCAGCACTTGATGTGTACATCATTCACTGGAGTGTAAAAACACTCCACACTGGCCCATAAGGAATAAAAAAAAATTTAAAATTTAAAACATTAAAACATTCGAAATATAAAAACAAATAGAGCAAAGAAATATTAAATATCAACAGAACTAATCTTGCTCTGTTTACAAGATTTTGATTTATATAATATGTAAAAAAAAATGCTAATTATATAATTAATTTGCAGCCCATTACTACAGCAGCATATAAAGTATGGATAAAAAAAATTTAAACACTAAATATTTATTGGGTCAATTCTTTTTTAAAAGCATTTTTGATCTTTTATGCTTTTACACATAATACAAGAAGTATATTAAAACATTAGCTACATCAGGTCTCTATAAGAGTGACTTGGGTACCTTTTATAACAGTGTCTATTAACACAAAACCTGTAGCAAACTAATAACACCATTAAAAAAGTATCCCTGGCATCAATAATATTTTGTTTTATGCTCCACCCATGAAAAAGATAAGCATATTTTATTTTACGTTTTTTTCTTCTTTCAGATTTATGAAACAGGTAAGTGTTAAAATTAAGCATCTTAAATTGGACACGATTGCAACAATTGTAATAGTCTAAATTAGAAGAAAAACACTGATATCATAAAATTGGTGGTAAAAACAAATTATGATTTTCATAGTCCATTTAAATGAATTTTAGAATCCAAGTATTAAGTAAGTGAACTTGATATAAAATTTAAATGAAAGTTTGTTAAAAAAATTCTCTTTTTTTTACGGTAAATATAGAAAGTAGTTGTTAATTTAAATTCATACAGCATAATAAGTTGATGTAAAATTTTTTTAGTTCTAAGGATAATAGTACTAGGCACTTATATTTGTTACAAAATTTTTATATTCATTATTTTAAAAAAGATTTATTACAAATGATTACCTAATAATAATTAAGAATGGAAATATAATTGAAATTTGTTCATTTACAAAATTGCCAAAACAAAGTAAAAACAAATGGATTCAGATAATTTTAAAGTATTTAGATTAAAATTAAGAACTTTCTTGAATGAAAAAGTATCGTCATTAACTTCTCTCATCTAGTTTAAAAATTATAGACTTTAATTACTTTGTTGCACTTGTACAGAAAATCTTATTCAGTCTGTACTTCTATTTAAAATATTAGTGCTAAGTTACTATAAATATTATTCAATTAAAATGTATTTTATCTTGTTGAAGATACAATTTCATATAACAGAATTCGCTGTAACAGATTTATCTGGAAAAAAAATTTCTGTTACCAAACTCACATAGCCAAATGTTAAAAAGATACAGATTTACAATCTATTCCTAATGCTTTATAGTCAATCATTATAAAAAAAAGATATTGCAATTATAAATTTGTAAAACTATAAATAAAACTATTATGATCATGAATAAACAGTCCTGAATTGCTTACATAATTTTGTCTGATTTTATGATAAAACATTTCTCCGTAAATAAAAAAAAATTACTACTTTGATGCTTTCCCTACATGCAATAGTTTTCACAATAGACTAAAACAATTTTCATCGCAAACACTTTTTATTATACACATCTCACCCACACCTTTATTATTTAAAAATCATGAATAATTTGCAAAACTTTAAATTTAGTGAACTTATTCTGCAAAATTAAATGATCTAACATCAGTTTTACTCCTAAAATTATGGAACATAAAACTTAAATTTACTAGTTATATAAGATCATTAAATTTAATAGAATCAAGTTTTTGAACGATTCAGATATCGCTCGAATATCCAATAAGAATATCTCTGAGATATCCAGATAATACATCCAGATAATACAACTGATGTATAAAAGAAATCTTTCAGATATCTCATGGATATCTGTAATAAGTCACAAATTTGTCAGTTAATGGAAACTCATCTATGTATCATAGTTTCAGTATAAAATTTTCTATTTCTGGCAGCAACAAAAAAAAATCCCAATGAAGAATAAATTATTCACAAAGTAAAAAATCATAATTTATTTTTATTTTACAGCATACAACCTGCAATATAACTTTTTAGATAAACTTTGTTGGCAATACAAAAATGGTTATAAATAAAAATTATCTAAAAATAATATTTTTATAAAAAATTACAAAAATATATTTTAAAACTTCTTACTTTTTTTGTACTAATATTTTCTATCAATGCTAATTTTCTGATTGACAAAAATAAATTTTGAGCTTAAGATTGATATTATCACAATTCTTTAAGTCATTTTCATATAAGTTTGCAAAATTTCCATTTCCTTTCAAATTTCATCAAAATCTAATATGTTTCAGTTTTACAACCTATAGGTTAGTATGACCATTGAAGCTTAATTTCATACAATAACAAATGTTTGAAAAAATAATATTTTTACTGTCAAAAAACTACTTTATTAAAAAGCATTTTGCATTAGCGTATTTTGAGGAATTATCATAAAAAGAAAGATCTATAAAACTAATAAATGTTTTATGGAGTATGTAGTAAGGATAAAATACATGAAGATAAAAATCATAAGTGTAAATTATTGCTCTTATTTACACACAAAAAGGAATTTAAACATGTACATTTATTCAAAGGGCTATAGTGGGCCTGGCCTACTTAGACATGTGATTGACTATCGCAGAAATATTGGATATCATCACT
The DNA here is from genome assembly GCF_982258835.1 of Parasteatoda tepidariorum. Lineage (NCBI taxonomy): Eukaryota > Metazoa > Arthropoda > Arachnida > Araneae > Theridiidae > Parasteatoda > Parasteatoda tepidariorum. Next base: position 135,951,725 of record NC_141755.1, on the reverse strand, counting down.
TTCAAAATAGAAACAAAAATATTTATTTCATGTATCATTTTGTTTAACAAGCTGTAACTTAAACCTGTTTCTCTATTGACCATAAATTATAAAAGTTTTTTTTTCTATTTACTGTTCAAAAAAGCAAGATCAATTAGAAGTTAAAACTAGATGAATAGCAAAGATAATTGTGTAACAGTTATTAAATATAATAGACAGTATACAACTGTACAACTTCAAAAAAAAATTTTAAAACCTTTAGAGCTTTAAAACCAAATTATTTAAATTACACTCATAATTATTCTAATTTATCAAATCTGAAACAAGTGTAATTCAATAAAGGGATTTTGTTCAAGACTACATTTAAAAAATTGTATATTAAAATACTGCAAGAAATTTATAACATAATTAAAATGAACATACTCATTGTTTTTAATTTCCAATCTTGTCAAGAAATAACATCAATTGAGCACATGGCCAAGACTTTATTTGATGAGCTGTTACCATAGGACACTTTTTGACTTGCTCAGGCTAAATGTGAAAAATTGATAAAATAAGATCCAATTAAAAACATTACAAAAAGAATGAGGTTTTTTATATTTTCACAAATAAAGTTTAAAATTACTAAATTTAATTTAAAAGAAATAATTAAGAATAATTCATAGAGTAAGAAAGTTATTTTATACATTAGTATTTTCATTTCCTTAATTTAATTTTGGACGAATTTATTCTACAGCAAAGCTTCTTTAAGTTGAAGATGGAAACATACTGCAATTTTGTTCTATGGTGCCAGCTGTTAACTGCTAAAGTTTTTATTAAAATATTTTTATTCTAAGAAGATAGCAGGTGACAAAAACATTGTTGTGAGGGAGTGACGCGAAACACTAGGTACACAATTTAAAATAGTGCTGTGCTAATATTTTTATCAGAAATTAAATTTAAGATTGATTTTCTGAATTCTATATTTCAAAAATCTGAAAATCTGAGTCGAAATTTATCCGTTTTGAAGCTAATATTCCCTCTTTCCCAAAAAGAATAGTTATTTTTTTATATAGAACACTTTATTCATGCTAAAATGTCGAAAAAAAGGTTTCAAAAAAATAAAAAAAAATAAATAGAAAAAAAAAATTAAACCGTGAACAACACCGAACCCCTGACCACCGGGTCACAAAACTTCTCAACCGGCGACGCTAACAACTACGCCACGGCTCACACGTTGCTTCCACGAATATATAGCCTAAAGAACTTCCTTCCGGTTAATTAACAAAATCTATTTTGGCTCATTATGTGCTCCCTAATTAATGTATAAAAATATCCTTTGGTACGATTGTTTGGTATACAAACCTGTAATTTCTGGCAGAGTTTGAAAATTATAAGTTAATATTAAAGGGAGTTACGGAGTGAGTCATGTGCGTAGCTCCGGAGTCGAAATTTATCCGTTTTGAAGCTAATATTCCCTCTTTCCCAAAAAGAATAGTTATTTTTATACATGGAGCACTTTATTCATGCCAAAATGTCGAAAAAAAGGTTTCAAAAAAATAAAATAAAATAAATAGAAATTAAAATAAAAATTAATCCGTGACCAGCACCGAACCCCTGACCACCGGGTCAACAAACTTCACTACCGGCAACGCTAACAACTACGCCACGGCTCACACGTTGCTTCCACGTCAATATAGTTTAAAGAACTTCCTTCCGGTTAATTAACAAAATTTATTTTGGCCCATTATGTGCCCCCTAATTAATGTATAAAAATATCCTTTGGTACGATTTTTTGGTATATAAAACTCTAATTTCTGGCATAGTTTGAAAATTATAAGTTAATATTAAAGGGAGTAACGGAGTGAGTCGTGTGCGTAGCTCCGGACTCGAAATTTATAAGTTTTGAAGCTAATATTCCCTCTTTCCCAAAAAGAATAGTTATTTTTATATATAGAACACTTTATTCATGCTGAAATGTCGAAAAAAAGGTTTCAAAAAAATAAAATAAAATAAATAGGAAAAAAAATAAAAATTAATCCGTGACCAGCACCGAACCCCTCACCACCGGGTCAACAAACTTCTCTACCGGCGACGCTAACAACAACGCCACGGCTCACACGTTTCTTCCACGAATATATAGCTTAAAGAGCTTCCTTCCGGTTAATTAACAAAATCTATTCTGGCCCATTATGTGCCCCCTAATTAATGTATAAATATATCCTTTGGAATGATTGTTTGGTATAAAAATCTCTAATTTCTGGCTGAGTTTGAAAATTATAAGTTAATATTAAAGGGAGTTGCGGAGTGAGTCGTGTGCGTAGCTCCGGAGTCGAAAATTATCCGTTTTGAAGCTAATATTCCCTCTTTCCCAAAAAGAATAGCTATTTTTATATATAGAACACTTTATTCATGCTGAAATGACGAAAAAAAGGTTTCAAAAAAATAAAATAAAATAAATTGAAAAAAAAAAAAAGAAAATTAATCCGTGACGAGCATCGAAACCCTGACCACCGGGCCAACAAACTTCTCTACCGGCGACGCTAACAACTACGCCACGGCTCACACGTTTCTTCCACGAATATATAGCTTAAAGAGCTTCCTTCCGGTTAATTAACAAAATCTATTTTGGCCCATTATGTACCCCCTAATTAATGTATAAATATATCCTTTGGAACGATTGTTTGGTATAAAAATCTCTAATTTCTGGCTGAGTTTGAAAATTATAAGTTAATATTAAAGGGAGTTGCGGAGTGAGTCGTGTGCGTAGCTCCGGAGTCGAAATTTATCCGTTTTGAAGCTAATATTCCCTCTTTCCCAAAAGGAATAGTTATTTTTATATATAGAACACTTTATTCATGCTAAAATGACGAAAAAAAAGTTTCAAAAAAATAAAATAAAATAAATTGAAAAAAAAAAATGAAAATTAATCCGTGACGAGCACCGAACCCCTGACCACCGGGTCAACAAACTTCTCTACCGGCAACGCTAACAACTACGACACGGCTCACACGTTTCTTCCACGAATATATAGCTTAAACAGCTTCCTTCCGGTTAATTAACAAAATCTATTTTGGCCCATTATGTGCCCCCTAATTAATGTATAAATATATCCTTTGGAACGATTGTTTGGTATAAAAATCTCTAATTTCTGGCTGAGTTTGAAAATTATAAGTTAATATTAAAGGGAGTTGCGGAGTGAGTCGTGTGCGTAGCTCCGGAGTCGAAAATTATCCGTTTTGAAGCTAATATTCCCTCTTTCCCAAAAAGAATAGCTATTTTTATATATAGAACACTTTATTCATGCTGAAATGACGAAAAAAAGGTTTCAAAAAAATAAAATAAAATAAATTGAAAAAAAAAAAAAGAAAATTAATCCGTGACGAGCATCGAAACCCTGACCACCGGGCCAACAAACTTCTCTACCGGCGACGCTAACAACTACGCCACGGCTCACACGTTTCTTCCACGAATATATAGCTTAAAGAGCTTCCTTCCGGTTAATTAACAAAATCTATTTTGGCCCATTATGTACCCCCTAATTAATGTATAAATATATCCTTTGGAACGATTGTTTGGTATAAAAATCTCTAATTTCTGGCTGAGTTTGAAAATTATAAGTTAATATTAAAGGGAGTTGCGGAGTGAGTCGTGTGCGTAGCTCCGGAGTCGAAATTTATCCGTTTTGAAGCTAATATTCCCTCTTTCCCAAAAGGAATAGTTATTTTTATATATAGAACACTTTATTCATGCTAAAATGACGAAAAAAAAGTTTCAAAAAAATAAAAAACAATAAATTGAAAAAAAAAAATGAAAATTAATCCGTGACGAGCACCGAACCCCTGACCACCGGGTCAACAAACTTCTCTACCGGCAACGCTAACAACTACGACACGGCTCACACGTTTCTTCCACGAATATATAGCTTAAACAGCTTCCTTCCGGTTAATTAACAAAATCTATTTTGGCCCATTATGTGCCCCCTAATTAATGTATAAATATATCCTTTGGAACGATTGTTTGGTATAAAAATCTCTAATTTCTGGCTGAGTTTGAAAATTATAAGTTAATATTAAAGGGAGTTGCGGAGTGAGTCGTGTGCGTAGCTCCGGAGTCGAAAATTATCCGTTTTGAAGCTAATATTCCCTCTTTCCCAAAAAGAATAGCTATTTTTATATATAGAACACTTTATTCATGCTGAAATGACGAAAAAAAGGTTTCAAAAAAATAAAATAAAATAAATTGAAAAAAAAAAAAAGAAAATTAATCCGTGACGAGCATCGAAACCCTGACCACCGGGCCAACAAACTTCTCTACCGGCGACGCTAACAACTACGCCACGGCTCACACGTTTCTTCCACGAATATATAGCTTAAAGAGCTTCCTTCCGGTTAATTAACAAAATCTATTTTGGCCCATTATGTACCCCCTAATTAATGTATAAATATATCCTTTGGAACGATTGTTTGGTATAAAAATCTCTAATTTCTGGCTGAGTTTGAAAATTATAAGTTAATATTAAAGGGAGTTGCGGAGTGAGTCGTGTGCGTAGCTCCGGAGTCGAAATTTATCCGTTTTGAAGCTAATATTCCCTCTTTCCCAAAAGGAATAGTTATTTTTATATATAGAACACTTTATTCATGCTAAAATGACGAAAAAAAAGTTTCAAAAAAATAAAATAAAATAAATTGAAAAAAAAAAAAAATGAAAATTAATCCGTGACGAGCACCGAACCCCTGACCACCGGGTCAACAAACTTCTCTACCGGCAACGCTAACAACTACGACACGGCTCACACGTTTCTTCCACGAATATATAGCTTAAACAGCTTCCTTCCGGTTAATTAACAAAATCTATTTTGGCCCATTATGTGCCCCCTAATTAATGTATAAATATATCCTTTGGAACGATTGTTTGGTATAAAAATCTCTAATTTCTGGCTGAGTTTGAAAATTATAAGTTAATATTAAAGGGAGTTGCGGAGTGAGTCGTGTGCGTAGCTCCGGAGTCGAAAATTATCCGTTTTGAAGCTAATATTCCCTCTTTCCCAAAAAGAATAGCTATTTTTATATATAGAACACTTTATTCATGCTGAAATGACGAAAAAAAGGTTTCAAAAAAATAAAATAAAATAAATTGAAAAAAAAAATGAAAATTAATCCGTGACGAGCACCGAACCCCTGACCACCGGGTCAACAAACTTCTCTACCGGCGACGCTAACAACTACGCCACGTCTCACACGTTTCTTCCACGAATATATAGCTTAAAGAGCGTCCTTCCGGTTAATTAACAAAATCTAATTTGGCCCATTATGTACCCCCTAATTAATGTATAAATATATCCTTTGGTACGATTGTTTTGTATATAAAACTCTAATTTCTGGCTGAGTTTGAAAATTATAAGTTAATATTAAAGGGAGTTGCGGAGTGAGTCGTGTGCGTAGCTCCGGAGTCGAAATTTATCCGTTTTGAAGCTAATATTCCCTCTTTCCCAAAAGGAATAGTTATTTTTATATATAGAACACTTTATTCATGCTGAAATGACGAAAAAAAGGTTTCAAAAAAATAAAATAAAATAAATTGAAAAAAGAAATGAAAATTAATCCGTGACGAGCACCGAACCCCTGACCACCGGGTCAACAAACTTCTCTACCGGCGACGCTAACAACTACGCCACGGCTCACACGTTTCTTCCGCGAATATATAGCTTAAAGAGCTTCCTTCCGGTTAATTAACAAAATCTATTTTGGCCCATTATGTGCCCCCTAATTATGTATAAATATAACCTTTGGTACGATTGTTTGGTATATAAAACTCTAATTTCTGGCAGAGTTTGAAAATTATAAGTTAATATTAAAGGGAGTTGCGGAGTGAGTCGTGTGCGTAGCTCCGGAGTCGAAATTTATCCGTTTTGAAGCTAATATTCCCTCTTTCCCAAAAGGAATAGTTATTTTTATATATAGAACACTTTATTCATGCTGAAATGACGAAAAAAAGGTTTCAAAAAAATAAAAAACAATAAATTGAAAAAAAAAATGAAAATTAATCCGTGACGAGCACCGAACCCCTGACCACCGGGTCAACAAACTTCTCTACCGGCGACGCTAACAACTACGCCACGGCTCACACGTTTCTTCACGAATATATAGCTTAAAGAGCTTCCTTCCGGTTAATTAACAAAATCTATTTTGGCCCATTATGTGCCCCCTAATTAATGTATAAATATATCCTTTGGTACGATTGTTTGGTATATAAAACTCTAATTTCTGGCAGAGTTTGAAAATTATAAGTTAATATTAAAGGGAGTTGCGGAGTGAGTCGTGTGCGTAGCTCCGGAGTCGAAAATTATCCGTTTTGAAGCTAATATTCCCTCTTTCCCAAAAAGAATAGCTATTTTTATATATAGAACACTTTATTCATGCTGAAATGACGAAAAAAAGGTTTCAAAAAAATAAAATAAAATAAATTGAAAAAAAAAATGAAAATTAATCCGTGTCGAGCACCGAACCCCTGACCACCGGGTCAACAAACTTCTTGACCGGCGACGCTAACAACTACGCCATGGCTCACACGTTTCTTCCACGAATATATAGCTTAAAGAGCTTCCTTCCGGTTAATTAACAAAATCTATTTTGGCCCATTATGTGCCCCCTAATTATGTATAAATATAACCTTTGGTACGATTGTTTGGTATATAAAACTCTAATTTCTGGCAGAGTTTGAAAATTATAAGTTAATATTAAAGGGAGTTGCGGAGTGAGTCGTGTGCGTAGCTCCGGAGTCGAAATTTATCCGTTTTGAAGCTAATATTCCCTCTTTCCCAAAAGGAATAGTTATTTTTATATATAGAACACTTTATTCATGCTGAAATGACGAAAAAAAGGTTTCAAAAAAATAAAATAAAATAAATTGAAAAAAAAAATGAAAATTAATCCGTGTCGAGCACCGAACCCCTGACCACCGGGTCAACAAACTTCTCTCCCGGCGTCGCTAATAACTACGCCACGGCTCACACGTTTCTTCCACGAATATATAGCTTAAAGAGCTTCCTTCCGGTTAATTAACAAAATCTATTTTGGCCCATTATGTACCCCCTAATTAATGTATAAATATATCCTTTGGTACGATTGTTTTGTATATAAAACTCTAATTTCTGGCAGAGTTTGAAAATTATAAGTTAATATTAAAGGGAGTTGCGGAGTGAGTCGTGTGCGTAGCTCCGGAGTCGAAATTTATCCGTTTTGAAGCTAATATTCCCTCTTTCCCAAAAGGAATAGTTATTTTTATATATAGAACACTTTATTCATGCTGAAATGACGAAAAAAAGGTTTCAAAAAAATAAAATAAAATAAATTGAAAAAAGAAATGAAAATTAATCCGTGACGAGCACCGAACCCCTGACCACCGGGTCAACAAACTTCTCTACCGGCGACGCTAACAACTACGCCACGGCTCACACGTTTCTTCCGCGAATATATAGCTTAAAGAGCTTCCTTCCGGTTAATTAACAAAATCTATTTTGGCCCATTATGTGCCCCCTAATTATGTATAAATATAACCTTTGGTACGATTGTTTGGTATATAAAACTCTAATTTCTGGCAGAGTTTGAAAATTATAAGTTAATATTAAAGGGAGTTGCGGAGTGAGTCGTGTGCGTAGCTCCGGAGTCGAAATTTATCCGTTTTGAAGCTAATATTCCCTCTTTCCCAAAAGGAATAGTTATTTTTATATATAGAACACTTTATTCATGCTGAAATGACGAAAAAAAGGTTTCAAAAAAATAAAAAACAATAAATTGAAAAAAAAAATGAAAATTAATCCGTGACGAGCACCGAACCCCTGACCACCGGGTCAACAAACTTCTCTACCGGCGACGCTAACAACTACGCCACGGCTCACACGTTTCTTCACGAATATATAGCTTAAAGAGCTTCCTTCCGGTTAATTAACAAAATCTATTTTGGCCCATTATGTGCCCCCTAATTAATGTATAAATATATCCTTTGGTACGATTGTTTGGTATATAAAACTCTAATTTCTGGCAGAGTTTGAAAATTATAAGTTAATATTAAAGGGAGTTGCGGAGTGAGTCGTGTGCGTAGCTCCGGAGTCGAAAATTATCCGTTTTGAAGCTAATATTCCCTCTTTCCCAAAAAGAATAGCTATTTTTATATATAGAACACTTTATTCATGCTGAAATGACGAAAAAAAGGTTTCAAAAAAATAAAAAACAATAAATTGAAAAAAAAAAATGAAAATTAATCCGTGACGAGCACCGAACCCCTGACCACCGGGTCAACAAACTTCTCTACCGGCAACGCTAACAACTACGACACGGCTCACACGTTTCTTCCACGAATATATAGCTTAAACAGCTTCCTTCCGGTTAATTAACAAAATCTATTTTGGCCCATTATGTGCCCCCTAATTAATGTATAAATATATCCTTTGGAACGATTGTTTGGTATTAAAATCTCTAATTTCTGGCTGAGTTTGAAAATTATAAGTTAATATTAAAGGGAGTTGCGGAGTGAGTCGTGTGCGTAGCTCCGGAGTCGAAAATTATCCGTTTTGAAGCTAATATTCCCTCTTTCCCAAAAAGAATAGCTATTTTTATATATAGAACACTTTATTCATGCTGAAATGACGAAAAAAAGGTTTCAAAAAAATAAAATAAAATAAATTGAAAAAAAAAATGAAAATTAATCCGTGTCGAGCACCGAACCCCTGACCACCGGGTCAACAAACTTCTTGACCGGCGACGCTAACAACTACGCCATGGCTCACACGTTTCTTCCACGAATATATAGCTTAAAGAGCTTCCTTCCGGTTAATTAACAAAATCTATTTTGGCCCATTATGTGCCCCCTAATTATGTATAAATATAACCTTTGGTACGATTGTTTGGTATATAAAACTCTAATTTCTGGCAGAGTTTGAAAATTATAAGTTAATATTAAAGGGAGTTGCGGAGTGAGTCGTGTGCGTAGCTCCGGAGTCGAAATTTATCCGTTTTGAAGCTAATATTCCCTCTTTCCCAAAAGGAATAGTTATTTTTATATATAGAACACTTTATTCATGCTGAAATGACGAAAAAAAGGTTTCAAAAAAATAAAATAAAATAAATTGAAAAAAAAAATGAAAATTAATCCGTGTCGAGCACCGAACCCCTGACCACCGGGTCAACAAACTTCTCTCCCGGCGTCGCTAATAACTACGCCACGGCTCACACGTTTCTTCCACGAATATATAGCTTAAAGAGCTTCCTTCCGGTTAATTAACAAAATCTATTTTGGCCCATTATGTACCCCCTAATTAATGTATAAATATATCCTTTGGTACGATTGTTTTGTATATAAAACTCTAATTTCTGGCAGAGTTTGAAAATTATAAGTTAATATTAAAGGGAGTTACGGAGTGAGTCGTGTGCGTAGCTCCGGAGTCGAAATTTATCCGTTTTGAAGCTAATATTCCCTCTTTCCCAAAAAGAATAGTTATTTTTATATATAGAACACTTTATTCATGCTAAAATGACGAAAAAAAGGTTTCAAAAAAATAAAATAAAATAAATTGAAAAAAAAAAAAAGAAAATTAATCCGTGACGAGCATCGAAACCCTGACCACCGGGCCAACAAACTTCTCTACCGGCGACGCTAACAACTACGCCACGGCTCACACGTTTCTTCCACGAATATATAGCTTAAAGAGCTTCCTTCCGGTTAATTAACAAAATCTATTTTGGCCCATTATGTACCCCCTAATTAATGTATAAATATATCCTTTGGAACGATTGTTTGGTATAAAAATCTCTAATTTCTGGCTGAGTTTGAAAATTATAAGTTAATATTAAAGGGAGTTGCGGAGTGAGTCGTGTGCGTAGCTCCGGAGTCGAAATTTATCCGTTTTGAAGCTAATATTCCCTCTTTCCCAAAAGGAATAGTTATTTTTATATATAGAACACTTTATTCATGCTAAAATGACGAAAAAAAAGTTTCAAAAAAATAAAATAAAATAAATTGAAAAAAAAAAAAAAAAATGAAAATTAATCCGTGACGAGCACCGAACCCCTGACCACCGGGTCAACAAACTTCTCTACCGGCAACGCTAACAACTACGACACGGCTCACACGTTTCTTCCACGAATATATAGCTTAAACAGCTTCCTTCCGGTTAATTAACAAAATCTATTTTGGCCCATTATGTGCCCCCTAATTAATGTATAAATATATCCTTTGGAACGATTGTTTGGTATAAAAATCTCTAATTTCTGGCTGAGTTTGAAAATTATAAGTTAATATTAAAGGGAGTTGCGGAGTGAGTCGTGTGCGTAGCTCCGGAGTCGAAAATTATCCGTTTTGAAGCTAATATTCCCTCTTTCCCCAAAAGAATAGCTATTTTTATATATAGAACACTTTATTCATGCTGAAATGACGAAAAAAAGGTTTCAAAAAAATAAAATAAAATAAATTGAAAAAAAAAATGAAAATTAATCCGTGACGAGCACCGAACCCCTGACCACCGGGTCAACAAACTTCTCTACCGGCGACGCTAACAACTACGCCACGTCTCACACGTTTCTTCCACGAATATATAGCTTAAAGAGCGTCCTTCCGGTTAATTAACAAAATCTAATTTGGCCCATTATGTACCCCCTAATTAATGTATAAATATATCCTTTGGTACGATTGTTTTGTATATAAAACTCTAATTTCTGGCTGAGTTTGAAAATTATAAGTTAATATTAAAGGGAGTTGCGGAGTGAGTCGTGTGCGTAGCTCCGGAGTCGAAATTTATCCGTTTTGAAGCTAATATTCCCTCTTTCCCAAAAGGAATAGTTATTTTTATATATAGAACACTTTATTCATGCTGAAATGACGAAAAAAAGGTTTCAAAAAAATAAAATAAAATAAATTGAAAAAAAAAATGAAAATTAATCCGTGACGAGCACCGAACCCCTGACCACCGGGTCAACAAACTTCTCTACCGGCGACGCTAACAACTACGCCACGTCTCACACGTTTCTTCCACGAATATATAGCTTAAACAGCTTCCTTCCGGTTAATTAACAAAATCTATTTTGGCCCATTATGTGCCCCCTAATTATGTATAAATATAACCTTTGGTACGATTGTTTGGTATATAAAACTCTAATTTCTGGCAGAGTTTGAAAATTATAAGTTAATATTAAAGGGAGTTACGGAGTGAGTCGTGTGCGTAGCTCCGGAGTCGAAATTTATCCGTTTTGAAGCTAATATTCCCTCTTTCCCAAAAGGAATAGTTATTTTTATATATAGAACACTTTATTCATGCTAAAATGACGAAAAAAAAGTTTCAAAAAAATAAAATAAAATAAATTGAAAAAAAAAAAAGAAAATTAATCCGTGACGAGCACCGAACCCCTGACCACCGGGTCAACAAACTTCTCTACCGGCGACGCTAACAACTACGCCACGTCTCACACGTTTCTTCCACGAATATATAGCTTAAAGAGCTTCCTTCCGGTTAATTAACAAAATCTATTTTGGCCCATTATGTACCCCCTAATTAATGTATAAATATATCCTTTGGTACGATTGTTTTGTATATAAAACTCTAATTTCTGGCTGAGTTTGAAAATTATAAGTTAATATTAAAGGGAGTTGCGGAGTGAGTCGTGTGCGTAGCTCCGGAGTCGAAATTTATCCGTTTTGAAGCTAATATTCCCTCTTTCCCAAAAGGAATAGTTATTTTTATATATAGAACACTTTATTCATGCTGAAATGACGAAAAAAAGGTTTCAAAAAAATAAAAAACAATAAATTGAAAAAAAAAATGAAAATTAATCCGTGACGAGCACCGAACCCCTGACCACCAGGTCAACAAACTTCTCTCCCGGCGTCGCTAATAACTACGCCACGGCTGACACGTTTCTTCACGAATATATAGCTTAAAGAGCTTCCTTCCGGTTAATTAACAAAATCTATTTTGGCCCATTATGTGCCCCCTAATTAATGTATAAATATATCCTTTGGTACGATTGTTTGGTATATAAAACTCTAATTTCTGGCAGAGTTTGAAAATTATAAGTTAATATTAAAGGGAGTTGCGGAGTGAGTCGTGTGCGTAGCTCCGGAGTCGAAAATTATCCGTTTTGAAGCTAATATTCCCTCTTTCCCAAAAAGAATAGCTATTTTTATATATAGAACACTTTATTCATGCTGAAATGACGAAAAAAAGGTTTCAAAAAAATAAAAAACAATAAATTGAAAAAAAGAAATGAAAATTAATCCGTGACGAGCACCGAACCCCTGACCACCGGGTCAACAAACTTCTCTACCGGCAACGCTAACAACTACGACACGGCTCACACGTTTCTTCCACGAATATATAGCTTAAACAGCTTCCTTCCGGTTAATTAACAAAATCTATTTTGGCCCATTATGTGCCCCCTAATTAATGTATAAATATATCCTTTGGAACGATTGTTTGGTATAAAAATCTCTAATTTCTGGCTGAGTTTGAAAATTATAAGTTAATATTAAAGGGAGTTGCGGAGTGAGTCGTGTGCGTAGCTCCGGAGTCGAAAATTATCCGTTTTGAAGCTAATATTCCCTCTTTCCCAAAAAGAATAGCTATTTTTATATATAGAACACTTTATTCATGCTGAAATGACGAAAAAAAGGTTTCAAAAAAATAAAATAAAATAAATTGAAAAAAAAAATGAAAATTAATCCGTGACGAGCACCGAACCCCTGACCACCGGGTCAACAAACTTCTCTACCGGCGACGCTAACAACTACGCCACGTCTCACACGTTTCTTCCACGAATATATAGCTTAAAGAGCGTCCTTCCGGTTAATTAACAAAATCTAATTTGGCCCATTATGTACCCCCTAATTAATGTATAAATATATCCTTTGGTACGATTGTTTTGTATATAAAACTCTAATTTCTGGCTGAGTTTGAAAATTATAAGTTAATATTAAAGGGAGTTGCGGAGTGAGTCGTGTGCGTAGCTCCGGAGTCGAAATTTATCCGTTTTGAAGCTAATATTCCCTCTTTCCCAAAAGGAATAGTTATTTTTATATATAGAACACTTTATTCATGCTGAAATGACGAAAAAAAGGTTTCAAAAAAATAAAATAAAATAAATTGAAAAAAAAAATGAAAATTAATCCGTGACGAGCACCGAACCCCTGACCACCGGGTCAACAAACTTCTCTACCGGCGACGCTAACAACTACGCCACGTCTCACACGTTTCTTCCACGAATATATAGCTTAAAGAGCTTCCTTCCGGTTAATTAACAAAATCTATTTTGGCCCATTATGTACCCCCTAATTAATGTATAAATATATCCTTTGGTACGATTGTTTTGTATATAAAACTCTAATTTCTGGCTGAGTTTGAAAATTATAAGTTAATATTAAAGGGAGTTGCGGAGTGAGTCGTGTGCGTAGCTCCGGAGTCGAAAATTATCCGTTTTGAAGCTAATATTCCCTCTTTCCCAAAAAGAATAGCTATTTTTATATATAGAACACTTTATTCATGCTGAAATGACGAAAAAAAGGTTTCAAAAAAATAAAATAAAATAAATTGAAAAAAAAAATGAAAATTAATCCGTGACGAGCACCGAACCCCTGACCACCGGGTCAACAAACTTCTCTACCGGCGACGCTAACAACTACGCCACGTCTCACACGTTTCTTCCACGAATATATAGCTTAAAGAGCGTCCTTCCGGTTAATTAACAAAATCTAATTTGGCCCATTATGTACCCCCTAATTAATGTATAAATATATCCTTTGGTACGATTGTTTTGTATATAAAACTCTAATTTCTGGCTGAGTTTGAAAATTATAAGTTAATATTAAAGGGAGTTGCGGAGTGAGTCGTGTGCGTAGCTCCGGAGTCGAAATTTATCCGTTTTGAAGCTAATATTCCCTCTTTCCCAAAAGGAATAGTTATTTTTATATATAGAACACTTTATTCATGCTGAAATGACGAAAAAAAGGTTTCAAAAAAATAAAATAAAATAAATTGAAAAAAAAAATGAAAATTAATCCGTGACGAGCACCGAACCCCTGACCACCGGGTCAACAAACTTCTCTACCGGCGACGCTAACAACTACGCCACGTCTCACACGTTTCTTCCACGAATATATAGCTTAAACAGCTTCCTTCCGGTTAATTAACAAAATCTATTTTGGCCCATTATGTGCCCCCTAATTATGTATAAATATAACCTTTGGTACGATTGTTTGGTATATAAAACTCTAATTTCTGGCAGAGTTTGAAAATTATAAGTTAATATTAAAGGGAGTTACGGAGTGAGTCGTGTGCGTAGCTCCGGAGTCGAAATTTATCCGTTTTGAAGCTAATATTCCCTCTTTCCCAAAAGGAATAGTTATTTTTATATATAGAACACTTTATTCATGCTAAAATGACGAAAAAAAAGTTTCAAAAAAATAAAATAAAATAAATTGAAAAAAAAAAAGAAAATTAATCCGTGACGAGCACCGAACCCCTGACCACCGGGTCAACAAACTTCTCTACCGGCGACGCTAACAACTACGCCACGTCTCACACGTTTCTTCCACGAATATATAGCTTAAAGAGCTTCCTTCCGGTTAATTAACAAAATCTATTTTGGCCCATTATGTACCCCCTAATTAATGTATAAATATATCCTTTGGTACGATTGTTTTGTATATAAAACTCTAATTTCTGGCTGAGTTTGAAAATTATAAGTTAATATTAAAGGGAGTTGCGGAGTGAGTCGTGTGCGTAGCTCCGGAGTCGAAATTTATCCGTTTTGAAGCTAATATTCCCTCTTTCCCAAAAAGAATAGTTATTTTTATATATAGAACACTTTATTCATGCTGAAATGACGAAAAAAAGGTTTCAAAAAAATAAAAAACAATAAATTGAAAAAAAAAATGAAAATTAATCCGTGACGAGCACCGAACCCCTGACCACCGGGTCAACAAACTTCTCTCCCGGCGTCGCTAATAACTACGCCACGGCTGACACGTTTCTTCACGAATATATAGCTTAAAGAGCTTCCTTCCGGTTAATTAACAAAATCTATTTTGGCCCATTATGTGCCCCCTAATTAATGTATAAATATATCCTTTGGTACGATTGTTTGGTATATAAAACTCTAATTTCTGGCAGAGTTTGAAAATTATAAGTTAATATTAAAGGGAGTTGCGGAGTGAGTCGTGTGCGTAGCTCCGGAGTCGAAAATTATCCGTTTTGAAGCTAATATTCCCTCTTTCCCAAAAAGAATAGCTATTTTTATATATAGAACACTTTATTCATGCTGAAATGACGAAAAAAAGGTTTCAAAAAAATAAAAAACAATAAATTGAAAAAAAAAATGAAAATTAATCCGTGACGAGCACCGAACCCCTGACCACCGGGTCAACAAACTTCTCTACCGGCAACGCTAACAACTACGACACGGCTCACACGTTTCTTCCACGAATATATAGCTTAAACAGCTTCCTTCCGGTTAATTAACAAAATCTATTTTGGCCCATTATGTGCCCCCTAATTAATGTATAAATATATCCTTTGGAACGATTGTTTGGTATAAAAATCTCTAATTTCTGGCTGAGTTTGAAAATTATAAGTTAATATTAAAGGGAGTTGCGGAGTGAGTCGTGTGCGTAGCTCCGGAGTCGAAAATTATCCGTTTTGAAGCTAATATTCCCTCTTTCCCAAAAAGAATAGCTATTTTTATATATAGAACACTTTATTCATGCTGAAATGACGAAAAAAAGGTTTCAAAAAAATAAAATAAAATAAATTGAAAAAAAAAATGAAAATTAATCCGTGACGAGCACCGAACCCCTGACCACCGGGTCAACAAACTTCTCTACCGGCGACGCTAACAACTACGCCACGTCTCACACGTTTCTTCCACGAATATATAGCTTAAAGAGCGTCCTTCCGGTTAATTAACAAAATCTAATTTGGCCCATTATGTACCCCCTAATTAATGTATAAATATATCCTTTGGTACGATTGTTTTGTATATAAAACTCTAATTTCTGGCTGAGTTTGAAAATTATAAGTTAATATTAAAGGGAGTTGCGGAGTGAGTCGTGTGCGTAGCTCCGGAGTCGAAATTTATCCGTTTTGAAGCTAATATTCCCTCTTTCCCAAAAGGAATAGTTATTTTTATATATAGAACACTTTATTCATGCTGAAATGACGAAAAAAAGGTTTCAAAAAAATAAAATAAAATAAATTGAAAAAAAAAATGAAAATTAATCCGTGACGAGCACCGAACCCCTGACCACCGGGTCAACAAACTTCTCTACCGGCGACGCTAACAACTACGCCACGTCTCACACGTTTCTTCCACGAATATATAGCTTAAAGAGCTTCCTTCCGGTTAATTAACAAAATCTATTTTGGCCCATTATGTACCCCCTAATTAATGTATAAATATATCCTTTGGTACGATTGTTTTGTATATAAAACTCTAATTTCTGGCTGAGTTTGAAAATTATAAGTTAATATTAAAGGGAGTTGCGGAGTGAGTCGTGTGCGTAGCTCCGGAGTCGAAAATTATCCGTTTTGAAGCTAATATTCCCTCTTTCCCAAAAAGAATAGCTATTTTTATATATAGAACACTTTATTCATGCTGAAATGACGAAAAAAAGGTTTCAAAAAAATAAAATAAAATAAATTGAAAAAAAAAATGAAAATTAATCCGTGACGAGCACCGAACCCCTGACCACCGGGTCAACAAACTTCTCTACCGGCGACGCTAACAACTACGCCACGTCTCACACGTTTCTTCCACGAATATATAGCTTAAAGAGCTTCCTTCCGGTTAATTAACAAAATCTATTTTGGCCCATTATGTACCCCCTAATTAATGTATAAATATATCCTTTGGTACGATTGTTTTGTATATAAAACTCTAATTTCTGGCTGAGTTTGAAAATTATAAGTTAATATTAAAGGGAGTTGCGGAGTGAGTCGTGTGCGTAGCTCCGGAGTCGAAATTTATCCGTTTTGAAGCTAATATTCCCTCTTTCCCAAAAGGAATAGTTATTTTTATATATAGAACACTTTATTCATGCTGAAATGACGAAAAAAAGGTTTCAAAAAAATAAAAAACAATAAATTGAAAAAAAAAAATGAAAATTAATCCGTGACGAGCACCGAACCCCTGACCACCGGGACAACAAACTTCTCTCCCGGCGTCGCTAATAACTACGCCACGGCTGACACGTTTCTTCACGAATATATAGCTTAAAGAGCTTCCTTCCGGTTAATTAACAAAATCTATTTTGGCCCATTATGTGCCCCCTAATTAATGTATAAATATATCCTTTGGTACGATTGTTTGGTATATAAAACTCTAATTTCTGGCAGAGTTTGAAAATTATAAGTTAATATTAAAGGGAGTTACGGAGTGAGTCGTGTGCGTAGCTCCGGAGTCGAAATTTATCCGTTTTGAAGCTAATATTCCCTCTTTCCCAAAAAGAATAGTTATTTTTATATATAGAACACTTTATTCATGCTGAAATGACGAAAAAAAGGTTTCAAAAAAATAAAATAAAATAAATTGAAAAAAGAAATGAAAATTAATCCGTGACGAGCACCGAACCCCTGACCACCGGGTCAACAAACTTCTCTACCGGCGACGCTAACAACTACGCCACGGCTCACACGTTTCTTCCGCGAATATATAGCTTAAAGAGCTTCCTTCCGGTTAATTAACAAAATCTATTTTGGCCCATTATGTGCCCCCTAATTAATGTATAAATATATCCTTTGGAACGATTGTTTGGTATATAAAACTCTAATTTCAGGCAGAGTTTGAAAATTATAAGTTAATATTAAAGGGAGTTACGGAGTGAGTCGTGTGCGTAGCTCCGGAGTCGAAATTTATCCGTTTTGAAGCTAATATTCCCTCTTTCCCAAAAAGAATAGCTATTTTTATATATAGAACACTTTATTCATGCTGAAATGACGAAAAAAAGGTTTCAAAAAAATAAAATAAAATAAATTGAAAAAGAAAATGAAAATTAATCCGTGACGAGCACCGAACCCCTGACCACCGGGTCAACAAACTTCTCTACCGGCGACGCTAACAACTACGCCACGTCTCACACGTTTCTTCCACGAATATATAGCTTAAAGAGCGTCCTTCCGGTTAATTAACAAAATCTAATTTGGCCCATTATGTGCCCCCTATTTAATGTATAAATATATCCTTTGGTACGATTGTTTGGTATATAAAACTGTAATTTCTGGCAGAGTCTGAAAATTATAAGTTAATATTAAAGGAAGTTACGGGGTGAGTCGTGTGCTTAGCTCCGGAGTCGAAATTTATCCGTTTTGAAGCTAATATTCCCTCTTTCCCAAAAAGAATAGTTATTTTTATATATAGAACACTTTATTCATGCTGAAATGTCGAAAAAAAAGTTTCAAAAAAATAAAATAAAATAAATTGAAAAAAAAAAAAATGAAAATTAATCCGTGACGAGCACCGAACCCCTGACCACCGGGTCAACAAACTTCTCTACCGGCAACGCTAACAACTACGCCACGGCTCACACGTTTCTTCCACGAATATATAGCTTAAAGAGCTTCCTTCCGGTTAATTAACAAAATCTATTTTGGCCCATTATGTGCCTCCTAATTAATGAATAAATATATCCTTTGGAACGATTGTTTGGTATAAAAATCTCTAATTTCTGGCTGAGTTTGAAAATTATAAGTTAATATTAAAGGGAGTTGCGGAGTGAGTCGTGTGCGTAGCTCCGGAGTCGAAATTTATCCGTTTTGAAGCTAATATTCCCTCTTTAACAAAAAGAATAGTTATTTTTATATATAGAACACTTTATTCATGCTGAAATGTCGAAAAAAAAGGTTTCAAAAAAATAAAATAAAATAAATGGAAAAAAAATAAATATAAATAAATTATAGGGGGATCACAATGCGACCTTGAAGGTTACTATAATTGTATATGGTATATAAGAGTGTGTTAAATAGCTTTAAAATAAGGAAATTCGATGCAAATTTTCTGTATTACAACATAATCCTATATGAACCCTTAGTATTGACCCAGGTATTATATTACTGCGTACTAGTATATTCTACCAAGGGAAACAATTATAGGCTTAATAGGAACAATGTGGTCCTGCAGGTTACTGTGTCTTTAAATATATACATATGTTACCGTTAAAGTATGAAATCCGTTATTTTATAGAATACCTAGTTATTCCATGAAATAACTGATCGTGTCACTTAAAGTGTAAAACTCTCTTGTATTTCATGGCTTAACTAGTTATTTCATAGAATAATGATCTGCAGCCCGTTAAAGTGTAAAATAATCTATATCATATATCTCGCATGACAAATACATTTACCTTCCATCCCTACTGCATTTATCTATTTTAGCTATCATCATAAAAATAACCGAAGAAGGATTTTTCCAATTGGGCTCAAGAAACAATTATATTCCCGAGACCAGTTCAGTGTCTGCGAACAAAAATTAATTAAAATCGAAGAAGTACCGGATGTAGAAATATCGCTCCGGTCGGTTGCTACAGCTCAAAGTTTAGGTACTGGTCAGGGATTTAAAAAATGTTCGTGCGAAACCCAGTGTGTCAGCAAAAAATGTTTCCGTTTTAGAAAGAATGTTCTTTGTAATTCCAAGTGTCATTTTAGTAATCCTTGCTGTAACAAATGATTTTATGGTACGTTTCCATATATACCATTTATACGCTGCATAAATTAGATAAATTGCTTCGTTTTCTTTTTAATTGTCTATCATTAGTTTATTTAATTAATTGTCTATCATTAGTTTATTTAATTAATTGTCTATCATTGTTTATTTATAGGTATTCTATAAATTGTCTATCATTGTTTATTTATAGGTATTCTATAAATAAACTAATGATAGACAATTAATTAGATAAATTGCTTCTTTTTCTTTTTAATTGTCTATCATTAGTTTATTTATAGAATGCCTAGTTATTTCATTTTAGATAAATTGTTTATTTTGCACTTTAACTGTCTCTCATTAGTTAATTTATAGAATACCTAGTTATTTCATAGAATAACTAGTTAAAGTGTCAAATTAATAATATATTACACACTTTAACGGATACGATCAGTTATTTCATGGAATAACTAGGTATTCTATGATATAACTGCATTATATACTTTAACGGTAACATACTGTATATAAGAGTGTGTTTAAAGCTTCATCCCAAATAGGAAATGGAAATATTTAAGATGTAGATTTTTAAGTTTTTTACTAGAGATGCAAACAATTCTTAATCCCTTATTTATTTATTTTTTTAATTCTTAAAACCGTTTTTCCTGAAAAACTGCAGAAAATAAAAATTTTTTTATTTGTAATAACTTTTCTTCTGTGCAATATTGAATTTATTCCAAATAATGAACTGGGAGCGAAATTTGCATTTTAAAATTTTATACCTTTACTAGTTGAATGCCCGTTCTTCGCACAGGGTGAATAAAAATAAGTAAAGAATCAATAAATCACAGAAGAGAAACACTACGAAATTATGCTGGTAACTGAATATTTATTGCGATATAATTAAAGAGTTTAATGAAATAAGTGGCATTTTTAGGGGAATTAATGAGTCACTGGTTTTGCCTTTTTTAACACAACTAATCGCATAAATTTTTTGAATGCTAGTATGATTTTTTTATTTCAAATTAGGCAGTAAGGTTTTATTTAAAATTAGGAACAACAACGCGAAGAATTATTAGTCCCATCTTCTATTAAATTGGTAATAAAATAGTTCGGATACAATTTTTTTTTTCATTCTGAAAATGCCACTTACCTGCTTCTTCAACTAAGTTTTTCAATTAATGAAGCTAAAACAATTTCCCTTTTTTTTTTTAATATTATTTGCTGCCATTTACGGTGGCTTTACGCTGTTGAAGTGAGTAAAACTTGTTTTTTGTAATTTATCCCATTAGAGTGAAGAGAAAATGTATTTAGCATCACTTGGCATGATGCTATTACTCGCGGCTAAACCATAATCGTCAAAATTTACCTTTATTAAATAATTTTCTCAGGTACATATCCTTTTCGAGGGGCCGTTCTAAAATATCGTCATTATAACGAAATAAACCATTATAATATTTTATATCTATATTAGCATATTTGATACATAATCCTTCAACATTTTAGTTTTATGAAAAATATATTTGTCAGTGACGGTCAACTAAAGCCGAAATTTAAAAAAACAAATTTGAATTCTTATTAGAACTTCAAAGGATTTTGGAGAATGGACATTTCTCTATCTAACCTTTAATTTACTATTAAAATATTTAGTAGGGGAATAATAAAGCTGTTTTGCTCTCATTCATTAAAATATTAATAAATTATCTTTGCTACCACAGGAAAATCAAGCCAGAAATTAAATGCTAGCCAGCAATCATGGTCTACTATAGAGAGAAAACATATGCCATAATGAAAAAATTCGAGGTTTGGGTTTTTGATTAAAAAATAGAGTTCTATACGCAGTGGCCCCCATCCCCCCCCCAAGCTCTTGGGTGCATTCTTGGGCAAATTTTAAATCCCCCCCCCAAACTATTCGTTTTATTTAGTGTAAAAATTCCCCCCCCAAGCTTTAAGTGGGCTCATCGTGCGCCCACCTCCCACCCTGGTGGGGGCCCCTGTCTATACGGAATACAACCCTCTACCATTTCTAACCAAAAGTGCAAAGCACGACTTCAAAGATGGATTCTTTGAATGGATGGATCTTTACAGAGATATAACATTACTATCAAACATTGCCCTGGAGACATGGGTGCAAGTTGGAAAATAGGCCAAGACTGAAAATTTTTTGACTGAAATACCTAACATACACAATACCCCCTTGACATATGCAAACTATCTAAGAAAGCTTTACCATAATACATCAAGTTTAAATACTGTACAAAAAATATTTATTCATCTGTCTTTTGATAAAATAACAACAGGACATAAGAAAGTAGTAGACCTAAAAAACGTAGACCTAAAAAATATTTTTAAGGACAGAAAAAAAAAATTCCGATTTCCGTCTTCGAGTCCGTCATACTTCCGTCCGCGGACATTTTCGAAAGACGGAAATCCGTCCTGGGGACGGAAGACTTGCACCCATGCCTGGAGATAAAATGCCCGCTCCGTCTATTTTAGTGTTTTTATATAATTATTTTTTAGCTGTGCATAATGAACAATTTTTGTGCTTAAAGAACATTAATTTGTTTTTCATCAAGGTATTCGTAAACATTATTTTTACTAATTGAAATACATTAATTTTGGTTCATGATTAAAATATATTAATATAATGGTAAATTTATTAATAAGAATTTCCAGTTTTATGTAGTTTTGATGAAAATTGTAAAACTTGTGGTATTTCTTTAATTTTATATTCTATTTTTATTTTAATATTTGGTAAGGTTATTTTAATATTTGATCATTTTTGTGTTAATATGTGATAATTGTTATTTTAATAGTGGATAATTGTGATTTCATGTGGATAATTACAAGCTTACTTTTGTATATTTTACAAGCTATTTTATCGAAATATTTAGTGTTTATTTTGATATCAGAGAGAGATTATCTTGGTAGTGGGGTGCTCACCGCTAGAGGGCTAGTTAATCACTAACCCAATTAAAGAATTAAGAGATGTAGAGGAGCCGGCGCGTTAGGCTGGTCCTATTAGAGCAATATTTTTACATTTTGGCCTCTGAGGGCTCTTAATATTTTCCATAACTGTTTTAAATATTAAAAAATATTTTTCTTACTGTTACGTTATTAGATATATATCAAAAGGAATAATCCTCATGACACCAGTTCTGATTCATTTTAAATTTAAAAATGTAGAATGATTTAAAAACAAATTGTTACTCATGTAAGAATTTAACTCCTTAAGTCTTCATACTTGTATAGTCTTATTATTCACTAATTTCGAATAAACCAAAATGTGTCAAAATTAAATGATATAATTTAATCATGAACAAATTATTAATGCTTCCATAATTTAAAGCAAAATTAATATTTATTCAGAAAAAGTGTTTTTCATTTCATAATACAACCTGAAACATTAATAAATGTTTTGATGGGCAACACACCTTACAACAAGATGAAGAGTTTCGAAAAAAAAGAGTCTTCATTCTACAAGATTATATAATCATATTTTAATAAAAATCATAAATTAACAATCATAAACTCTTAATTTGTATATTAATTTTGATATGTTATAATTAATTAGTTCTTAAATTTTGTATAAATAACAAGTATATATTTTTTGCATATTAGCATTAGAAGCTTTTATGCAAGGCAATTAATGAAATGTCTTAAAAAATTTAGATTTTAAATGTTGTTTTTTTTAAAAAACAATGATGTGCTAGAGTAAAATGTTTATTTCAATTGATTAATTGTAATATTTTAGAAATTTCTATATAAAAAGATTTTTTGTTTAAAAAAATAATAAATTTTTATCATAATACTTTACTTAAAGTTTAAAATTTTATTAAAACAATACTATGTAGAAAGTTTGTACCAAAATATTTATATTGATTAAATAAAAACAAAATTTCTTTTCTACTTTAAACAGACTTTGATTCATTTTCATTTTATTTTAAAACCGTCATTGAACAGCAGACCCAATTTTGAGTTTAAAACTACCAATGTTCAGCTCCGTAGTCGTGATTTTGAACCCAATCCAGAAGACAAGGGAACTCCTGGATGCAATCTGGATCTTATAGGGAGATCCCTAGACCGTATAGGCAGAAATTTGCCTTTGGAGGTCTTTTTGAAGGAACTAACTCGCATTTGTACTTTATGGAGATGAAAACCTCCCACGGTTAATCTGACAAGAAAAGGGAACTCTAAACAACAATCTGTCCATTACAGAGGATATTTTACATCAGCTCTGTGGTGGGTTTTAGCCCAACATTGATTGGAATCAATACATTTTAATGCATTACATACATTTTTTAATAATTTAGAAAATTTTGGATAGTCCAGATCAGTGTTTCCCAACGTGGGGCCCACGCCCCACCGAGGGGCAATTTAATTGCAAAGGGGGGCAATTCAAAAATGGACTCGACATGAGTTTAAACCTTTTGCTCTGAGCCATTTAAATGCAACGCGAGATTTCGGTGACAAAATTGAAGGAAAAAAGCAAATTCTTAAATAATTACGGTCAATGAATATTATGTGATTGAGGGATTTTTTAAGTGACAAACCTGAAATGAAGTATCTGTTTACAGTAGATGGTAAAGCATTTGTGAGTTATTTAGTCAATATCTTTGAAAACTGAATATATTAAATAAGAAACTTCAAGGAACAAATAAAACCTTGTTGATGCAAAAGCGAAGATATATGGCTTCATTACCCTTCATGTTATGTCAGAATTATATTAACAACAAAAACTTTGAACAGTTTCATTGGCTCCAAAAATGTGAAGTAAATGATACCCCTTTACTTGTTATTGTCTATCATCTGAAAATTCTATCGGCTGATTTAAAAGAAAGATATTCTGATTTAAAACAAATTTATTTTCCAACATGGATGTTGCAGTCCATGTTAGTGGATTTGTCTGATATATCAAATATATCAAGAAGAACTTGCAGAAATGCAAAATGATGAGCCAGTTAAAACCTTATTTAATATGAAAGGAGTGATGGCATGGCTTCGTGAGGAAACAGAAAACAAATACCCAAATTCAATCAAATGTGCAAGAAAACTATTGTTATCGATTCCATCTTCATATTTAGCTGAAAGTGGTTTTAGTGCTGTAAATGATTTCATTGGTAAAAAAAAATCGTCTAGATATAACACAACGGGGAGACTTGAGACTGAGGCTAACCAAATTGGAACCTAAGATAAAATCTACGTGCAGCAAGCATCAAGAGCAAGAATCTCACTTAATTAAAATATTAAATTATTTTAGAAAAATATTTATTAAAATTATTTCGAATTTGAATTTTAGTTCTTCATTATATGTTCTGAAAATTTACTTACTTTGTTTCGCTAACAATTTCCTAAGTTTCTTAAGTGAACAATTCGATTTTTTTAATATTAAAAATTATGTATATGTTACACAGGGGGGCATAAGAATTTTAGAAAGGCTTAGGTGGGGCATGGTACAAAAAAGGTTGGGAAACACTGGTCCAGATGATAACCAGATGATTTAACACAAATTTTTTAAATTAAAATTTGTAAGATAAATAATAAATTTTGACAGTCTAAATAATAATTACATTCTAAATAATAAATGGCATAACACTAGAATGGCATTTTGACATTCTAAATAATAAATGGCATAAATTTTGACAGTCTAAATAATTTATTCATGTTGTACTTTAAGCTGGGAAGGTCTTCGTTTATTTGCGTTCCTAAAGCAAACATTGAATTTGATGGATAAAAATTATGATTTTGAGGTGAAAAACGATAGAATCATTATTGATTACTATAGGAGAGTCAAAGCTAATGAGGATAAAAAATCAGAAACTGAAATTCCTGATAAAAATTCAGATAATTTAAATTTGTGCAATAAACAAATAGTGGATGAAGAATAAAAAAAAGTCTCGAAGGGGAATTAAAGTTAATTTCTAAATATTGAACCCATATCTGTAATGAAAAATATACACAGTTAAAAAAAACATGGATTCCAGAAGAATACATACATATTTTTCTGGAATCCATGGTTTTGTTAACAGTGCATATTTCTCATAATCAGATGTCTTCAATATTTAAAAATGATACTAAATCACAATCGAAAATATTCATCATTCATCCCTTTGCTCTTTTTCAATACATGTAGTACGTGATAATTACGTGATTATAGTACATGATCTCAAAACTCACAAATTACTGTCAGCATATATTATTAGATATAATAATAATTTTTTAATCATAAAAGATGTATTCTTATCGATCCACAGGGTTTATAAAATAAGATTTTACAGTATCTAAAGAAATTTTAAATAAGTAGTATATACCTTCGTACTTAGCAGTGTAGTATCTAAAAAGTTAAGTAGTAATATAAGAACAATGCTTATTAATAGTTTGTCACAAAGGCAATTTTAGTTAGTTACTGCATTTGTATTAGCAACATTGAAAATGCTTTACACTATTAAATAAAAACTTATCCCTAAAAGAAAGTACTTTTCCATTCCTCCAGCGCAGGCAATCAAGTTGCCAATAGAAATTCACTAGGCCCAAGTAAATTCAACTGTTTTATTCTTTTAGGTGACAGTAATTTTGTTAAAATAATAAATAAAATAGATGAATTTAATCATAAAGTACCAAAAAAATTATTCTCATTCTATGAATTTTAGTATAAAAAATAACAATCCATTACTCGTGTAATTAAAACTTCTTGACTATTTACACAAGCCTGCCAACCATCTACTTGCTTTATCACAATAGTCACTTCATGTAACTAGTGCATAGCATTTTTTTCTATAAATATTTTTGTTTCCTAATGTTTACTAAGTTAAAGTGTGATAGAATTACTGCTGATTGATCAAAACTTTGAAAGATATTTTCATTGATTAAAACAACAACAAATAATAAATAACATATTACATTTCAAAAATGGAATTTAATGTTAATACTTGCTATGATTCGATGGTGAATACTTAATTAATACTGCTTTTTAAATTCATTATCTAGTAAGTTAAATCTTACTATTAAATTGTAAGCTTTGAAACACATTTTAATAATAAATATATATTCATTGTTTAAGTATAACTTTGTATAACTAAATAAATAAACAATAATTATGAAAAAATATGTTTTTTTCTACCGTGTGCATGGTATTGGGCCCAATAAGTAAAAGTGTCACGCCGCTTATATGGCGGCATTAATCTGATTAATTCTTAGAAGGTTTTAAAATTAAAGTAATGAAAAAGGAATGCATATAAAAAATATGAATTCTACAAAAATAACATACTTTAATTTTTATACATAAATATACAAGGAAAAGTTTGAACAAAAATATTTAATGCTGATATTCAAACATTGGTAATTAAAATATTTAAAAAAATTTTTAAAACAGCTCTTTAAATATTAAAAAAAAATCAACAGCACACCATCAATAGTTTGATTATAAATAAACCAGATTTTTAATCACATCATATTAAAAATGCAACCTTTTTGATAAAATATCAAAGTGCAAAATATCAACTGTGCTGGATGGGTAGAACATAGCATTCATTCAGACATAACGAGAGTTATGGCAACTAGCGTCTAAGTCATGACAGTTAAATGGAAGTGAACAGTCTAAGTGAGAAGGCATGTTACTTCAAAATGGAGATATGCATTAAAGTAAAAAATATTTTTAAGTGATTTAAAATCTCTAGAGGAAAATTGAAGTATAAAAAGTGTTTCCAGCAATATGAAAAAATAATTTCACCAATATTTTTTGGCAGTTACAAATCTGATATCAAGAGTGCATTCTAATTAATAGTAATTATAGTTGACCCTTGATCTTGATTGCTATAGTTTTCATTGTGAATGAAAAAATAGGAGAAAACAACAAAGGAGGGTCAACATGAAATTTCAAGTAATGAATTTGAAAAAAAATTAATAAATTTACAATAAGGAAAAAAATTTCAATTAAAAAATTTATGTATTTACTGTAAAAACAATTGCAATACAACATATAAACAATAGAAAGATGAATAAAAGCATTCATTTAGTTAGTTAAATAATTCAAAATCTTAGCTGTTTAAACACTCTCAACACAAACAATTACTTTTACAAGATTTTAAATAGATTCACTTTCATGTGAATACAGAAAGTTGTTTCAAAAGCTTTGAGTCCTTTTGTAGTTTATGGAACTGACTGTTGTTCCATTTCCCAGTCGTAATCACTTTGCTTTTGCCTGCAACCATTTCTTGAAACAGCAGCGAAACAAGTTTCAACATTTCCATCAACTGATACGGAAACATCTAACGTAATGTTTATAAGGAAATAGAATATTGTATTTTGCATAAAAAATGCCTTTAAATTAATTTCAAATTAGAATTGTCAGAAGAAGATTAGAAATTAGAATTAAAGTACTTAAAAAATATGCGAGACAATTAATGACGCATTTTTTCTTGTTATTATTTACATGTTGATGGCTCAGGCACTGAACTGTCAATGTTAAGAACTGGGGATTAATCCCCAATAGCGGTTTTAAGCCCCCTTCCAGCTTTGATGGAAACCAGCTTGTATGAGGAGTAAAGGCGGCCAGCGCACAATGCTGAACTCAACTATTTGGCCTCTTTTTACTACAGCAATGAAATCTACATTTTGGACTGTACTCAAACTATGAGCTATCACTAGCATAGTATGACCTAAGCAAATAAAAAGTGAAACATTTTATTCAAGAAAATAAATTTGTCAATTTTATAAAAACTAAAAGCAAACACATTTTTCAAGGAATTAAAAAAAAAAAATTTATAAAGTTTAACATAAAAATAAGATGTTCTTAGTTATATATAGCTTATAAATCTTATTCTTTTATAGTCTTATTATTTTCTATAGAATTTCAAAGTTTAACAAAAGCTTTGAACTCTTACAAGTAAAAATTATTAATTCACAAAAATTGGAAAGAAACTCTCGGGTAAGAATATATTTTGTTGAAATAAAAATTTTCATGATGAAATAAAATAAAAATGCAGCAAAAATTTTCAAGATAAAGTAGATTACAAAACACAAACCAATTTAATTTGACTCAGTATAACACATACAATAAAAATAAAATGTATGAGTTATACTGAGTACTTTAGCATGATTTTACAAAAATGTACTAAAAATAATATAATTATAAAGTAAAAATTATATAAAATGCACACTTAATATAAAATTTTTTATATTTGGAAAACTTAAATTATATAAAAATTTTATTCCATTTCCTTTAACAGCATAATCTAAAGCTTCTTGAACAACTTTTTCTGATTCTACATCTGAGCACTAAAAAAATTTAATGATTGATACAAAACATTTATATACATTATTTTACATAAGAAAAATTAAAGTCTTTAACAAATTAAGTTCTCTTGAATATTACACAAGAGAGTTAGAACTAAAGGAAACTTTTCATAGAAGAAATTTGAGGTATCAAACATATGAAAAATGTTTGAAGAGCTCATCAGCTATTTCAGAACCCTTTGATTAAAATTTTGAAGGGTATCACGAGAAATTTAAGATTTGTTCTCTTAAACTTAACATGCTTTCAGTTTTCAAAATATAGGGGAGAGCGTAGTACTATGGCACAAACAGCATAGCCCGTCCATCAACTAGCGACTAACAAAACTAATCTGACATAGTCCTTTCCTTAGCCACTAACAGTTAGCATATAGTATCTAGCATTATAGTGAGATCAGTGGGAGCTAGAAAATAAAAGGAAAATTTTTATTGAAAACTAAATTATTATTTTTTTCAATTCTATTCTTTCCTAATTGATTAGTATTAAAAATTAAGATAATGTATTGAACTTTTAATTGTATTCTACTTAATGGTATGATAAGTTAATCTGAACAACTAACTGTAAACACTTTTACATGCCATGTTTTTTTTTTTTTTTTTAATGTGTTGTACCAAGGGACTGAATTGTTAAAACGGGAATGAACAGAATCCTGTGCTTGTTAAAATGGGAAAGAATACCTTCCTTTTAAGAAATGAAACAATATACAAAAGAGATGAAGAAGAAATAATATGTAAACTGCATTCACGCTGAGCAGCATGGTCTTCAGCTTGTCAGAAGCAATCACTAAGTACCCTGTGCATTTCAGCGCATATGACCATAGCCACCAAAAAATAAAGGCGTTGAGATCACCAAGGTCTCTTAATGACGTCACAAACAGTGGTGTATAGCTGATAAGCGATTATTCGCCAATTTCAAATATTTGCCATTCATTAAACAGCAGTCCCGTCTGCTTGTCGGATATGTCGTTACAAACCACTATCAAAAATACATATAGCATTATTTTTTACAACTTTTAACAATGCCATATGCATGCGTAGTTCCAAAATGTAAAGGGAACTACAAATAGGGCCTAAAGTATCCGAAAAGAGAAGAAAAGAAACATAGATTAATGGATAACGAGATAGTTATCAAATAATGGTTAATAGTCGAGTAAGTGTTCATCTTTTGTATTTTAATATACGGTTTTTGCAGACTTCATGGTTACCTTTTTAATGAAATAAGTTGTATTTAAGAATTACAATGTTTTGAGTATTGTTAGCGAAGCAAATATTAGAATATAAAACTAGCAAAACATTCGTACTTTTGCAAAACTTGTAGACGTGAAATAAAATAAATTTAAACATCATTAGTCTTGTTTAAATATATCTATAAACAAATATCAGGTATCATTAAAGAGTTAAAATTTTTATTATTTAAAAAACTTGTAAAAAACGCTTTAATTAAATTTTTAAAAGAAAGAAAAATGTTGATTGGCACTTGAAACTTATTTATACATAACGATAGCTTACGATGAGTAAAATTTCATAAATATTCAGAATTGGATGCAGAAGAACTTCAATGCATAAAATCATATTAATAAAAAAGGAATTTAATTCATTGTTAGCCATTTTAGTTTTTGAGTTTGCTCCAGATTAAATAAGCTATTCTCATTTTTATGTTTATCTCATAAGTCAGGAAGAGTTTATGTAAACAAGCTTTAAAACAATGATATATAAGTTTATACATATGTATGCATAATAATTCAAATGTATCTTATATGTAATATATAATTAATGAGATGTATCACATCAAGTAACAGGAAAAATGATTTTAATAAATGCTTTAATATTTTTTCTATCTTAATTTTTTTTTTTTTTTTAAATTATGATTTAAGAAAAACTTGTAGACAATTTCAAATGTAATTCATAAAAGATATTCAATATTTTCTTGTCTTTTACAGTGCTTAATTTTTTTAATTATTGAACGATTTCTGCTCCAAAAGTAATATCTATTTTGGAATATTTTTTAACAAATCTTATAAGAAAGATTATCATCAATAAATCTATATGTTAGAAAAACTTAATATTTGAAAATACTTTATTTTTTTATAATAATCAGCAAGAAATAAAAAAGGGTATATTTATTTTCAAAAATAATAAATACTATTTTAAAGTTTTACAATCTTAAGGATCAAAATACTTTGATAAATTACTTATAATTTATTTATTATTATTACTTTATAATTATGACTTAGCCAAATTATTTTGTCCCATTTTAATATTATATGCGTTGTTTATTTGTAAATAATTGCAGTGTTTATGTTTAGATTATTTCCATTGGAATTTAAATGTATATCATACGATTATGAAAGAATTCTTTAGAACTTATTTTAAGATTATGAACGTGCCAATAAAATTATAATTTCTTTACTTGTCTCTTTTCTGTCATGATAAAACATATTTTTATGTACAAGTAAGAGTCTTCATATTTCAAATCTAAAACAATAAAATTTCTCGCACAATAACCAAAATCATAATTATAATAATAATGGAAATAATTGAAATAATGATAACATTTGAAATCAGTACCTCCACCAGATACTCCACATTCTTCTAGGTGGCAAAGTTACATCAAAATGTAACAAAACAGCCTATAATGGATATGTTAAAAATAAAATTATTGCTTTCAATCTACTATAATCAATAAACCATCAATAAAATTACTAGATAAAAAAATTTAATACAATAAATAAGAATTTTTTCCATTATACTATTTATTACCAAAAATGATAGCAAATCAATTTCTTTACTTAAATTTATCGAAGAAATATCAGGGAATTATATAAATCAGTTTCCTTTTAATTTTAAATTCTAAAAAACAAGAAACAAATATTCTGATTTTTTTGAAGGAATACATCAAATTTAGCTTTTTAATGTTGAAACTAATGCAGTAAGCTAAAATGAATCTTGATATGTTTTAATTTATTAAAACATAATAAATACTTCAATAAGACAAAAATAACACAATAATTCAAAAATCTATTTAAAATTTTCGTTTATGCGCAAATAGAATGTATCAAACTACTTTCTCTGGTAAGAAAAAATTCTTTTACAACTCTTTGTTATTTGAAAGATAATTTCAGCAAATTTCTTATGAAAAATGCTATTTTTTAGTATAAATGAATAGAATCTACAAGAAAATATGAATAATGAAAGTGACAAAGTAAAGAAGAAAATAAAAGACCAGTGTTACAACTCATTGTAACATATATTACAACACTTCAATTTTGTTTTCACAGCATTGTAGTATATGTTACAATGAGTTGTAACAACCAGGAATATTTTTTTAACTATTTACTTTAAATTTATAATTGTCCAAAAAACAATAAATAAATGGAAACCAAATATCAATTTTGAATTTAGAATTTAGAATTTAGTATGATCTACAATACATTCATTTTAAAAAGTTCAATATTAAATATCAAGAATGATATATTTTACAAACCACCATAAATAACAATATTACAATAGATATTCATATTTCAAAGAGCTTGAAATAAAATAGTTTAATTTTAAAAGTGACCAGATTAACCTGATTAGGTCTTGATGGATATCTAAAAGTAACATCACAAAATTGTACTTCTCCAAAAAGCTCAATTATTTTCACTCCTTTCAAAGGTATCACAGGAGAAAAATTCATGTACTTTAAAATAGTATTTAGTTTCTGAATACATTCACATCTAAATAAATGCCAGATAAAACTTGGTTACTTGAAAAATTCTTGCACCTGCAGCTAAACCAGGAATGAACTGCCCAAATAATAAGGACAGATGAGCAATGGATCTGTAATAAAAAAAATATCTGTAACTAAAAACGATATTCATAAACAAATAAATTAGCAACAAAAAATATTTAAACACTTTTTCAAGACTTTCACATAAAAATGAAATTTTCACGAGATAATTGAATCTGAAAAAAAAAAAAAATTCTAAATTAGGATTCTTAGAATTAAGTGAATTCTTTCCAAATAGAAAAATAAACTCCTTATTAAAATTTTAATAATGAAAAAACTAATCATGTATCAGACAAGAAGATATATTTTCAGCATCATATTAAATCATACATAACATATATAAGCTGATAGATACTAACTTTTTTTTTTTTGAAATCAATTACAAGAAATCTAAATGCATGCTTGATTAAAAAATAACTGCAACTATCTTGCATAGTTATTTTATTCAAAAATGCATTGTTTTAATAAACATAAAATAATTCATATCAATTCAATCATTCATTGTTAACAGAATGCCCTTAAATATATACACATAATTTTGAAGTCATTATCTAGATGTTTTTAGTTTTCTTGTTACCATAGGACATTTTTATGCAAGAAGTTAATGTTAATAATGAGTGTGTCTCAGATTGCAGCAATTGAAGAATTGAATTTATAAGAATAAGGATCTACTATACAGGGTGTATCAGAGTAGGTGTTCCTAATTTTTGCATCGCTTTATACTCACCAATTCTTTACATGAAAATTCTCTTAAGTTCACATAAAGTATGAACTTTCTTGTGACTACATGCAATCTACATTTGACAATCAAAATGGATGATGTTTGAAAACATATTCAAAATCTTTATACGAAAAAGTACAGACCTTTGAAATTTTCCAGAGAGGAAAAAAGAACCAAAAATTTGTCTTTCATACTCTAAAAAGAATGAGAAGCACTGGTGTCTGCTCAATTCATATTACAGGTGGAATAAAATAAAGGTAGCGAATGTCATCAAAGCTGTTGGAGAATGACACAATCCATATCAAGCATTGTTTGAGGCATTTAAAAAAAGATGCAAGCATCATTGATGAACAGAACAGGATTGTGACTTTCATCTCTTCAGAAGATAAACGTTTTTTATTCTGCAAGACAGTTACAACCGGCAAACCAATTGTGTATCAGCAGCAAGTCTTACTATAGTATAACTTCATAACCTATTAGTCAGTAATAATTTAAGATCCAATCTAAATATCATAAGTTCAATTTTAAATCTCAATTATCCAACTTCACAGCAAATAAAAGAAATTTGATGTTTTATCAAAGAACTTAAAAAGTGATAGTTTAATTATTACTCACTAATGAAATTAATACTAAATATCCTAACATTTATGGTTTACCCTATTAGTGGTAAGTAAATAATACTATCTCTAAGGCCTGCACTAAGAATATCAAATTACTAGTCAGTAAATTATCCAAATATCAAAAGTGTTAGCCAAATTTCAAAAGTCTTAGCCAAAAGCAAACTTTAACAATTTTTAATGATTAATTTTTTCCCCCATGGAAAACTGAGTTGAAATACAAATTTACTATAAATTGAACTTCCTTAAAAATGCAAATTCAATTGAAAATTCATTTTACAGTTGAGGAGGAATAAATGAGCAATGAATTGGGGATAGGATCAAAAATGTTTTGTCTTCAAGAGAAAAAAATAAGAATATGTTTGGGTAAATTTTTGATAGCTTCTTAGACTAGAGCAGTAATATAAAGATAAACCTGAAGCAGCATATGATATTTTTATCTATTCCGACTATCTTTTAAATTAATATATTTCATTTCAAATAAAATGTTTCATTCTTTAAGTCTTTAATTTAAAAAAAATTAGTACCTCAATTTTTTTTTTAAAGTCATGATTGTAATTATTTAGAAAAAAAAAGTATCATGGAAGAAGATAAGTTATATGAATATTTTAAATGCTCAATTCTGTTTCGTTGGGTTTTTTACTACTTGCAGAGATTTTTTGACAGAATTTGGGTGGGGGTTTAATACGTTTATTGAAAACTGTGTGCAGATGGTTATACTATATATCGATCATCGAAAAGTGGTAAGCTTAAAAGATAAAATTAAAGTTACATTTTCTTATTTTAGTAAACGCTTTAATTTTTAAATTTTACAATAAGTTTACTTTAATAAGCAATATGATATTGTCTTGAGAACAAATGTTTTCCAAAAAAAAAATAGTTGGATGATAACATGCATCTAGCTACCATTTAATCTGCTTAACTGACAGAAACTTTTCGTCATGCGATAGCGCCTGATCCAGCCAACGAACATATTAATCTGTATTGCACATTTTACTTTACTTCCTTCTTCCTGATGCTTATATAATCTCCTTTGTTGCTTACATTATCTGGACTCAATATAGCTCTAATTAGTTATGCAACATATCTAAGGAAAATAACTGTAATTAAATAAAAAATACAAGATTTGTTTAGAAAAATTCATTTTGATGCACTTTTCAACATCAAGGAAGATATATATATTTAGGCAAAAAAATTCGTTCGCCAATACTTTTACCAAAACACTATTTGGTTTGATGAATTTACAATTTTATTGCATTTAGTGAGGTAATGAATGCTTAGTGAGGGCCCTGTATCTGGTATTATTTTTTAAGCTAGTTCATTTTTTAAGACTAGAAAATATTCAAGTGAACTTTCAATTATATTTACAAGCAAGTTTTTCATTTGATTAGGTTAACTGCAATAAATATGAATCAACATGTTATTGTAGAAAAATTCATTCTATACAAAGAAAAAAGACTTTCAAGGACCTTAAAAGAATTCTCCCAACTTAGTTACGCTGAAAATCAAAAGATTTCTTCTCTCTACTAAATTTTCATGTGAAATCCTTCCTACAATTGCTGATCTGATTACTGAAGCAGCATGCATATTAATGACCAACCTATTCTTACTCTTAGTGTATTTTTAAAATATGGTTATAGAAGCACAAAATGATAGTCATAATAAAAAACATATATAAAAGTGAAGCTCAGAATTGCTCAAAAAATTATAAACAATGTATCAAATTAAGTAAAATATTTTGCTAAACCTGGATTTTTTTTTCTTTTAAAGTTCAAACCAACTATGATAAATGCATGGTAAGTACAAAACAAAAGCAGATAAATAAATGTCTTTCATTTTTTAATTTTTGGTTTTTCTGACAATTTTTTTTTATAATTAGTTTCATTTAGAGAAGAATAATTTCTGTAAATATCAGATTATTGAGATTTTAATATAATTTACACAAGACAATAGCAATTGTACTAAGTATTGCCTCGAATCTAAACATGATTATACTTTTATATAGTTTGTGTAGCAACAAGAAAGGCAATCGTGCATTTCAGCAGAGCACAAAGATCCTTCCATGCATAAAACACCCAACACAATACCTAATAAATAAAAATTCAATGAATTTTAAGCACTACTTAAAGATTCTGGTTATTAATTTATAAAAAAGTAATATTCACTTATAATATAAAATAATTTATAAAGGCCACAACTTTATATAAAATTATATTTATTTTAAAATAATAATAGAATCTACTAGTTCCAATTGTGCATATTTTTTTGCATATTTGCTTAAGCTTTCAAGTTATTTACAGTAACCAAAATAATTCTGAATAAAGTAAAATGTGATTTTCTGCTGATGAAATATCTGTTTTTAAGTTTATCAGTTATTTGAAACTGTAATGAAATTTCAACAAGCTAAGAAACAAGCAAGCTAAGAAAAATATTACATTGCAGTATTTTGTCAGAACTTTTACGTGTATGCAGTATTGCATTTGCACTATATTTATTAATGTGGGAAATTTAGTAATAATCATGAGATCTATTTTATTTTTATCTTAAGAACCAGAAATAAATTTTTGGGGATGTAAAATTACATGTTATGCAAAGATGAAAATTAGTAATTGTTGAATTATGTAATGTACAAACACATTAGTTTAGCAACACCATTCTGATTTTGCCCAAAAAGTAAAAAAGAAAAATAAGCATTAAAGCAAATTAAAATAAAATATTTTAAAATTTAGATTTTGAACAATATAAATATTTCACATTTTAATTTGTACATATAATAGGGCAATTAACACAATATATTGATGTTATTTTAATATTTTCAGTTCTTTAAAAATAGTATCTACTCTGAAAACACCAAATAAACTGGTGCATTAAAATTTCATTTCCCTTTTTCAAGACATTGTCAACTAATTGAGTTCCAAAAAGTTACACTTTTGTTAAATCTACAAGAAAATTAGATTTATAACATTAAAACTTTAACTGCTCGAATAAAATCATACACAAATTCTCTACTTTTCCACTAAATAAAAGGCAAAAAAAATTCGCTCGATATAAGCAACAAAATTAAGCCTTAAATTAAATTTAAAATTGAAGAATTTAAATAAAAGGATTATTTTTAATAATTTTTCTTAAAACATTAGCATCACTTCTATTCAGATCATTATTAGAATGTTTAGTTCGATTTTTTAGAAGAGAAAAAAAAAACAGTGTCTGTATTACTAATTTGATTGAACATAAAAGTAATAATTTTCCTTCATTTTTTTAAAATTTAATTTTCGTGCCATTATACATGGATACAAAAGGAAAGGAAACTATTTTTAAATACTGGCATAAAATTTTCAAGCATTTAAAATTATTGTGAATGATTGCTGCTTAACTTAATTAAGAAAACACAATAATATATTTTTTGCTAAGCTTTGAAATGGCAAACTTATCAAGAGAAATTGTTCATTTTTAGAAATTGAGTTATTAATAAAAGAGTCAGATTTAGTATTTTTGACAAAATAAAAGAAGATAAAATAGCTTGTTTTCCACGTTTTTAGAAAAGAATAACTCTGGAATGTATCAACATTGCCTTAAACCAACCAAAATATTTCCTATTTTTGAAACCATAAGTTGCAAAGATATAATATAACAGCAGGATATTATAGCATTTTGAAAAATTTAATCACAATAAATAAATAATGATATTATGAAACATAATACAATTATTCTGAAACGTGCCCTTTGTCATAATTCATATTTTGTACACTGAGTTACAATTATAAAATAAGTACAACATTTACAGAACAATTGCATTTTAACAAGCTTGATCACAAAAAAATAAACACAAATAATCAGTTGAATTTTAATAAAATTTATTCAGAAATGCATGAAACTGCGTAATTAACCAAAGCTTTTCATATTCTGCAAATTCTAAGTTGAAATTACAAAATAAATAAGGCATTTGCAATATTTCCTTTAACAAATTTGAAAAAAAAAAAGTAGCTAATTCTTATTATAAGCACCATAAAAATAAAATTTCAAAAATGAAACATTTAAAAAAGTTTCAGTATAAATAAAAAGAAAATATCAAACCATTTAGAGCTAAATTTGCAAGTCCTTGAAAAAAAAACAATGCCTACTCTTAATGTGCTGTTTAATTTTCTAACTTCATTGACATGCACCCAATGCAATTGGAATATGGATATTCAATATAGCAACTACAAGAGCACTCTGAGGGAAAAAAAATCAAATAAAATTTATGAATTATTATAGATATTTTAATTTTGGAAAATTGAAAATCATAATTATAGAAATATCATTTACAAAATACAGTAACAAAGTAGCAGCAAAAAAAACTTATTAAATTAATATTGATAATAGCTTAAATGCTGAGTCGTAAAGAAGTTATTTGTGACTCAAAGTATGTTATTTTTAGAAAGCAAAGGGAATTGAAATCATAGTATAAAATAAAAATATATTTATAATACTGTAGTATGTATATAAAGTTTGAATATGTCAAATGTTAATAGAGCGTATATTTTAAATGTGGTAAAAAAAATTATTCGAAATAAAGTTACAAATTTTGAAACTTTTAATTATGTCATTAAAAACAATTGAAATTGTTGCCAATAAATGTATCTCCTCTTCAGGGCATTGGCGTGGGATCAGGTGGAGAAGGAATTACATAAAAATCCTATTATGTCACTAAATTATGAGATAATTTGCAATATACAAAAATGTTGATATTGTCATTATTTTTAAGAAATTTAAATTAAAATCAGAACAGTAATAATAAAAGTATTAAATAAATAATCCTAATAAACTGAAGCAGTAAGATATTACTCGATTAAAAAACTTCAGTCGCTTCAAAAATATACACATTGGGAATAACAGCCAACATTATTTCAAGTGCTCAAAAATAGGCCCCTATTTTCAAGACTTGCCAGATTTGAATGAGGAGAAACGAAAGTGATTTGATATATAAAATGTTCAGTTGTCAAGGAAACAACTTTCCGTTTTACTTAAATTACATTCAATTTTCGTAGGTAATATTATGTTTTACATTTCAAATCACCTTTGTTCCTTCTCATCCACATCTAGAAAGTCTTGAAAATGGGCGCCCATTTTTGAGTGCTTGAAACTTGTTGTTTGTTATATTTGATCAGTATATTTTAAGCCTATGAAGTTTTTTAATCAAGTAATAATACAAGCAATTATTAAAGTGTCAAAAACAACATTTGTAACAGTTATGGGAATTTGTATGCATGCATACATTAAAAACAAGAAAACACAAAAAAAAAACTATTACGAAAAGCAGAATAAAAAATTAAGCAGAGTAAGAATATTTAAAAAATTAAACAGAATAAGAGTTTTTTAATGCTTTTTTTTTCAAAACTAACAATTTAAAACATGTCATTATAATAGTCAAGCGAATTTAGAATATTGAATTTTTTATTTGGTTATTTGAATGAGTAAGTGGTAAGAACGATAAAAGGGGCCTCCCTGGATAAGTGGTCTCACCATTCCACCAAACGCTCTCTAACTTGGAAGTAACGGATTGCACCACCATCCTGAATGTATTATTGCAATTTCCTTCTCGAGTTTTTGTCTCGCAGTGGACTGATTGTAAAGACACGGTTCCCAATAGAATATCGAAGTCAAGTATTACTGATTGAGGTCAGTAAGCGGGTGGGTGACCGCTTTGATCAGCCGGCGTATGGACCGATTGCGCGCGATATCAGTCCTCGTGAAACTGTTCTACCGTAAAGTGCTTGACTTCAGGTGCAAGCCGTCCTTCTACAGAGGATTAAAATTGTGATGATAGGTCTTCAAATCATCCTTAGGGAGGTTTCTCAGACCGTTGCTAGTAACCCGTTGTGCAGCTCTAGTACGACGTAAATTAAATACCCATCTGCCTATATCAAGCTATTTGTTCTTGATATTGACAAGGGTTGATAAGCCGTGCTTTTAAATTAGCATACAAGCTTGCATATGCATGTGAAGACAATAAATAAATTAATAGAACGATACAATATTTTATTGGACAACAGTTTGGTTGTTGAGCTCAGGGGATAGAGCGTTCGCCTTCCAATTAGGTGAACCGGATTTGAATCCCACCAATGACTGTCCGATA
Organism: Parasteatoda tepidariorum; assembly: GCF_982258835.1. NCBI lineage: Eukaryota > Metazoa > Arthropoda > Arachnida > Araneae > Theridiidae > Parasteatoda > Parasteatoda tepidariorum. The sequence continues at coordinate 135,911,578 of NC_141755.1, read as the reverse complement.
CGAATCCACATTCAGTTTGCACCGACTACAGTGGTGACGTGAAATATCCTCAGTGGTAGACGGATTACTGGTTAGAGTCCCTTTGCCTTCAGGCTGACCATGGGAGGTTCTCGTGGTCTTCCTCTCCATGTAACGCAAATGGGGTTAGTTCCATCAGAAAGTCCTCCACGAAGGTAAAATTTCTCCCAATACTTGATCTAAGAATCCCCTTTGTCTTCTGGATTGGGTTTCAAATTACAAGCATACGGAGTTGATCGGCTGTTTAACGACGGTTATAAAATAAAATAAAATAGTCTGGTTGTTAAAATCAGAGTTTCTCTAATGTTCTAATGGTGACGATCTGCGTTTCATCCATCCTCATGATTCGAAGAAGGTAATGTTTATGTCATTTAGTAACTAAGAAAAGCCTTCTAAAATTTAGGCTTATTTTATTATTTATAAACATGTGTCGCTATATAAATAATTCGCTGACTTGTGTACTCATTAGAAAAAACGGTTTTTCGATATAAAAACATTATATGGCGATCCTTTTGTCGTAGTGGTCTTTCAGAGATTTTGGGGAACGAATCTGTTCATATCGCCATGAGGAAATTTTGTTTCTTTGCTACCCTGCTAGATTTTATTTGATTTATTCACATGCATAAAATGAATATTCAATCAAGCCCTTCGTTTTATTTAATTTGACCTTTATCGAATCGAAGAACAGATATCACAAATTTAATAAGGTTACAATCAGGGCGAGAACGAATTCGAACCCGATACCTGTGCGCTTCAAAGTATTCGGCAGGAGGACATGTATCTTCCATCTGTCCGATTTAAACTATGGTAGTGTAATGCGTGTGAATTCGAATCATGAGTAGGATTCGTTCTCACCCTACTGCGTTCTCACCTGAATCAGAGAACGATCGATCTCCGATCCAGTACTCCCCAGAGGTATTGATTTGTTATGGGAACATGGAGGACTTTTGCGACTTGACAGATTTAACGTGCATCAGTCACTTTACTACATGGGGAGTCTTCTGTAGGCGGGGTTCGAACTCGCGGACATGGGTCCAGCACCCTACCGACCAGGCTATCCCGTCCCTGATTTGTTGTAATTGACTAATTGGCGATTGTGATGAATAACAGGATAATGAAAAATGACAGTTGCAGATCAAAACTGGATCATAAATTATAATAAAACTTTTATTTAGTAGTATTCGTAGAGCTCGAGATACAAATTATAATTTTATCCATAAGACTTTCTAAGTTAAATAAATTTCGGATAATAATATTAATAAGGACAGGCAATAGGGGATTGACCAGTCTAATCAAAAGCCAAATTAAAAACTGATTGAATTGTTCCTAACGGACAGTTAGGAGTATGGAGGAGATCCAAGGTTGGTGATTTATCGAGAGATAACATAGCCAAAAATAAAGCCTACGGCCAATATTAGGTTTGAAAATACTTTGACGATCGCGAATCGCTAGCATGACTGTGAGAATTAGTATAACCATGTAACTGAAACATATTTGTGTTGTTGTTGTTATTTTACTTCGCACTAGAGCTGCACAATGGAGTCCTTTTATGGACTTTTTGGAGGTGTTCGGATTCATGGGAGTCGCCTAGCGCTGCTGGACGATTCCGAGATTAGCAACAACATTTTATTTATTTATTATTTATTTTTCATTTTTTTTTTTGAAGATTTGACAGCTGAAAAAAAAATGCCATTTAGAATGTTTTGGAAGTTCGAATCCCACATCAAATATGGATGTATCCTTGCGATGTTTTCTACATTGCGCTTCAACTTGACAAGCTTATATAAGCCGTTCTTTATATTGATAACACAAGCCCCTAATGAATTGACTTTCAAAATGCCAAATGTTTGAAACTTATTTTTTGAATCAACCATACAAATATGTAAGTTTGTGCACAGTTTATTCTTCTTTAGCTATGCTTTGCTTTGTACACTTTCATTTAAATATTTACGTATCAAACGTAACAAAATGCAATATAAGAAGTCCTGCAGTGAACTGAGCGTTAAGACACGGTTCCCAGCAGATCACCGAATGTCAAGCATCACTGGCTGCGGTCAGTGTGCGGGTGGGTGACCACTTGCATCAGTCTGCGTAGGAACCGAAGTTGTGCGGTATTGGTCCTTGTTAAACTGTTGTGCGAGTCATCGGGCTACCGAAGCGGGGTTGCCATCCCAGGATCAAAATTGTGATGGCATGCCTTCGCATCATCCGCAGGGATGTTTCCCAGACCGTCGCCAATAGCCCATTGTGCATATATATATATATATATATATTTTATGTTACTTAAATGTGTAACTACAAATAAATAAAATTAAATCAGTAATTAGGTATTAACTAATAAGGATTTCTGTTTTTGTAAATTTTGTATGCAAAATAAAACGAATGTTCCTCAAAAAAATTATCATAAATTAAGAAATGAGAGTTGTTTAATTATTTTTGACGAAACTCACAGAACATTTGTAATTAGCAAAACTTCTGCTGTAGAACAATGAATATAATACTCCTTGCTGCAATTTCGGGAAACTGACCTTCTAGAACTCTCGGCCATTTCGGCGTTGCTTTATTGAAATTACATACTTATTGTTGTTGTTAATTTACGTCGCACTGGAGCTTCACAAAGGGCTATTGGCGACGGTCTGGGAAACATCCTGGAGGATGATCCAAAGACACGCCATCACAATTTTGATCCTCTGCGGATAGGATTGAAATTACATACATTTGAAGACTTGTGTTGTGCTCTATTTAGGCTTATAAACCTTTATCAAGTAGAAGGACAGATAAAACATGTTAGTGAAGGACATCACTATGTTGTCCTTAAAGACAAATAAAAAAGATATGATAGAAATTGTTTAGATTGTTGTTGTAGTTAATTTACGTCGCACTAGAGCTGCACAATGGGCGATTGGCGACGGTCTGGGAAACATCCCTGAGAATGATCCTAAGACATGCCATCCCAATTTTGATCCTTTGCAGAGGGGATGGCCCTCTCTCTTCGGTAGCCCGATGACATGCACGCAAAGTCGAACACTTTACGGTAGAACAGTTTAACGAGGACCAATACCGCACACCCTCGGTACCTACACAGACTGATCCAAGTGGTCACCCACCCGAACACTGATCGCAACCAGTGATGCTTGAAGCACATCACGAAGAATACATTCAGGGTTACGAACCTGAACTCTTCACGATTCGCACAGCCTATTGCGGGTGATACCACTCGGCTAGGGAGGCCCCTTTTCAAATTTAAATTTTTGTCTAAAATAATCGTTATCGGCATTTTTATGGAGTATATATATGTCCGAAGTCGAGAGTTTGTTCCTCTGTCCTAAGATTTTGCGACCAGGTTGTGACTGTCTGGAATTTTCCATCGAAATTGTTATTTTTTCTAACAAATGGTTGCAGTTATATACTATAATTTTGACGCTTTTTTTTTTATATTCGATGTATAAGGTGTACGCATATTTCATCGAACTTTATGTAGTTTAAAAATGAAAAGAAATTTGACAGTTTATCTTAAATCAAAGTTTTTTTTATCCTGAATCGAAACTTCCAGATCGCAGATGAATTTGAAAATTTGCCAGTGCGAAAGTATATTTCAACAGCATCCTTTTCCGGTAAGTGATATATTCAATTGATTATTTTCAAAAAACTTTTCGCGTTTTTGCTTAAATGATAATTTAAATAATTTACTAAATTGTTGTCTTCATTTATTTTTCTCACTGAGGCCGTTTTACTAATAGGTTACTTTAAAATACATAGCTGAATATTACAATGAAATTTAAGTTAGAAGACGCTGATAAAAGACAATAGACGATAAAGCTCTACGTTGCACTGTGGGCCAGAAGACAATGATTTTTTGGCCAAAAGAAAAAAAATTAATTTTCAACCAGAATATGTGTAGGCAGTTTTAATATATCCCAAATTAAGTATTCATAATCATTCCAAAGATTATAATTTACTTTTTGGACCGACGAGAGTACAATTTAATGAAAAATATGTTAACAAAAATTGTTTTAAATATAACTTTTTAATTTTTATTTCAGAAATATATGTAGGATTTTTACCTTACTGTTACATTTTTATCAGAGTAATTAGTTAGTGTTAAATTATAATACAATTTTTCAATTTGTTGTATAAGTTAATACTCTTGACAAACTTATAGTTTATATCTTATCATTTGACATTTTACAATGTTTGATTGACTTTCGAAACTTAGTTCCACGAGATAATTAGCTAAACTTTTTTTTTGTTGTCTTCTTTAATGTTTCTTCTTTCGAGAAAACATGACCCATTTTGCCCGTATTGCAAAGGTGGACTAAATATACCGAAAAACAAAAGTTATGTTTTTTTTTCTTCAGGTTTTTGCGTTATTTTCTAATTCGTGTTATTTTGTAACATTACTACGGAAATATAATTTGCTTTTCATTTATGATATAAAATTACGAAAACTATTATATTTTCATTGCTATATTAATTATATCAACGTACTGTACTTTTTTACTTTTGCTCGTTATATTTCAGCCGCCATTTTGTTTCGGAATTGTATTTTTGAGTTCAACCTATATTGCTTTAATGTTGTCGTCTTGCATTGAATCCTGAATTTATAAACACATAAAAAACTCTGTCATTAAAACAAATTGTGATAAATTTTATTCAAAATATCGTTAAAAATTGAGTATACTAAGAAAATAAAACAGTCAGATTTAAATAAAATTATAGCCTTCATGCACAACGTTTGTACGCTTTAAGGAGTCTCTTAATAAGACATATTTCAAAAATACTGCAAGAATGTAATGCTCGACGTGGCTATTCTTTGAGTTTTTTAAACTAAGTTGTTTCTTGGATCTAGCACTGGCTTTTTCGGTTTTTATAGAACGAACGGGTTTTTTTAGAAATGAGATTTTCACTCGAGAAATTAAATTTAGAGCAAACAAGTAAAAATTAGAAAATGGTGTCTTTTTTAACTATTTCAATAAAAGCTATGTGCTTATTAAATTGTAATGTGCTTATAAAAGCTATATACTTATAATTGCACACGTGCTTATTATACTTTGTACAGTGATTTTTCGTAAGAATCAATTATGAATATGATAATTAAACAATTAGGTAGCTAAATTAAACACAAACTTATGTTCTTAGAATATACCTTTTTATAGATTTGTAATCTAAATTTGGGTGGTACTCATACTCAAAAATCCTTTTACTGTTTTGTTTTCTTTTCGGTACATTACCATAGGTAAAGTTAATTGAAAACTTTTTGTGCATAATAGTTTTCAAAAATAGTGTATCAAAAGATAATCTTATATAACGAGTAGCTTTGAATATGCTAGTGGTTGAAAAATTCGGTAAAAAACAATTTTACTTTTTTAATTTTAAACTCAAACTTTAAAATACAAATTTTAAGCTAAATCGATGGAATAGTGATAAATTTTAAGAAAGTTTTTAAAATTAAGATTTTTAAACTATGAATTAAGTTTTTCTTCGTGACTAATGAATGTCCTTTTCTTACAGCTTCACTACCATTTTCGTCAAGAGTGCAGTCATTAGTTCTTCTGTCAGAGTTACCAGAAATCTGTGTACATCTAAATTCCCGTCAATAGACAGAGCAACGACAACAGAGCAATAGTTCATGGAAGTCTACTTGCAATAAAGTTTTGCCACACCCTACAATAAGTTAGTCTATATTTTTCTTCGAACTTAAAAATTATTTCGCTTCTGTACTGATACATTTTGTACGAAACATTGTTTTAGAGAATTGACATCTGTTTCAAAATATTTATTCGAAATATACTGTTTCAGTTGATGTTTTTTGTACAGTATAAAGTTCGGTATAAAGTACGGAGGCAAATGTGTAACTCGAACTAATTGTTTCCTATTTTGATGTACATATCAGTATGCTTTTTATCAGTTCAGAACTAGTTAAGAAATGAAAAGGAAGTCAAATAACTGACAGTTAAAGAATTTGTTAAACCGTATCTATTCTAATGTTAAAATCTCTTAAAATAATTGTAACTTTTTAAAATTTTAAATCTGCCTTTTTTTAAAAAAAATTTAAATGCTTTTTAGTAATGAAATCTTTAATTTGCAAATAGTTTGACTGAAAATCATAAGTTGGACTTCTATTTGTTTCTTATATTAGTGGTTTAAGTCTTTATTTAGTTAATTCTACGATAAATGCTGGAAGGAATAGTAATATGAATTGGCGCATTGAAACTGTAATCTATGTTAATTTCAACGTTAAAACAATTCAGTCTTCATAGACAGTTGAATAAGCAAAGTAATTTATAAGTTTAAATAAAAGTTTAAAAAACTTGCAAATCTCACATTTTAATTTCTTTTAAAAATACAAATCTAAATGTTTTCAAAGCTTGAAACGGGAAAGATAAAAATCTTAATATGTTTTTGCATTTAAAGATGCAGGTTGGGTAAAAATAATTTCTAAAAATTAAATTTTTATGAAAAGTGAATTTAGATTTACTGGTTCTCTAACTTAAATCCAAAATTCCAACTCAATATGGCATTGTTTCTTTTTTTTAAATGTGGATACAAATTAATAAATTGCTGCATTAAACGGAAATTTACTACATTAGAGTAGTAAGTTTAAAAATTGTGATTCAATAGTAAAATATAATGGTAATGGGAAAAAACTAAAGGGATAAAACTTAAATTGTAAAAATAGAATAATATTAAATTTAAAAACTAGATAAACTTACTATTAAACAGTAAATGATAGAGAAATACAACATATAAATACGTTCACCGTAAGGGATAACAAAATTCAAATTTTCAAAGGGCTAGAAACCAGTTTTTGTAATCTATATTGAGTAATCGGCAATCGAATATAAAGTATTAACATTTATAAAATTACATAATGGCTATTTAATATTTTCAATATTAAAAATGACCATCAGTCCGACTAAACTAAATGATCTAAAACATTTAGATGTTTATAATTTAAACAGAGCAGAAACATTCTATCATTTAGATTAGAAATCTACTGTAATCTGGAAATTTCAAACATTATCTTTATATGTTTTCCTTGCTTCTGCGACTTCCCAAATAGTTAGCAGTAGTAAATTTCTTCGATTCGACGAAGTAATTTTAGTTTTAACAGACCCCTCCTTTTTTAACGCTTCGACGCAGAATTTTCATTAAACCAATTTGCACTTTTTCATTTTGTATTTAGGCCAAAACAAGTGACAAACGTATTCAGCTCTTTAATAATTTATAGTTATGAAATGCAGCGTAAAACACCGGTGACTTTATGGCGACTCACTGCTCAATACGACTCACTTCTAAATCTAAAAAGGTTATTCATCCTTAAAAGATCTTAAATACACTTGATAAATTTTTCAATGAACTTTTTTGTATTTTATAAAGTACTTATGTAATTTCAATAATCTAACATACTTATTTAGTAACTAGTTTACTTTTTTTATTAAGATATAGCAAAATGTTTTGCTTGTAATCAGCTTCTAAAAATAGATATGGGGCGCAAGTAAATATCGGAAGAAACTTAGTAAAAACGATTACTAATTCGACATACTTAACAAAACACTAGAAATGTAAAACTAAACGCACCGATTTTTTGCAACCTCTGATTAAATAACTAAGAGCTACAGTATCTTTACTTTCAATGTAATGACTGAGGACGAACTTTCTAGTGTTCTGCACCACTAAAGTTTTCAATATAAATTCGTAGCTTCGGAAAGGGCTAATTAAGCGTGTTTAAGAATATTCTAGATCATTCATCTTTAAATCAAAATTCTGTCTAAAAACGTTTAAAGAATTATCAGGATTTACCCTTATTCTAAGCACCACAGTGACTTGGAGTTTTTGCTTTTTTCCACCTCCACGCCGCATATTAAAAATTTATTTGCTCTCATTTTAGAGTTTTCAAAGATTTAATAGAACCTGAAAAGCTTTGCAAGTGGATGATTGTTTTAAGTTAGTAAATAAATTTTTAATATTTTCGTTTAACTTTAAATCTTTTGGTGGCGAAAGAGAATATTTGCAAATAAGGGAAAGTTTGAAGTGAAGATTGAAAAAGATGAAATAAAATTGCGTTTTATTTAAAAATCTTAACAAGACCCCTTAATGTTTAGTTGGATTTTTTTAAGTTTCTAAACATATTCAGTTTATCTACGTAAAGTTTAATTTTTACGTCCCTTACGTTTCAGGTAAAAGTATTTAATAGGGGGAAATCTTTATGAAAATTAAAATTCTTATAAAGTGGCTTCTTAATTCTTCAGAAGAGATTCAAATCTTATTTCGCTCTGAGTAAATTACTAACAAATAACTCTATATAACTTACCTTAACAGAAAGCTAACACTAACTTATTTCAGAAGCAAAATAAGATTTGATTTGCGTGGAATATTTAACATAGGATTAGAATCCGGATTTCTTATTATAAAGAAAATGAATTATAAAAATTGCTGAAATTTCATAATTCTGAAGATTATGAATAACAGATTATCTGTTCCTTTCCAAACTATATAGTTACAATATCTAGTTTAAAGTAAATATTTTTAGAAATGACTAAAATATTGATTATTTAAAAATGCTTAGGTCAAAATTAGATCACTAGCCTTTATAAATGGTGTTGGATAATCTCAAATTTTGAACCAGTTTTAATTTGTAAGAATGTTAAATTATTCTGTAATTTTAGATTTTTATTTAAAGGTACTGAGTTATCTAATGTAGTTTACTGGTAGATTAACTTCATACCTTGAAACAGCATTTACTTGAATTTCTTATTTGCCTCAATATGTTCAGATTGCTTTTTTGTTGAGAAAAATAAAAAGTGGAATTCTAGTCACTGTGGTCGTAGTATATGTGTTATTCTTAAATTGTTTCTTTAAAGTGCAAATTTCCTTAGATCTCTTATTTATTTTCAACAAAGACTTGTTGTAGATATGATTTCCAATATCAAACATTTCTACGTCGTTGGTCATACGAAATTTAGAAAAGTTTAGGAATAATGAAACACGTACAACCATAATATCAAGTTAAATAATATCAATGGGTCTAGAATTTTTGAATTAACTCTATATTACTAAAATATTAAACTGGGAATTTTATGTTTTAAACTTGCAAGCACCATCTTAAGCACAAAATTTAAAGCAAGAAAATGCTAAATTAGCTGAAAAAAGTAACTAAAGTAGTTAAGACCCTGTCTTTGATCAGAAATTTACTTCCATCAAGGAACTTAATTTTAGACGCCTGCATTTCATAATTTCAATCTTAAGAGTCCGTAACAGTTTAATTCTAAAATTAATTATGACTTTTTTTCTCCTAAAAACCAGCAATCATTGTCTTCACAAAGATTAGTAAAAATACGAAAATTTTATCTCCAGAAATATCTCCAGGTAGAATTTTCAGGATTTCTAAAAATTCGGAATAAGCCTTTCTTAAAGGACGAACGTCAGATTCACAGAACAATATTTATATAGGATTCTCCTTTACATATTTCTGAGAGCGAGGTTTAAATGGGTTTTTTAATTTCTTTTTAATTCAAATTTAAAGTTTCTGCTAAAGTGACGGGTATCTTCAGAAAAGGTTGCAAAGTATAAGTATTTGGGTACTGCTATAAAAATTTTAAGTAGAATGAATAAAATTTTATTTTAAATCAAACATGAGCATGCACTGATTTTGCATGAAAAGCAGTGTTTTTTTCAGAAACTAGTGTGGGAAGTGTGCTGACTATTTCCCGCAAAACAGAAGCTTTACTGTCAAAGTATAAACTGTTGTTTTAAATACGAGCTTTCAATTAACTTTTACTTAAACAGAGCCTTGAAAAAGCAGGAATTACGGTAAAGTTTTCGTTCAGTTTGCGGCACTAAATAAGAGTAGAAGTTATCTAAATCTCACATTTAAAATCTAATCTCGAAAATTAATTTCAATGGGCTTTTTGACGTATTAATGTAATTTAGTTTACATTAAATAAGAAAGGATTTTTTTAAAAAGAAGCAAAATTATGAAGTTCAATTATCAGATTCAGTCATTGGTTTTGCATATCGTTTCAAATTTCCAACTGAGGCACTTTACATATTGAATGTGTAACAGATTATAGTGTAATAGTAGTTTCTACTGATTTGCTTTAAAATACTGTTTTTAAAAGAAAAGGTATGAATTTGATCAGAAGGATTCAGCGTAATTGTAATTTTTCAAAATTTAACTTTTTAAACATTCTGTAATTTATAAATTTATATTAATGTTCTTTCCTTGCTATAAAGAAAGATAATACAACGAAAATGGGGTATTGTCGATAGTGATAAGGAATTAAATTGTATAATACAAAGTAATCTGTTTCCAACTCAAATTAGAACTTTCAGTCAATGTTCAATTTGTATTTTCAACATCTTTTTTTTTCTCCATTTAGTTATGAATTTTTGCTTGTTAATGTGCGACCTATAAATGTTGTGTAGTCAAAAATTCTGTTTAAAATGTGTAGATTACTGTCTGGAGGAAGACCATAATTTGTATTAAAGTTTATTTTGTACTTTCTTTGAATGATTTGGAAATTGCTTAATATTTTCAATGGTTTGAAATGCTTGTTTTCCAGTACGAAGAGTCTTTTTCTTTCAGTAGCGGGAACTTAATTTTCTTTAAATTATCCATTTCATCTATTAGTTTTTCAAATGCTGAACCCTTTCTAAATGTTAAATTAAAGAACTAAAATTTAAAGGGACTTTATAAATCTTTTTTTTTCTTTCGAAAATAACGAATTTTCTACATTTAAATTAGCTTCTATTTCTAAATAGACCCGATAAACGTTAATAAAATTTAATCCTATAAATCGGCTTTATATCCGAGAGATTGTCTCTAAAATAGTAATTAAAATTTCTTTGCGTTACTTAACAAGAAGTTTCAGAAAAAGTCATTAACTATTACTGCGATTAATTAAGGAAAGATGGATTGTTTTAACTTTTAGTGGAAATGAATAGCAGTTTCGTAACTCTTAAATTACCATGCGTTTCCCGTTAAATTCCCGTAATAGTTTTTTTTAGTGCGCAGAATTTGCATTAGATGGAATGGAAACGGCGAAAAACTCCAATGGTTAGCCAAACTGTTATCAGATCCTAAATTTTTATTACGGAAAGCAACTTTTCTTCCGTTGAAAGAAAGCCTAAATTTAGTGACTTTCATACCGAAATGAGAATTGCTGAATTAATGCAACGTAGGGCAATTGAAAAATTGAAACTTGCAAGTAATGATCAGAAGTTTTGAAGTGACTGAGAGAATGTGATGCATGAAGTGAAAGTGGTAGACGGCCGCTACCGCTTTTGCTTTGTGTTTCACTCTTTCAGCCGTTTCGGAACTTCACGATATACTTATTCAAATTTCTGTTTTTGGACAATTCGGCTTCGTGCTGTGTTAGGACAATATAGAACAGGATCTTGCAAGTAATGATCAGAAGTTTTGAAGTGACTGGGAGAATGGGATGCATGAAGCGGAAGTGGTAGACGGCCGCTACCGCTTTTGCTTTGTGTTTCACTCTTTCAGCCGTTTCGGAACTTCGCGATTCACTTATTCAAATTTCTGTTTTTGGACAATTCGGCTTCGTGCCGTGTTTTCATATTTCGTAGAAGTATGAAAACAAATGCTCAAGGAATAGAGCGCTTGCCTCTTGGTTTGATGACTCTAATTCAAATCCCAGAGATGATGATGACCTGGTCGATTTGAATTAGGCTTGCGGCTCTCCCAGACTCCAGTCTTAACGTAAAATATACTCTGTGATAAAAGAGATCATGGGCTTGAATCCCCTTCTCAGGCTACCTATTGGAGATTTTCGTTGCTTTTTTGTCGATTTGCATATGCGGATAACTTTACTGTAACGTTAAAACTTAACAAAAATTCGGTTAAAAATCACCCAAGACTATTTCAGTGCTTGATAAACGTTTGTCTTTTGGGTATGATTCAAAATTACGAAGCTACAAAGTTTAACATTGATAATTAAAACCCCGAAAATTTTATAAAATGAAATTACTAACTGAAATTAATAAATTAAGAAGTGAGTTTATTTTAAATTTTAGTTGTAAAGTAATCGAAATATCCCTTTTCACTGAATTGAATTAATAAACTTAATCAATAAAAATCATTTTGTTTTAATGCATGGAAAGCTTGCAATTTATTTTTATTAATGTTTAATTCGAAAAAGTAGGAAATCCCCTAATGTAGTTCCCCTAATTCTGGTTTTTGAACGAACTTTAAATTTTAGTTCTTGTAAACTGTAAAGTTTTCTTTTAAATCATCATTTATATGTAGTAGTGCTAAATTTCATCAAAATTGTATGTAGAACTAAATTTAACATTTACATGTGAATTTTCGTTTAACCTCTGTTTGGCAATAGAAATTTTTTTCATTGGTAGTCCTGTATATTAGAACTTGTACTGTATGCATGACGGAATTTGTGAGCTGTTTATTTCGATGTTATAATTTGTGCCAATTTTTCTCAGTTTTGCTGTGCATTTTTAAAATGAGGAAACAATAAATTAGTCTTGTAAGTATTTATGTGTATTTAATGATGTTTCTCAAAACGAAACTGTCAAATCAAACTGTCACTTTAAATACGAGCTTTCAATTAACTTTTATTAAAATTGAGCCTTAAAAGCTAGAATTGCGGGAAAGTTTTATCTCAACTGTGGCATAAAATAAGAATAAAATATATTCTAAATCTAACATTTAAAAAAAAATCTTGAACGATTCTTTTATTTACTTTAAATGAGGATCCTGTAATTTACCTTTTTAAATAAGAAAGGAATTTTTAAAAAACAAAATGAAGTAAATTTATCTGATTCAGATCATTGATTTTACATATGTTGCTTCAATTCTTCAACTGAGGCACTTTACATATTGAATGTGTAACAGATTATAGAGTATTAGTAGTGTTTCTACAGATTTTCTTTAAAATACTGCTTTTATAAGAAAAGGCATGAATTTGATCTCACGGATTCAGCGTAATTGTAATTTTTCAAATTTACCTTTTTTTCTTTTTAAACAGTCTGAAATTTATAAATTTCTATTAATGTTATTTCCTGCTATAGAGAAAAATAAAAGAACAAAAATGTGGATATTCAATAGAGATAAGGAATTAAGTTGCATAATCCAAAGTAAATAAGTTTCTAACTCAAATTCTAACCTTCAGTCAATGTTTAATTTGTATTTTCAACATCTTGTTTGTTCTTTTCGTTGTGGATTTATGCTTATTAATGTACGACCTATAAATGTTGTGTTGAACCAAAAATTCAATAGAAAGTAAATCACTGTCTGGAGGAAAACTTAAATTTGTATAAGTTTATTTTATAATTTCATTAAATGTTTAGGAAATTGCTTATAATAGCAAATGGAATTAAAAATTGTTTCCAGTACGAAGTATCTTTTTCTTTCAGTACTTTATTTTGTTTCAATTATCCATTTCATACTCTAGTTTTTTTAAAAATACTGAATCCTTGCTAAATGTGACGTTAAGACTTAACAAAAGTTCGGCTAGTTTTCCAAAGTTATCACCCAAGACTTTTTCAGAGTTTGAGAAACGTTTGTCTTTTGGGTATGATTCAAAATTACGAGGCTAAAAAGTTTAACATTGATAATTAAAACCTCGAAAATTTTATAAAATGAAATTAACTGAAATTAATAAATTAAGTGATAGTTTATTTTAAATTTTAGTTGGAAAACAATCGAAATATCACTTTTCACTGAATTAATAAATTTAGTCTCTTAATAAAAATAATTTTGTTATAATGAGCATAGAAAGCTTGCAATTTATTCTTACTAATCTAATATGTTTAATTAGAAAAAGTGAGAAAAGAAATTCATATAAATAGAATTTTTTTTGTTCCCCGAATTCTAGTTTTTTAACGAACTTTAAATTTTAGTTCTTGTAAACTAGTGAACTGTAGTAAAGTTTCTCTTAAATGATCATTTATATGTAGTAGTGATAAATCTCACCACAGTTGCATGTATAACTAAATTTGTATTGACAAATGTGAAATTTTGTTTGAACTCTGTTTGGCAATAGAAATTTTTTAAGCATTGGTAGTCTTGTATATTAGAACTTGTACTGAATGTATCCTGGAATTTGTGAGCGGTTTATTTCTGTTATAATTTGTGACTATTTTTTCTTAGTTTTGATGTACATTTAAAATGAGGAACTAATAAATTAGTCTTGTATGTATTAATGTGTGATTAATGGTTTTTCTTAACATTCAGAAATCTTACTTCCGTGGTGTCGTTTCATATAGTATGTCCTTTCAAAATAACAATTTAGTAATCAATAAAGTAATTTTTTTAGAGGGAGAAGTCACATTTCTAATTTACTTAAGGAAATCTGCGAAATTTGAATCAATTAGAAACTTTAGATTTACAAATTTTTACCCTTCTAATTCTTTAATTTGCACATTTAAAAGTGTTTTCCTTTAGCATAATATCGACAAATTTCCTTTTACAAACTAAGCATAAAAATTTTATTGAGTTTAAGCTTCACGTAGCTAGCTATAAGAGTTTAGTGTACGGCTTTGAATATCTTTAATATGCATTAAATACATGGAAGTAAATATCAACATTCATTGTTATATGCAAATGTTATTACTCACTACTTTGTTAGATGCAGCTCAAATAGTATAGTTAAAATTCGATAATTTACTGAAATAATAACTAAAATTGTGTTTTGAAATTGCTAAATTTTAATCTGAAAAAATGTAAAAAGTTGGAAAATTTAAACTAGATGGATCAACACTAGTAGCACAATTTGAACTCCTAAACTAAAAAAAAGTGAACTATAATTTTAAGCCACATTCAATGTTAATTTCTACATCAAGGAATACTTGTAAAGCAGTGGAAAGTATGTTTTAGGAACACTTGCGGCTCTTAGAAGTTCTAAAAATGTTTTGCTACTACTTTTATAAAATTAGTTTGAAAGCAGTTTTAACTATGTATTTATAATTTAAGTAACATCAAACATGTTTATGGAACTTAAATAAGAGAGTTTGTGTTGCTTAGTTGTTGGACCGCTTTCTATGTTAATTCTTCTGATCTATATGAATAAATGCTTTCTGTTAAACATACAACTGGTTTTGACAACTAATAAAACTGTAAGTGCAATTTTATTCTCTCAAACTATAAAATCTATGTACATTTGGTATACTGAATCTGACAATGACAGTTTTTAGAAATTTCAAAAAAATTAATCGCATTTGACATTCGCCATGTCTCATTGTTTTGATGAGCAATAAAACGGTAGCCCATGATTGAAGTCACATTTTTCAATAACTTTGATCTCCCTTTTTTCTAAGTGCACAAGCCATTATCAGAAGTAAAACTACATTAGATAAACATATACCCGAAATACAGAAACTTATTTATAGATCACATTACATTTTACTTTTAAATAACAAAGTGCTATAATATAATTAGAGCATAAAATAGTTTGTACAGTATTGCTTTAATTCAGATTAATATTTACAAGAAAAAGCGCAATTAAAATAAGAGTGAAGTGGAACCTTTAAAAATATAAGCACTAGAATATATTTGAACAAAAATGCGTGATGTGGTATTTGTTACCTCTCCCTCAAAATTAATCTTCTCAAGTCTTTGCATCTTTGTTGACGGCCTCTTATTAATATTACTTTTAGTACAACCTTGCATAATTTTAACCTAATTTAAGAAGGAAAATCACTTAAAAATTGTTTTAAACAAATCTATAAAGTACAGATTTTTTTGTTGGTAAAAAGCATATTTATTTGAAAAGTTTTTGTTTTACTTGATATAAATCAAACATTTGAAACACAATAAGTTTAATTGTGGAGTTAATGAGAATTGTGGAGTTTTTTTTTCTTACCGAATTTAAAAATGTATAGCATTTTTAATGTAATAACTTTGCTAAATTATTAAGTTTACTTTTTTTAACACGAGGATGTTTTTATGGAACATTCATTATTCTAGCAATAAAAACCCAAATTAAATATCTTTATTTTGTTTCGAATAAATCAGTGGTTGTCATTATCTTTTGTAAATGTTTTTTCAGGGGAGTGAAAAAGATTAAGCTTCTTAGTAGAAAAAAATAAAGGCTCATAAATTGGTTCTATATTCTATGCAGTAGTGATTTAAACAAAAATGATTTAACTTGTATCTGTTATGTTGAAGTAAATTTGACCCACATTAAGATTCAAGTTACCGTATTATGGTTGAAATAATTTTCCTGACGTATATGCATAACATATTTTATTTTACCTAGGCTGAACTAGATCAGTCTACAGTTAGCAAAATCTTTTTCTTAGTGACTATATAGTTTTGTGTGGTCAATTTAAGTCGAATGTTGTGTTTTGTATTTTTTTAAATATCACAGTTTCTCACATTTTTTAAAATTTCTCTTCCGTGCTTGTAAATCTATCATTTTATCACACTTGTGATCTTATAACTTATCGTATCCCAAACTACATATGCAATCGGATCAGAAGGTTTGTGAATCAACTTTTTTGACTGTGTCGTGTATTTTCTTTTTATGCATTATCTTCCTGTCACACACATTCAATACCTATATTTTAGATTTATTCATTTGTTTCATCTCCTGATAACAAAAATTTAATTTTTCCTAAATTCTGAAAATTTAAAAAAACAATTTTTTTCTTTTCTTTTAGCCCTTTTCTATTTGTTTGTGAGATATCTTTTGAAAAAAAAAAACCTAAAATACATTGAGTAGTTTTACATTTTCATACAAAGGAATTTGAAATTATGTTTTTTTTTTGTTTTCAAGGTCTTTAAATTAATACAAAAAATGCATCCTAACTTAGTATACTACTAACTGAGCAGTTATACTAACTACTTCTTACATTTTCTCAATCTATATTTTTGCATTAAATTTAGTGCGTAAATGAGTTTTATTTATTTTTTCACATTTATTAAACTTGTCAAATCTTCCGATTTTCCGTGTTTTTCTTTTTGAAAAATTTTCATAAATTCAAGGAATTCGTTCAATTCTTTGAAATTAAACAACTTTTTTTCTCGAAATTTAAAAATTGATTTAATTTCTTATAAGAAAAATCCCATCTTTTCTGCAACGTACGGGGACAGCTATTCTATGTAATTTAAACAAAATATATCTTAATAAAACCTTGTTTAATTGCACTTAATGAAACATCTGGTAGTTTGTGTAGCCGATTAAAAATATCAAAATAAAATTTAATTTCTTAAAGTCGAAATCGCACATCCTGAATCTCTTAGTCTTAGAATATCATTATTTGACAAACTGCTCAACGACTTTCAATCTTTAACAGCTGGAAACAAAACATTTTTAAAATCCTATGATTAATTCACGCTCTTCCCATATCTTCTTCAAATTATTAATAAAATAAAATTTATTCATCTATTCAAGGTTTTTTCTTCTTTGAAACTTGTAGTGGATGATGACACGTGATGCAGTTTTTTCAAATATTTATTCATTAAATTTAATGAATTTTAGTTCTATATGGAAGAAAAAATTTTAATATAAAGTAACTAAAATAATGAAACTTGTGTAGTAATTGATATTAATTTTTTCTTTTAATATATCAGATAGTTCAATCAATTCAATTCCTTTGGTGAAATCCATCGTCGTTTAAATTCCTGAGAAGACATTTTAAAAGTATCAAAATAAATGAAATGACGAGAAGATTATTTACGATTGCAAGAAGTTCTCTTCTAATAGTTTTTCTGCATCTAGATATTGTGAAGAAAAAAAAAATTTTTTTTTTTGCAGTTTTTATAACAGATTTCGAACTAAAACAATTAATTGAAACTTCCTGGCTCAGCCAGAACTGAAATTTTCTTTTTTAAAAAATTCGTAATGGAGGTGAAAGAGAAATTAAGACGAAAAGTTTCTCCCTTGGTATGGCGTCCTCTTAAGCATGGAATTTAATTTTAGAAGTCTTCCCCCCCCCCGGAATCAAATGTCCAGAAATGACCTGTAGTAGGGGATGCTCAGCTGGCACGTTGCAATGCTTTGACGTCCGTGATATATGCTGGTTCCAAACGTTACGTATCCTCGTATTGTCAGCGGTTGAAGCACGGCCTGTAAGTTACGCTGCCTGTAGCGCCCGTAATTGATGCTCGGCTTGTACGTTGCAATGATGTAGCGTCCGCTGCCGTGGAGGTGTTGGTCGCGAGACGTTGCAATGATGTAGCGTCCGCTGCCGTGGAGGTGTTGGTCGCGAGACGTTGCAATGATGTAGCGTCCGCTGCCGTGGAGGTGTTGGTCGCGAGACGTTGCAATGATGTAGCCTCCGCTGCCGTGGAGGTGTTGGTCGCGAGACGTTGCAATGATGTAGCGTCCGCTGCCGTGGAGGTGATGGTCGCGAGAGAAGGGAGTAGGGGAGCGAGCCGAGGAGTCGGTCTTGTTGTTACTGTGAATGACTGAAATCGAGTGAATGTCAACAATCACATAGGGTCCGAATTATTTGCTATATCCTATTTGATATTAATTTATTCGTTATTTTAATGTCTGCTGAGGATTAATTAGGCGATGTTTTCGGAATAATTTTTCAAATGTATACTGGGTAGTGGCACTTGACATTAAAAAAAACGGAAATTAAAGATGTATATCAGGCAGTCAACTATATGTAGTATATATTTCGCACATTTACCAAAGCGACTCTATGCTAGTCTACAGGTGGAAATCAACAACCAAGAATTTCAGTCATTCACAGTAATATATACACGTCAATCTCTGACAAGTTATTTTTTTCCTGCATTTATAAAATTAAAAAAAAGAATTGTTTTTGTCGTTAACTGATGAATAGTTAATAATTAAAATTCGTAAGAGCTTTTACTTTTCACAAAAACCACTTCTTATGAAATGGTTTTGATACCAGTTTTTACGTCTTACTTTCAACCTTGTTATTGTAATCAATTCGAGGATATGACTCGTATCCATGCATTCTTTTTTTTCGTTAGCAAATCGAATTATGTAAGAGATAGTAAATTAGATGACACATCCTCAATAAGTTGACCATTAAAGTAATGCACCTCTGGTGGTTAATTTACACAAGTTTCTCTGAATATTACACGTTCCGCAGTGGACTGATCGTTAAGACACGGTTCCCAGCAGATCACCGAAGTCAAGCATCACTGGCTGCGGTCAGTGTGCGGGTGGGTGACCCACTTGGATCAGTCTGCGTAGGGACCGAGGGTGTGCGGTATGGGTCCTCGTTAAACTGTGCTACCGTAAAGTGCTCGACTTCGCGTGCAGGTCGTTGGGCTGCCGAAGCGGGGGGTGCCATCCCCTCTGCAGAGGATCAAAATTGTGATGGCATGTCTTCGGATCATCCTCAGGGATGTTTCCCAGACCGTCGCCAATAGCCCATTGTTCAGCTCTAGTGCGACGTGAATGAACTACAACAACAACTGAATATTACACAGTCAATTTACACGAGTTTCTCTGAATTTTACACAGGTAATTTACGCAATGTTCTCTCAATTTTACAAAGTTACTTTACACAAGTTTTTCTTAATAACGTTTAAATTGACACAGTTATGATAGAAAAATATTTTTTCTTCATTTTAAAGCATGAATAGATCACACACCTTTTTAAATTATTGCGTTTATATAGATTCTATGGGTCAAGATTAATACAAATTCAATATTCAATTATAAGAAATAGAACTATTTATCATCCACTATAAGTAGACCACTATTGTAAAGGCTCAGATTTCCCTGTATTGAACATGAAATGTTTTAAGGAAACTTTTAAATTTACTGAGTTTTGATTCGGAAAACGCAACTGCTGTTTCATTTTAAAGCATAGAGCGCACATCTTTATGAAATCAAAAACATTTTTATGAAGAAGCAATTAAAATCCTGTTTTATCGGATAATAAAAACGAAAATATTCTCGGAATGACTTACACCAGTTATGTTCCAAATCTGTTCTGATTGTTGTGGGACTCGAGCGGATGGATCTTTGGTGGTCTTCTTCAATTCGATCTCGAAACGATTGAAATTTTTCATTTATATTCCCCTACCCTAGCTTTTTTTTCCCTCAAAGAAGGAACTCCCCCCCCCCCCAACCTTCACCAAAGAAGGAAGGAAAAGCCAAATCGTTTATTTTTTCATTCGATATCATTTGTTACAGCAAACAGTGGGCCAGCATCCAAGGTTTCGACGCCAAAATTAGTATTTCGGTAAAATTTGTTTCAAAATTTGGGGTTTTTTTATGTGCAGGTAAATTGATTTCATAGTTGAAATTTTGAAATACACTAAAAATACCAAAAAAAAGACAAAAAAAAAAAATAGCAGCTGAAATAAAGCGAGCAAAAATAAAAATAGTAATATAGTACGTTTAAATAATTAAATATAGCGATGAAAAATACAATAATTTTCGTAATTTTATATTACAAATAAAAAGCAAAGTATATTTCCTAAGTAATATTACAAAATAACGCGAATTAATTACAAAATAACGCGAAAACATGAGGAAAAAAACATAATTTTTGTTTTTCGGTATATTTAGTCCACCTTTGCAATACGGGCATGTTTTTTCGAAAGAAGAATCATCAAAGAAGACAACAACAAAAAGTTTAGCTAATTACCTCGTGGAACTTTTTGGAGATAAGTTTCGAAAGTCATTCAAACGTTACAAAATGTCAAATGATAAGATATAAACCATAAGTTTGTCAAGAGTATTAACTAATCCACCAAATTGAAAAATTGTACTATCATTTCAGACTAATTACTCTGATAAAATTGTAACAGTAAGGGGGAAATTCCTATATATATTTCTGAAATAAAAATTTAAAAGTTACATTCAAAAAAATTTTTTTAAACATATTTTTCATTACATTGTACTTTCGTCGGTCCAAAAAGTAAATTATAATGTTTGGAATGATTATGAATACTTAATTTGGGCTATATTAAAGCTGCCTAAACATATTTTAGTTGAAGATTAATTTTTGACTTTTGGCCAAAAAATCATTGTCTTCTGGCCCACAGTGCAGCGAGAAGAATAGTTAATAAAAGAAAAACAGTTTCTCCTCCAGTGCTTTAATTCAACCTAGGAAAGTTAGTACGTCGAAGTGACGCTTCTCTTGAAATGTGTACTTTTCGGTACAATTCCAAGCATAATTAAATTGAACTCGTAAATCTTGTTGTGTGTCAATAGTTGGTGTTAATAAGGAGCAAATACCAGCTCAAAAACAGAAGTTGCATGTGCAATTTATGACTTTATTCTAGTTGTTTCATTTTATTGTGTGAAATCTACCCAATTTTTATTTGAATAAATTTTCTGTTTTGAAATGAGATCGCCAAATCAACAATAAAAGTTTACTATATGACAAAGAGCCCTATTAAAAAAGTTGAAATTTGTGCATTTTAACAAAAAGCTGATCACTGGTCTAGTGGTTACTGTACTCGTCAACGGAGCCAGTGGGTGCGGGTTCGAATACCGCCGTAGGCATGGGTGCAACTTTCTCTCTCTCGTTTTTCTATGTCCTTTCTTCTATGTGACTATAAACCGCCCTATAAACTGGTTTGTGGTTGTATGACGAGGTACAACGCTACTCCACCGACGTGGCTCAGAGCCACAGGTGAAGCTGGATAGCGATAAGAGCAGCAATTCTGGCATTTATGAGGCAATTGAGACCCTAGTGCCCGTCTTTCAAAACATTTTAACAAATATTCTAAACATATTTAAACTTTACTCTCGAATTGCCATTTTAGAATGCGGCATTAGTTGGTGCGAATAAAGCATAACTGAAAGGATAACAAAAACAGAAAATGTATATCTGTTTTTGTATTATCAATTTTAGCTCTATTGAAATTGGTTAGCTATGTAGTACGAAGTATATATTATCATCATTCAAATATTCAGCGTATTGATATAAATATTGCCAAAATGAACAAGGAAAGTTTACTGTAAAATTAAGAGTGTGGAATTGTATTTTGGCAGTGGTAGATACACTACAGTTCTCCCCCACCAGAATTTTATCTGTGACAGAATTCGATGAATGGATACCACTAGTTGATTCATTGATGTTTTGTGAGGAAAGCCCGGAGAGCTGTATTAAGATCACCGTACTTTTGCTGATAGTGAGAGCTGTATTAAGATCACGGTCGTGGTTACTCCTGCGCTACCTTTAGCAGTCGTGTGTATATGTTGCACGCTGTGTGTGATCGAGACTGAGAAGCAATAACGTGAGGAGGCGGATAATGTGACAGTCACAAGTTGCAAGTCAACTGTTCAATGTGGACCATCCATCGAAGTAAGCTTGTTCACATCTTAGTGAGTGTTACTGTCAAGATAAACGTGTTCATATCACGTCCGGGTCACCAATGAGGGGATAGTAGTTATCGGCAATGTGCAAACATAATATAAAAATATACAAGTAATCGTATGCTATACAGTTAAATACAACTGCATTTTTTAGAGTTAGTTTACTTAAATTCTGAAAAAAGAAACTGCATTAGAATTTTTATTTATTTCATTCAATTAATTTGAATTTATTTTGTTTAATTCTATCTATTTTTGTCTATTTTTGTTGTTTTAAACACTGTTGCACAAATTTATACGCTGTTGTGGGAAAATGTTTCTCTTGAGAGTTGAGAGGTAATCAGCTTATCTTTTGAATAGTCTTGTTAACGAGTAAATTTTATTATTCTTTGTCATTTAATAGAGACGTACAATCTACTCCTAAGTTTTAATTTTTTCTTTTAAAGTACAACTTTATTCATTTCTTGTGCGATTTTCATTTTATAAACTCGACTTCCTGTCTAAAGTGAATATGAAATGAATAAATAAGATTAAATGTTCTAACATTTACATCGAAATTCTAATCATACTGCCTGTAGAAAAATAAGGCTCCGTATAAACAGCTTTCAATTTGAACTGTTAAAGAGTGATGTAAGATTATCGTTTTTTGTCATTAATAAGTCTTATCTCATATATTATTTCTTATTGAATTAAATGTCTTGTATTTCTAAGTTTAAATATTTCAAGTATTGCTGATTTATCCTCAAACATATAAATCCTATCCTTCAAGTATAAAAACCCTATGTTCATTTTGCTACGATTAACATATTAACTAAATGTTCCTCTCTTGAAGTATAAAACTTGCATCTTTTATAAAACAAAATGTTTTTATGAAAAATATCGACTTTTAAAGGTAAAAAAAGTCATTATAGACAAGCGATCTCGGGATTTGTAAAGCGGATCGATCTGAAGTGGCGTCCACTATTAAATTAGAAAATCATATGAAGCCGATTTGAAGATTCAGAGACTCTCAAATTTCTAGTCGATCCTTAATATCATGTGTCGGTAAACCGAGAATAAATAGTAACTTAAAAGAACAGTATTACTCGTGAACGATTTCAGCCAGCTTCTCAACGATGTGAGAGGAAAAAAGTTATTTTGAATTGTCATTTTGTTCGTCTATGTGCTTCGCATTTCAATGTTATTAATTAAAATATCTTTCTTCATTTATAAAATCGAATAAAGTTTCTTATGAAAGATTTAGGTGTTTGTGATTTATAAAAATTCTCTAAGAAAATAGCACAATCCCTGATATCGGAAAGAAAACACTCATCCAAAAAAAAAGGCAAGATCTTTTATTTACCTTTTCCAATGATGAAAATTATCTTCTCGAGAATTGGAACATCATGCATGCAAAGTTGATACTTACCGACCGTAAGGTGTCCCGCAGTGGACTGGTTGGACAGACACAGTTCCGAGTAGAACACCGAAGTCAAGCATCATACTGGCTGCGGGTAAGGTTGACCACTTTAAGGGGTCACAGTACCTTTGCAACAATTTTTTAAAATAAAGGTGTGATCATTCATTTTGAGGATGCTTTACATGCTCATTTAAGTTATAATCAATAATTTATCTTCAAAAAATGATTAAACTGTTTAATTTTTTGTAAATTTTAAAAAAAGTTGAAAAAATTCTAAATTTTTAAATCCCTAAGGCTTTTTTATTTTAACATATTTTCAAAGAAAGTTTTTTTCATAGTGCTTGCAATATTTATATTAACAATTTTGTGCATTCATTTGTTGATATATCAATTAGAATATTTTTTATAGATTATTTTGTAAAAAAGAAGAAAAAAAAAGAGTGAAAATTCATGATAGGTATATATAACATGCCGTAAAAATTGTAATACC
This sequence comes from Parasteatoda tepidariorum, assembly GCF_982258835.1. Taxonomy (NCBI): domain Eukaryota; kingdom Metazoa; phylum Arthropoda; class Arachnida; order Araneae; family Theridiidae; genus Parasteatoda; species Parasteatoda tepidariorum. The sequence continues at coordinate 135,887,433 of NC_141755.1, read as the reverse complement.
TCATAAAATGCTTATTCCATGCACAGTTTAAATAAGTGTATTATACTCAAGATAAAAAAGTTTACTTCAAAGCTTTATCTTAAATAGAAAAAAATCCTTAGGGATTTAATTAAGATTAAGACACAAAATTATCATCTATGCGAAAAAGCACTTTAAAGTCAGACTGCTGGGCAAGTTTCTGTATTAGAACAATTTAAAATCATTCATAACTTTTTTAAAAATGTAGATAGAGAGATGAATTTTTTTCTGTACATCTGAAATACTTTGAAGTTTTATTATAAGCAATAAAAAAAAATTTGGTATTTTTGTCATTTTTTGGGTACTGTGACCCCTTAATCAGCCTGCTTAGAGACCGAGCGATATCAGTCCTCGTTAAACTTTTCTACCGTAAATTGCTTGACTTCGGGCTTAGGTCGTCGGGTTAACGAAGCGGAGATGCCATCCCCTCTGCAGAAAATCAAAATTGTTAAGGCATGTCTTGCTGATCATTCTCAGAGATGTTTCCCAGACCGTCGCCAATAGCCCATAAATAAACTATAACAACACCAATAAGGTTTAACGTATCCCCCTATTAAAGTAACAGAAAGCTTAATCTAGACTACGATTGAACACTAGGATTTGGATACATGATTTTTATAAATTATGATCGAAACACTTCTGTATTCAATGTGTATCATTATCATTAATGATCGCGATATTATTGTATTTGATGCACCTGTGTATATTTCGAGTAATCAGTGAAAAACAGAAACGAGCGTTATTTCTACGAGATGGTGATTTTGGATTCATAAATCCTATAGCAGAAAAGTATTGACAATTCATGTGTATTGCTGTCATATGTATTACGGTGTCACATACATATCGGTGTTGAGTTTCTAATTAATCATAATATAATGATTAAAGTAAATAAAAATATATGTATGCATTTATAAGTATCTCTCATCAAATTCTTCAAGTTAAAATAAAATTCCCAAATGCAAGGATGTAGATTATTTTTCTATCAAAACAATTCTAAACTGTTAGAACAATTATTTTTCCTTTGCACTCATAATTTTACTACACTTCAGTATATTTATACTCCATGAACAATTTCATAATTTAAATACTGCTATCTTTACATTAAAAATATTCAGAACTATAAACAGGATTTTTCTAAATGTATCTGCTTTCGTCTGATTATTGTATATTTGATAAAAAAAGATCCCAATTTCTACAAACCAACTAAAATTTTAGATGAAATAATATAAGCTCCATAAAATAAAATTAAATGCAAACGCCTATTAAAGAATATAATTTTATGCAAGATTTATTCGCGGATTGTGAGATCTGCCGATTTGAGAAATCTACATTCTCAAAAATGAGGATATGAAGTTTGAATATTATTTAATGTCAGAATATTAATATATAATGCTTAGTAATTGAATATTTTAGACGAATATTATCCTTTTTGTTGATTCTATGTGAAATTTTTTTAAACCTAGTAAAATAGGAACCTATTAAATATATAGGATAAAATATAAAAATTAATTTGAATTTTAAGGACACTTACTTTGCATTCAAACTTGAATTAGTTTGTTTTGAACGGGATTCAGCGTCACCTTAAAGCAGGGTTTCTTAACCTGTGGTTCATGAACCCCTAAGGGGTCCATGAGTTATATTTTGGGGGTCCGCTGACTACTCCTAAATTTTAAAACGTTTGGAAGCCTACCCATTGCTTGTAAAGCGAGCTATGGCAGCTATAATTCCGTTTGCTACAGTGTATCTTTGCAAAGAGGGAATTTCCGCACTTGTGACAATGAAAACATAACATCCAAATCGATTGAATGTTGAACATGATATGCACGTTGCTTTGTCGAAAACCATCACCCAATTCAATTTATTAATTAAGGAAACGTGCAGCAGCAACCTTCACATTAAAAATTTCAATTTTAAAAATTTTGTATTTAAAAATTTTGTATTAAAATAATAAAATTAAATGTTTTCTAATAATTTATGTTTTTTACAATAATTTTTTCACAGGGGGGGTGGTCCGTGACTTCTTAAAATTTTTTAAAAGGGGTTCATTATATCAAAAAGGTTAAGAAACACTGCCTTAAAGGGTTACCAAAAACTAAAAATTTACGCCAATTTCAGAAAAATTAGCGCCAGAGCAAGTTTCACTCTTAGTTAATATTAAAAAAATAATGCATAGATTTTGTTGTAAATTTACACGTAACAACGGTAATAGAATTATGTTTATTTCCCCCTGGTTTCAATTAAACTTATACTTTTAATAAAAAAAATAATAATAAAGTTTTTTTTATTAAAATATAGAACATTGCAATGCATATTATTGTTAGAATTTAACTGAACTGTATGTAAAAATGCTATGTCTCGTTTATTTTATTATCGGCGTTGATAATAGACCATAAATTCGTGCCAACCAATGTTTAACACTTTCTAATTTTGTTCGCAACGAAGAGAAGAAAAGTTACTGTCACAACCTGCATGGCAAGACTTGAAGTGGCAGTAATCAGCATAACAATGACGAAAACCAAAGAAACCTTCTATGGTTCGCCCGATCTCATAATCCATATACAACATTTGCAATGATAAGGAATTTTGTAGTCGAACATTATAGATATAATTCTGCTCCTGGGTTAGGGAGAAAAGATAAATCTGGAATAATTTACTGCTGAAAATAAATATTAAGTACAATAAAGATTGAAATGTGTGAATTAAATTTTATTTCTATTAAGAAAAAATATTCTGCTAAAGCAAAAAGTATGGAAATAAAAATGAGGAATATTTTTGGGTTTCATCAATTTTATCTTTTTTTTAAAAAAATAGAGCACTAAAGTGAAACTTTTAAAAGAATCACCGAATAAACTAAAAATCTAGAGTTGAAGACATTTTAAATCTAACATGAAATAAAATAAATTGTCATTTAAAACGATATTCTAAAAATTAAAAAGTAGAATTGACTTTTTTTTTGTAATACCAACGTTGCTAAACTAAAGAAGATTTTCGATTTTAATAATAAATTCTGTATTTCGATTTTAATGTAAACTTAGGAACCTTTCTGATGGTGCAATTTCTTATCAATGAGAAACTAAACAGCCACCTTGTACTTCCTTGTACTTTGTTACAAAGAGACCACCTTGTACTTTGTTACAAAGAGAAGAAAACCACGAAAACTTTGTTAGTTAGACTAACGATTTTCTTAGTTAGACTTAACAAAATATATAACGTCACTGGTTGAAAATTGAATTTATAAAACTTAAGAGCAAAAAAAAAAAAACACATTTTATGAAGAAAATTCAATTTATACTTACCGCTTACTTATTACATTCATACGTGCTTCAGTTTAATTATAAGCGTGAATGATTTCAAAATATATTTAAATATTCTCAAATGAGCTTCTTTTTAAGTTCTGAAACCTTTACACAGGTTTTAACAGCTTTATAGGTGTGTGTTCTTTTGTAAAAATAGTAAGATTTTTAGAACTTGATGAGAGTGTGTTTCGTATTTATGGAATTCAATGAATTATTTAATGTATTAAGTGATTAAAAAAATTTTTTTTTTAGTTTGCAACTAGCACATTGTAAAAAATTGCTGTAATTTTTGCAGGAAATTACCATGAATTTTTTTTTTTACAGTACCGGTGTTGTAACGATAAATGAACCTGGTTAGCAGAACGCTGGACCCACCTTCATGAGAACGGGAATTTAGCCATTCGAAGACTCTCTGTGTAGTAAATAGTGACTGGTGCAAGTTAAATCTATCGAGTCACACAGTTCCCATAAAAAATATACCTCTGAGGGAACTGAATTAGAGATTGATTAATCGTTCTCTGGATCAGGTCAAAAATTACGATCTGTGGAAGAATGAATGGATGCATGAATGTGTTCACCCTGTAAGCGGGTGTGACGTATGGGTGTGGCAGAAGTCAAATTCTTGGCCATAGATGACGCCACTAAAAAACAAGAACAATCGCACCCTTTGCTTTAATTGCCTACGACAACAGCAACAACGAAAAATGAAAATGCTTTTTGCTGTAAAATCGATTGTTTTTATCACGTGTGCCAGATAACCCCCATCAGTGTCGACTGAAATCATTTGTTGCCATTTTCAGTTGATTGAAGAACGTTCGATGTGTTTAGCACTTCTCTTTCTTTTCATACTATTAATTAAATTTTATGTTAATTTCTTAAAATGTTTCAAGAAGAAATACGCAATAAGTAAAATTAACAATAAGGGGATCAAACTTTTGACCTCTCCCCTCACCAAACTTTGGAACTCTATTTTCTAGATTGCAGCAATCCCCTTTATTTTGGGAGTCAATAATCATAATCGGTAGAAAAATTGTTATTCAGAGAAAATACGTTATTGCATCTGATTTCGTAACCTAAAGTATCATCTGCACTAACTAATTAACAGATTTAAAATCACCCCCACTCCTTGAACTATTAACTTGTACAAGAACTTAAAAATGCTGTCATTAGATCAAAAGTTATTCAAGGTGTTTTGCTTATTTATTTTTTTACGCACTGTTCATTACTTTAATTCTACTATAACAAGATGCTCAAAAATAACAGTGAAAACGGGTAAAACCGAAAAACGCAACGCGTAAGTGCACAGAAACTTGTTTTCTCCGCATGGATTTCCACATGAAAAAAGCTTCCTAATCTCTTCCGCTAGAGAGTTTTATTTAAAATACTTCTATGGAAAAAGAATGGAGTTCGATCTGAGAAAGGTCGTCAACTTTATCTCAATGCAGCTATTGTATAAATATTTATCTATTAGAATTGATAGATAAATATTTTATGTATAGTTGTTGTACTCGGCAATATAGTCAGAGGGGGTAAGATTGTTCCTGAATTCCAGTGGCGCCATCTATGGCCAAGAATTTGACTTCTGCCACACCTGCTTATAGGGCGGACCCATTCATACATCTGCAGATCATAATTTTGACCAGAACCGGAGAACCATCAATCTACAATTGAGTACCCCCAGACGTATTGATTTTTTATGACATGGAGTACCTCGTGATCCAACTGATTTAACGTGCAACAGTCACTATTTTACTTCACCGACCGGCTGGATTCGAACTCCCGCTTTCAAAAACGTGAGTCCAGCGCCCTACATGCCAAGCTATCCCGGCCTTGTATAATATGCATCTACTATTACTATGGAAAGCTCCCCAATCGGTGCCCGGGGGATAATTTTGAAGTTGACAGTTAGGTCCGGCAGAAGTGTCTTCTAACGTTTGAGCTTTAAATTTGGAGTGGATTGGTTCATAACAGCGAAAATAGGTGGAAATTATCGGAATTCTCTCAGGACTGTTTTGAGTCGTAATGGCTCAGTGGCTAAGGCAATAAACTGTCATTCAGAAGAGCTAAGGTTCGATTCCCAGAGGCAGTTTGAAGCCTACTCAATTAGATCGATGGGCATCAGTTGGTGCGTAAAGTAAAGGGGACCTGTGCTTACCACATTGCCACAATTATGCCGTCAGTCACGAAATAGTGCAGTCTTATCCCCCATGGCCCACTACGGGCTGTTGCGGGAACTTTTTACTTGACCAACACTCCCACCACTAAAATTTTAATTGAACTATGCATTTAAAATATTATATAAAACATTGTGTAAAATTTAAAAAAAACTGAGAAACTATTAATATTGAACTATCGGTAGTTTTAAGCAATGCAGATGCGGAAATAATTACATTTTCCACACAAGGTAATGAAAAAAAATCCAATTCGAACGTGCTTAAAATTTCAAAAGTAATTGATAAACAGTAAAATATTTTTCTGAAATTATTTAAAAACAGGAACAGAGAAAGAATCATCTTCCAATATAAAACGATACGTGAAAATTGTAATACAATTTTATTTTATCCTACAAGACAAAAATGTTTAAATTAATGTTAAATTTAGTAAATAACTAAAACTACTTTCTTTGAAAATATATTCTGATTCAATGCAATGAAAAAGGGATGGAAAGAATAAAATTAACAATTAGCGGCTCAAGTACTCAAATTAACAAAACTGGGGTTATTCCTTATAATTTGAGTCAAAAATTCGTCGTAAACGACAATCTCTAGAACACCGATTCTCAAAACGTGTTCCGTGGAAGGCCGAGAGTTAAGACAATTCTATTAAATTGAGCCGTGATGGATCAGGGGATAGAGCCTTTCAATGAGGTGAACCGGATTCGAATCCCCTCGATGGCTGGTCGATACGAATTCCACATGCTGCTTGCTGACGTAGAATATCCACAAGTAGAGAAAAAAAAAGCCTTTTTTTTCCAACTTCAAAGCGATCTTTTACGTAAAAAACTTCATTTTCCTCTGAAATTTAAGTAAGGAAGCGAATAACGTGCTTCCCCGCTTCTGAAATTTAGATATTCATTAAAATAATATCAAGTTAAATTGATAATTTCAAAAAAAAAAAAAAAAAATTCAACTTTGAAGTTTTTTTTAAAATTTTAAACTTTATTTCACTTGGAACTTTAAATGAGAGGGCGAATAATTGGCTTCGCTCCTTCTGAACTTTAGACATTTGTGAAAATAAAGCAAAATTAAATTGGTTATTTTTTAAAAAAAAGAACTTTTTTACTTCAATACAGAAGCTATTTTTCGACAAGAAATCTTTCTTCTGAAATTTAGTTTAAGGGCCAATGAAGTGTTTCGCTCTTTTTGAAATTTAGACATTAAAACAAATAATGTGTCAAATTTAATTAACAAACTTACTAGAGAAGAAAAGAAGTGAAAAAACTTGACTTTCTTCTGAAATTAAAGTAAGCGGGCGAATAATAGGCTTCGTTATTTGCGAAATAAAATTTTCGCTAGACAAATACTTTTTTTTCTTTACATATGATAAACCTTTTTATGTTATTAAATGAAAGAAACTCTTTTAAAAATAAAATGCGCCCCCCACGAATATTTAAATTTCTTGAATTAAAATATTTGATTGGCATCTATTTTTTACTTCAATTCAAGAGCATTTTAATTAATTAATTTTAAAATGCACTTTTGTATTACGTAATGTGATTAAAAGAAATCATCACGTTTCCCCAATATTTATATTTTTTCAAATCTATTTTTTGATTTAATACTTACTTCACCTTTTCAAAGTAAGATTTTGGCATTCTTCGGCTTTGAAATAATTTTTTTTTAAAGACTCTTAATTTTAAGCAAACATGTTACTTTAGTTGACAGATAAAAAGTAATGTATTTGAAACATGGTTGTTTAGTTTAAAATAACCATAGTTGCCATCAGTCAAAAAAAGTTGTGTATCTCTTTTATTTCAAAGTGGTAAGTGCATACAATGTTCTGATTTCGCACTTTTTCTAAATTCCACCTTTCCGTCGCAATTATTAATTAAATTGATATCAAAATAATTTAAAATAAACTAAAATAGAATGAATGATTTTCAGAATGTCATTTTTTTCATATTATTATTTTAAAGAAAAATTGTGTCAGGTTTTACAAATCATTCAAGGCTGCGTCTATGTAAGACACTGATATGGAGTTAAGTAGTAAAAGAGGCTCGCAAGAAGTACGTTCCCATACTAAAATGTATTAACAAGAAACCATATTTACTTAAATAATGTTAACATAGTTTCTTAAAGCAAAATGGGATTTATCTGGCCTCTTAACGGCATAACTATCTGTGATTTAAAGTATAAAATAATTGAAACAAAAGAAAATTATATTAATTACAATCAGATAGTAAATTTTAAAGGGACATATTTAAAATATTTTTAAATGAATTATTATTTTAGATGAATAACTGTTATGTGACTGCACAGCAACAATCATAAATACTCGAGTATTTGATTTTATTTCAATGATTATACTTCAATTATCATTAGTAAATGTGAATGAGTAGTATAAGAAAAAGAATGACTACTTTAAATTAATTATTTTTCTAACAACATTCTAAAATGACATTCTTTAGATATTTTTAGCCTAAATTTCATTCCTATAATAAGGAAATCAATAAGGATAATAAAGAAATCCTTATATAAAGTTCATGCTAAAAAAAATTATAAAGCTGTTTCGGAGTTCTGCTACATAGATTGACAGATAGCGCCACTATAATTGATAGAATAGGCTGTTTCTAAATTAATCGTAAATTGATAAGGAAGCTTTTACAATTGTTTTAATATTTGCTATTATTCTGGCTTGAAAAAACATAGCTAACAACCCTTCAATTAATAAAAAACAAAACAATTTTATGCATATAACATGTACAAGCTATTTCGAATTTATTGTATGTTTACTAATAAGATTAACTATTTTTAAAGATAATTTGATAGCTTCTTTTACATATTATGAAGTCTGCCACAGTGAAATGTTTTAAATTTTCGCTTTGAAAAAGTGAATTAGCGAAACGTTTTTCTCCTCTTTAAGAACAATTATTTTTTACTCTATTTAATACAATTGCTTGTCCTTAATATCGAAGTTTTTCGCTCTATAGTTGATAGTATTTTAATAATCAGATTCTACTGATGTTAAATACCAAATTATGGCAAATAAAAAAAAAATATTTGTTAACGGGATATTTTCATTAAAATTTTGATTGCGCCATCTATTGATTCATAAAGTAACTACATAGAACGGTTGATACCGAAGACTCAATATTGAAATTTATTCAATTATTTAAATGCTAGTCTAGTAAATAAATAAAAAAAGAAAAACTTTTACGTTCCTTCACTGGAAGTTATGGATTTCTTGTATATATATATATATACTATCTGTATTCAAAACCAATCCCGAGACGATCAAACTAAAAGTTAAGAATTAAAATTTTGTGCTTGCACTTATTACGCACTGTTTATATTGCTATGCATGCAAGTGAAATACTGTGTCCTTTTAATTTTTTATCGTTCAAGCGAATGAGTACAGTTATGAATCAAAAGGGCTAATAAATAAATAAAAACATGGATTGATGATTAAATCGGCAAAAAAATAAACCAAATGTCAAAAGTGATGATTAGATTGCCTGGTTAGAAAATTGCGAGTCGTTATTATACGGATTAAAAATATCAAGCTTTTCGAAGCTCCGGGGAAAAGAATAACAGGGCTGCCACTGGATGAAAACAAGAAAAATAGTTGCGTTAGTAGCATCATATATGAATAAAAGTCTCCTAAATAGTCTCAAAGATATATAAAATAGTTGCTAACATCATATCCTCCTCTAATATAATTTTAATTATTTGTGCTGTAATAGCATAAAATTCAAATAACATGCATTTAGATACTCATATTTTATAAAAAATGTAAATTTATTTGTGGATTTTCCAACAATATATTCTTTCACACTACGCATAAAAACAGGGAGTTGTATTTTTATCTGTTACAGAACAGTTGAATTTGAAACTTGAATGTCCTTTCTCGGTTCCAATTTGCAGCTGCTTAGTTTAGACATTAAAAAAATAAATATTGCAATTTAATTCAATTTTATTTTGCTTATTTTTCATAACTGACACATTTCCAAATTTTAATGTTTATCAAAAAAATTACGATCACAACTCGACAAAACGAATATCACCATGTACCTTTCTTTCTATTCTAAATAGCTCTAAAAAAATTTACAACACATTTTGTGTAATTAAAGACAATTTTTCTAATTTTGCTACTTCGTTCAAATTAAAAGAGGGAAAAAAATTTAATCCTCAGAGATATTACATTAGCTTTCTGAAACAGGAGGAGCATTCCAATTCCAATTCCATCAGTCTGATTGGTTAAATATGTCTGTCATGCTTTTGACATCAGACAGTGAGAAATAATAAAGTTAGGATAAAACGAAAGCACGGCAAAAAAAAAGTGGGAAAGGGGGAAACTCATGAAGCTATTCTTCATTTTAGTCGCTTTGGCTTAATAAAGTCGCCGATTTTACGCAAATCATTGCAAATTAGTTGTTTTTACTCATATTTCTACTAAAATAGTCGCCATAGTTGCTATTGCTTTAAAATAGTCGTTATAGTCGCCTTTTTAGTCTCCAATGGCAGCCCTGGAATAATAATATCTGTTAAAAGAATAAACCTTTTAGATTTGCTGTAATGTTAGCAAAAGTAAAGTCGCACATTTGAGTACAGAATACAAAACAGGATAAAAAAAAATAAAAAATATTAACTTGGATTTACAATAAAATTGACACTATAGCACATCAAAAGTACTCGCTTCGAAATTTGCGAGTAGTTATAATATTGTATTTAAAAAATTGGGATTTTAGGAAACACGTAGTAAACAAACAAGTTCGAAAAGCAACTTACATTAACTAAGAAAAGGTATCATAGAACTTTAAAAGTGATTATATTAATTCGAAAGTATTTTACGTTATTATTCTGCCGCATTAAAAAATATTGCGAAAAGTGATCGAAAAACTACATTGTAGATTAGACGATTCTAAAACTTCGGTGTACTACATAAAAATATCAGACTTTTATTCTCCAAAAAAAAAATTATAAATAAATCAAATTTATAAGTTTTTTATTGCGTTCTGGGGCTGTCGCGGGCAGCACATCTCTAAGCGATAGGGGTAAACTTCATGCGGCAGCTGGCGAGTCGCTTATTTTGCAACCATGTCATATGCAATCAATATTATTTTTGAATCACGTACCCCTCTCCTTTTAATATTATTGTAATTAAATATTTTTGTAATTACCTACCCTGATCGATAATATCACGTGATAGCTCATATCAAGCAAATTAAAAGTCTATAATATGAACATATTCTTTATAGAACTATATGGGTAAATTAAAAATAACTTTTTCGACATGTTTAGAAATGCTAAGAAAACACGTAATAACTTTCCTTACATTTAAAATGTATCTACGAGGATTCGATTTTAAAATTTATGTTTCGAAAGTAAATAAAGACACCAACACCAAATATTATTTTACTTACATCCACCAGTATATGAATAACCTACAGTAATATTAATTACTATAATGAATATCAAACTGCTTTTTTTTTAAAACTGCAGAATTAGAACCAAGGTATTCGGTACAGGGAATAATCAATTCTCTTGAAATACACCATTTTAACTGATAGTCGATTCTTAAACTGATACGGAAAAGTTTTGTAGTCTATTTAGTCCATTTGAAATCCTCGGAAATGAGGTTGAAGAGCGTTGTTTAATTCGGCTGGCAAGTCTGGGGGCACCCCCGATCCCTTGTTGTAGACACTGTAATAAAAAGTACATTATTATTACCTCTTTATAACACATTTTTTACAATAATAGAATGATAACAAAGGCCTTCGCTTCTTGGTTTCGTGTGATAGAGCTATTAAATAATAGCAACAATTTAATAATAAACTAAGAAAAATTGTATAAACTTTCAAAAGTCACAAAAATAAAAAATAAATAATATAAAAAAAGAAAGAAAATCAAATTCTAACATTTAAGCAAAATTAATAAGTCTGTAAAAAGAAATAAATAAACAAATAAAATAAAATATATAAATGAAATAAAATAAATTAGAAAAACATTATAACTAAATTAAAAATTGAATAAAAGAAAATTAGACTAATATTTTACTAAAATTAATTGCAATAATACAAAACTTAATACAATACAAAACAAAAAATTTACTTCAGGGTCTTGGCATTATACACTTCGTAACAAAGTATATTGAATTAAAATAAGTTTTACGTAAGATAATGGTTTTGGGTTCTAATTTGAAAAATTAATAACTTGTAATTCGTCACAATCAAAATAGTGTAATTTACTTATTTATTTTTTATTGTTTTTATTTAACAGCTGGCAAGTTAAACAATTCCGTCAACAATTGAAATCTGAAAAGTCGAATGAAACAATGAAATAAATCTCCCCTTGATTCAAAGTTAAATAGTTAAAAGGTCAATTATTTTGAACATCTTCGCCCTATTCGAAAATTTTGAAAATATATTTTTTATTCTTCGATCCAAAATCTAGTTTAGATATGTTTTAAGATATACTTAAGGACATATTATTATAGAGTTTATATTATACTCCCATTAATTTTTTTAAATATATCTTACTTAAAATTACGCAAGTTATATGATTATATGCAATTCTCATCACTGCCCCCCCCTTATCTGTCCTGCCGTCTTAATAAAGTAAAGAAATAAATTTGATTTCCAATAATTTGAATAAGTTAAATTGTTTCTAGCAGTAAATTAATTCCTACAAAATTATTTCTATTCTGGGGTTAAAAAATTAATTAAACATAAATGATAACACGATGAACATTAATGAAAACACGATGAACATTAATGAATTAATTCCTTACTGTGAAATAAGAACAATTTCTATTTAAAATTTATGGAGAAGAAAAACGTATATTGAAATTATTTTCTGAATATGATAATTACAGCTATAAAATAATTTAAAATTAAAAAATGTATTCTATACTTTATTTGAGTATTAAGAAAAACCTAAAGTTAGAAAAAGAAAGAATTTTTGATATGACGATTCTAAAATTAGCAAAGTTTTGGAATTTTTTTTACAATTTTCCATTTTTAGTACTTGCTGTTAAACAAAATAAGACCTACCGACCATTTTCCTGCTATAACAATACTTTGTGAGTTGTGCTAAAGTTTAAAAATAATATTACAAGATTCTCTAAAAAAAAATTCATCATTTTGTTTTAAAAAAGGCAACTTTCTTAAAGATAGCGGGCGAGAATAAGTTTGAACGTCAAAATAAAATTTTAACACATTAATTTTTTCTCCATTTAAAAAGCAAAGTAACCTGTTGTATTTTTTTTTTTTTTTTGCATTGCGCATATATGCATTTATTTTTCATTATTCTAATAGGAAACAATAAAAAAGATAATCAATAGTTTATATTCATTTCTTCGAATAAATAGTAATGCTTACTAAATAGTCAGCTGTTTTGCATCAAGCAATTCTAAAGCAGCAGAATGTATTTAATTCCTTAATAAGGTTTAATTTTCAACTAACTGGAAATAATTCTAAGCTTTCTTTTAATAAAAACTAAAAAATAAAAAAATAGTGGCTTTCCTCTCCATCTAACGCAAATGCAGGTTAGTTCAACCAAAAAGCCCTCCATTCGCAACCAAACATTTTTTGTTTCAAATCACTCCTGTTCTCCTCATTCACATCTGGCGAGTCTTTAAAATGGGTGCCTATATTTGAGAACGTTAAACATTTGCTTTAAGCACTGGCAATCTCAGAACTTGCTTAACGTAAATGACTAGTGACGTGAATTTTCGAGGTCCCAAAACATTTAAACTTTTATTGACATCTTCATATTTTTTGAAGTTAAATGTCATTTTTTATTTGTCCACTTTAGAGTCTTGGTATTATTCATTTAGTAACAAAGTATATTGAATTGAAATAAGTTTACACGTAAGTTTTACTTAAGATAATGGTTTTGGCTCTTAATTTGAAAAAATAATAACTTATAATTCGTCGAGTCCCTGTGCCGTCGAGCGAATCGAGATAATTTTTCATGGTTTTCCTCTCCATGTAACGTAAATCCAGCTTAGTTCCACCAAAAAGCCCTCCACTAAAGCGAAATTTAGCCCGATACTTGATCCAGGAGTTCCCTTGTCTTCTGGATTGGTTTCAAGTGAGAAATATATTGTAAAGTTAATACATTTTATCTGAAAAGCGTGTTTTAGTTATAATAGTTAGAATAAAAAGTAATAGTAATAATAAAAAAACAATAATTGTTTTAACTTTTCAAATAAGAAGCTCAGTGCTGTAGGGAAGTGTAAGAGTCCAAAAGCGAGAGTAACATCTCGAAATTTGCATACATTGACCACAGTGCTGACGAATCCCATTGCCGTCGGGCTAAACAATGGGGGGGGGGAGTTTTCATGGTTTTCCTCTCCATGTAACACAAATCCATCAAAAAGTCCTCCACGAAGGCATGTTTCTCCCAATACTCGATGCAGGAGTTCCCCTGTCTTCTGGATTTGGTTCAAAATTTCAAACGGAGTTGAACATTAGTAGTCGTAAACCCAAATATTGGGTTGGCTGTTGAGCGACGGTTATAAAATATAATAATTAAAAAACGAACGTTTGATTTAAAGAAAAACTTAAATTTAATTACTAAAACAATTGATTAGGATATTATTGAAAATATAGTCTACTTGATTGCGTAGAGAATAAGATTTTGAAAAATGCGAAAAATATAATTTGATAGTTTGCAGAATATTCAACTACGAAAACACGCAATTATGATATTAAGTTTCATAAATATAGGGGTACACACCTTGCGGCACATGCGCCCTGAGCAGCAACCGTAAGTAATTTTAACAAAAATGAAATAAAACTAAAATTTTTTTTTTGTTGAAAAATAAAAAAAAATCTGAGATTGCTTGTTTAAGTTTTTGACACACTCAATCTCAACCAATGTAGGTTTTCGATTGTTTTTTCGATGGTTAACACTACGGATTTACGCATAGTCTTGAAAAAAACATATTTTTAACACGACATTATTAGAATACACGAACGAATTTTGAATTCTAGTTATCACTTACGTCATTCGCCATATGTGCCGAATTTATCATAAATTCAATGCTACCCATTTTCACGTAGTTTCTGAAATCACGATTTTTTTAAAGATATTTTACGTCTTGAAAGTTTGGAATGGGGCATTTATATAAATTCGTTTTTGACGAGCTTTATTTGCGCAAACTTTATCGCAAATTTAAATGACTATTGCTACGCATTTCCACGAGATATTTAAAATTTTGATATTTTTAGAGCAGGGGTTTCCAACTTACATGTGGCCGGGGGCCGCAATCAAAATCACCAGTCAAACATCGGGCCACAACTTAATCAAAATTTTATACAGGACTCTTTTATGGTTGAAGGAACATTGAATATTACAGTCAGATTTTTATCAAAGTTTTTTTAATATTAAAAAGCAAAATAACAAGCATTAAAAAATACTTCTTACGTATACTAGCATTACGAATACTTGTTAAGTATCATTTTGAATCTTCTCTTAATCAGAAACTTAGTGACAAGATTTTTTTTTCTTTTAAATTTAATTCTGTGATAAATTAAAAAAATTTCGACTTATTAGGAATTATGGCAACAACAAAAAATTCTCGATCATATGAAATTAAATTTTTTTTCCTTTTCCGTTCATGCAATATTCAATTCAGGGAAGTTAAATAAAATTTGATATTCATTCCCTTTTTCATGCGTTTTAAAATTTACAAATGTAAGTAATTTCATCCAAAATAAATGGTTTCAAAAAGCTAAATGGGAGAATTTCTTCGAGAAAATTTCTGGTACGCACATGCTAAATTACCTTCACGAAATACAAAAAAAAAACGAAATAAAAAAGAGCAACATACACGATTATTTTTGTGTTTAAATAAATATTTTCTTGGATGCAAAACCTGAGAAATAATTTTTTTTGCACCGTTGGTACGTTAAATTTCACAAAAACGAAGAAATTAGGTTTTTTTAAACGGAAGAAAAGTATTTTAAACCCATATAGAGTTTTTTACAGAAATTGTCTGCTGAGAACGACAACTAATATATTTTAGTTCGCGGGCCACAAAAAATGGCTTAGCGGGCCGCCAGTTGGAAACTACTGTTTTAGAGCGATATTATTAGGGGAGAGTGGGGTCAATTGTAACAGGGTACGATTGTAACAGAGCAAAAATTTCGAGTGTCGGGTTCTAGATTTGGTTTGTAGGTGGCGCACAAGGTGTATTTAATAAATCTACGTGTACACCCCTGCTGGCCACCATTTTTATGTACTTTTGAAAGAGTTGCATCTCAAAAGATATTTTCACGCTACGTAAGTACTTTTTTTGGTATTAGAATATTATATTGTAACAAAGTAATTTTGTTTAAACAAATAAAAATCATTAACCGAATATGTAAGTGGACACCTTAATTAACATTTCAAAAAAAAAAGATTAGTTTTGTTAATTAACTAGCATTGTTTTTAACAAATGAAGCTGAAATGGCGTCTTGGGGACGATTGTAACAAAAAGTAAAGGGACAATTGTAACAGCTGAAAATAAATAATCTTATGTATACAAACTATTACTTAACTCTTTAAGAACCACCAATAGTTTCCTATATCATTTATATTATTTTGCATGTGCATTATTTTATTTGTCACCTTTCACAGCATAAATTGAAATTTTTAACCCCTTAAAGTTAAAAGTTTAACCCTTTAGGACTCTGCTCATTATTATTTTTACTCCTAAAATATCCTTACTATTTTGATCAATAAAAAAATATATCACAACTATGATAATATGTATAATTAACTATGTTTTAGTTAAATTTATGAACTGTTACAATTGATCCCGTAAGTGGGGACAGTTGTAACAAGTGCAGGACTGTCAAAAATAGTTAATAACTAATATAATAACATTTAAAATAAGGTATTAATTTTTTTTTCTAGTAGAGGATAGTCTACTTTACTCGTCTGTCAATTAATACTAATAATATATTGGATTTTTTGTTAGTTAAAAATAGTTAAGTAAAAAATTTTACAATTGACCCCACTCTCCCCTACAAATCGCTAATTTAGATAATCAATTATGACGTGGTTTATTTGTGCCGATTTTGTCGCAAATCAAGTTATTTATAGTCACATGATTTAAAAATCATATATCGCTATTCGTACTTACGCGTTTTAAAAATCATACGTTTTTATTCTTCTCGCAATTTAAAAATCACACATCGTGATTCGCTAAAAATCACGTTCCCTATTGACATTAACGAGATTTAAAAATCATCCATCGCGATTCGTATTCATGAGATTTAAAATCGCATATCCCGATTTGTATTCTGGCGTTTAAAAAATCATTCGCTGTTACACTTCTCGTAATTCAAAAATCATACACCACGATTCTTATTCACACGATTTAAATACCACATTGCGATTCATATTCACGCATTTTAAAAATCAGACCTTGAGAGCCTTCTCGCAATTTAAAATATCAATTTCGATTCGTATTCAAGCGATTTAAAAATCACGACATCGTCATTCTTATTTAAGGGATTTAAAACTCAGGAAAGGAAGAGCACCATTTGGGACAAATTTCCAAAACTGATAAAGTTATCTGCCCAAGTTTAATACAGCAGAGAACAATAGCTTCTGTAAAAAGACTGTTTTCCAGAATGAATTGGGCATGTTCAAGATTGTGGAGCAGTCTTTAAACAAAATCATTAAATTTTCACTTAATTCCCAAAAAAGCTATCAGACAATTACATAGGAAATATAAAAACAAAAAACATTTTATTCACTTTAAAGAGATTTTAAAATGGTTAAAGCATTAAATGAAATTCTTACCAGAACCATTTAAGAAAAATGATGTAACACGCAAAACCTGCAATTCCCCTTCATAGATATAAAGACTGCAGTTAATTCTGTAAAATGCAAAGAAAAAAAAGAAATTTTTAGATGAAATACTCAAAATTTCAAATAACACATCAAAATAAAAATTTACTCAGGACACTGATATACAACATATTGAATATGTCACAAATGACTAACTGTAAAAAAAAATGGTAGCTGAAAATAGCTGACTAAATTGTATCCTCTGATAATAAAAGTAGAACACAGGTTGGAAAAAAAAACTTTAAAAAAGTAGAGACTGAATGTTTGATAAAGGCAGACATTAACACATTATTTTTTCTATTGAGGATCATAAATGAAAACAAATTGGGGATCGCAATTATTATTTAACCAGGGGGGGGGACGAAAACACTATCGAAATCTGACAAATCACAGCACAGGAAGGTGTATATAATAAATAACAAGGCAAGTTTGATTGCGTGTGGGAACAAATATAAGTTGAAAGATTGTTGAAAGCATGCTAAAGTTTCGACGTCCAATTAAATCTGTTTTGATGATTACTACATTCCTCTTATTCATTATTTTTTCTCTCGAATATTAATTTAGGACTCCTCATGTGTATACTTTTTATTTTCATTTCTTTAAAAGGATTTAAAAAAATACATATTATGAGCAGACTTTTCGGAACACTCTGCATAAGACAGGATTCTTTATAAACCTCAAATGCTTTTTTTTGCTTCTTTTGCCATTTATCTCGTTATTATATTTTAATTCTTAGCAATTTCGACGTCATTTTTCGAGTTTGAAATTTTGCATTTGAGTAATCACTGATTTTTTGTGCACCGACTTCGAAGTCTAAAAAAAAAAGCTTAGAAATTATATTCTTTTTTCATCGTTATAGTGACCCTCCAGGCAGAATTTTTGTCAGCGACAAACCTCAACATCTTTCTACAAGATATTTTTAATAGTAACAAATAGTACATTACCTATTTAAACTAACAGACGAGCTTCGTGTTTACAACAACACCTGTACGCACAGAAAAAAACTGAATGTCAACCGTAATTGTATTTCTAATCATTATTTTTAAATGATTTAATATTTAATTGAAAATGTGATATTTTTTTTCATCTACATATAAAAATATTTCATATTTTAATATTATGGGCAATATTTTCACATTTTGAAAGAGTAAAAAAAAACGTAGTAAAATTTTACACAACCATAAAATATTTCACTATAAAAAATACACATTATTGACATGAACTTTCACAGATTTTGTTTACTCATTATCATGGCGAACAACATGGTTATCTGTGGTTACGGCTAAGGTCTCCAACGCATGTAATTTTTTTGAAGGACTAGAGATCTCTTACATAAACTTGAATCTAACGCTCCTCTCTTCCAAATCTAATTTTTACGATGACTACATCTCTACACGGAAGAAACATTTTAATCAACTACTGAGCAATACTTAACTTCGTTATGGCTCGTAATAGATACGAAAACTAATCATGGAGTAACCAAATTAGGATCATTATCAATTTTTTTTAAATAGTTACCAAAGCACAAGAAGCTGTTAAAATCATTGCAAGCTTTAGAAAATAATGTTCGATAGTGTGTTCGAGCTTAGATTAAGAATATAGACAAACAGTGACTAGTAGGAATAAAGGCTTAACAACATTTATCTTGTTAAACTCAAAAAATATTTGGACTCAATACTATAATAACCTACTCACTCTCGAACTGGTTGGGGCATAATAACTAGAAAAATCATGGAAAACAAAAAAAAAGCAAAACAAAGAAAAATGTTAGAAAAAAGTAAGCATTATTACCTCGACAGCAAGTAAGCTTCCAGTGTCCGGAAGGCGGACAGGTCCTAGATTAAGAAATTCATTGCAACTACACTCTGCAGATGAATTTCTAAATCGTTACTACGGCCCCGGCAATACAAGCACATAGATCAAGTAATTCTTTTATCGCTAGCGATACAGAATTACTCAATCATATTCCGGACTTCTTGGAAGACATACCCCATCATCAACCAGTTCATCACTCGAACTGGTTGGGGCATAATAACTAGAAAAATCATAGAAAAAAAAGCAAAACAAAGAAAAATGTTAGAAAAAAATAAGCATTATTACCTCGACAGCAAGTAAGCTTCCAGTGTCCGGAAGGCGGACAGGTCCTAGATTAAGAAATTCATTGCAACTTCACTCTGCAGATGAATTTCTAAATCGTTACTACGGCCCCGGCAATACAAGCACATAGATCAAGTAATTCTTTTATCGCTAGCGATACAGAATTACTCAATCATATTCCGGACTTCATGGAAGACATACCCCATCATCAACCA
Organism: Parasteatoda tepidariorum; assembly: GCF_982258835.1. Lineage (NCBI taxonomy): Eukaryota > Metazoa > Arthropoda > Arachnida > Araneae > Theridiidae > Parasteatoda > Parasteatoda tepidariorum. Next base: position 135,867,798 of record NC_141755.1, on the reverse strand, counting down.
GTTCATCACTCGAACTGGTTGGGGCATAATAACTAGAAAAATCATAGAAAAAAAAGCAAAACAAAGAAAAATGTTAGAAAAAAATAAGCATTATTACCTAGACAGCAAGTAAGCTTCCAGTGTCCGGAAGGCGGACAGGTCCTAGATTAAGAAATTCATTGCAACTACACTCTGCAGATGAATTTCTAAATCGTTACTACGGCCCCGGCAATACAAGCACATAGATCAAGTAATTCTTTTATCGCTAGCGATACAGAATTACTCAATCATATTCCGGACTTCATGGAAGACATACCCCATCATCAACCAGTTCATCACTCGAACTGGTTGGGGCATAATAACTAGAAAAATCATAGAAAAAAAAGCAAAACAAAGAAAAATGTTAGAAAAAAATAAGCATTATTACCTCGACAGCAAGTAAGCTTCCAGTGTCCGGAAGGCGGACAGGTCCTAGATTAAGAAATTCATTACAATTACACTCTGCAGATGAATTTCTAAATCGTTACTACGGACCCGGCAATACAAGCACATAGATCAAGTAATTCTTTTACCGCTAGCGATACAGAATTACTCAATCATATTCCGGACTTCATGGAAGACATACCCCATCATCAACCAGTTCATCACTCGAACTGGTTGGGGCATAATAACTAGAAAAATCATAGAAAAAAAAGCAAAACAAAGAAAAATGTTAGAAAAAAATAAGCATTATTACCTAGACAGCAAGTAAGCTTCCAGTGTCCGGAAGGCGGACAGGTCCTAGATTAAGAAATTCATTGCAACTACACTCTGCAGATGAATTTCTAAATCGTTACTACGGCCCCGGCAATACAAGCACATAGATCAAGTAATTCTTTTATCGCTAGCGATACAGAATTACTCAATCATATTCCGGACTTCATGGAAGACATACCCCATCATCAACCAGTTCATCACTCGAACTGGTTGGGGCATAATAACTAGAAAAATCATAGAAAAAAAAAGCAAAACAAAGAAAAATGTTAGAAAAAAATAAGCATTATTACCTCGACAGCAAGTAAGCTTCCAGTGTCCGGAAGGCGGACAGGTCCTAGATTAAGAAATTCATTACAATTACACTCTGCAGATGAATTTCTAAATCGTTACTACGGACCCGGCAATACAAGCACATAGATCAAGTAATTCTTTTACCGCTAGCGATACAGAATTACTCAATCATATTCCGGACTTCATGGAAGACATACCCCATCATCAACCAGTTCATCACTCGAACTGGTTGGGGCATAATAACTAGAAAAATCATAGAAAAAAAAGCAAAACAAAGAAAAATGTTAGAAAAAAATAAGCATTATTACCTCGACAGCAAGTAAGCTTCCAGTGTCCGGAAGGCGGACAGGTCCTAGATTAAGAAATTCATTGCAACTACACTCTGCAGATGAATTTCTAAATCGTTACTACGGCCCCGGCAATACAAGCACATAGATCAAGTAATTCTTTTGCCGCTAGCGATACAGAATTACTCAATCATATTCCGGACTTCATGGAAGACATACCCCATCATCAACCAGTTCATCACTCGAACTGGTTGGGGCATAATAACTAGAAAAATCATAGAAAAAAAAAGCGAAACAAAGAAAAATGTTAGAAAAAAAATAAGCATTATTACCTCGACAGCAAGTAAGCTTCCAGTGTCCGGAAGGCGGACAGGTCCTAGATTAAGAAATTCATTGCAACTACACTCTGCAGATGAATTTCTAAATCGTTACTACGGCCCCGGCAATACAAGCACATAGATCAAGTAATTCTTTTGCCGCTAGCGATACAGAATTACTCAATCATATTCCGGACTTCATGGAAGACATACCCCATCATCAACCAGTTCATCACTCGAACTGGTTGGGGCATAATAACTAGAAAAATCATAGAAAAAAAAGCAAAACAAAGAAAAATGTTAGAAAAAAATAAGCATTATTACCTCGACAGCAAGTAAGCTTCCAGTGTCCGGAAGGCGGACAGGTCCTAGATTAAGAAATTCATTGCAACTACACTCTGCAGATGAATTTCTAAATCGTTAATACGGCCCCGGCAATACAAGCACATAGATCAAGTAATTCTTTTACCGCTAGCGATACAGAATTACTCAATCATATTCCGGACTTCATGGAAGACATACCCCATCATCAACCAGTTCATCACTCGAACTGGTTGGGGCATAATAACTAGAAAAATCATAGGAAAAAAAAAGCAAAACAAAGAAAAATGTTAGAAAGAAAATAAGCATTATTACCTCGACAGCAAGTAAGCTTCCAGTGTCCGGAAGGCGGACAGGTCCTAGATTAAGAAATTCATTGCAACTACACTCTGCAGATGAATTTCTAAATCGTTACTACGGCCCCGGCAATACAAGCACATAGATCAAGTAATTCTTTTACCGCTAGCGATACAGAATTACTCAATCATATTCCGGACTTCATGGAAGACATACCCCATCATCAACCAGTTCATCACTCGAACTGGTTGGGGCATAATGGCTCAAAAGAAAATAAAAAGATATCGAACTGGCAGGAACAGAATCGTTTATAAAAATATTAGTAGAAAAAAAGAAAAGCGAAGTAGAATAGTTATTAAAAAATATTTACTATCACGATAGCAGCCGTGCCGATAACGACACATAATTTCTGAATCATAATCAGGACATAATATAATTTATATCGAGAGTATTATTAATTAATTTAGATTGACCTTCTGATCAAGAGAAATAATGATGAAGTTATTGTATTTAAATTAATTTTCATATTCAAAATTTAAATACTTAATAAAATATGAATTAAAGTAATATAAGACTTACTAATATTCCATAAGCTGCGTGCAAAATAATTTGACAGTTAATAAACCTTTCGCTACTATATCCACCTTCTCTATTTAGTTTTGTTTATTTAAATGCAATTCTTCAAAACTTAATAAACACATGTCGTGGTATATAAATAATTAATCAATTCTGTGAAGAAAAATGCAGAATAGTGTTTTTTTAATGTTGCATGTTCTAAACTAATTTAATATTTAACTGAGAAATTAAGGCTTTGTTTTTCCAAATTTATAAAAGCATTCTCTTTTTAATCTCTTTTTGTTTTTATTGTGCTTATATACAATTATATTTATAAATGAAGTAAAATAAATATTATATATATATATATATATATATATATATATATATATATATATATATATATATATATATATATATATAAATGAGAGAAAGAGAATTGAAATCAAGCAATAAAATCGGTACTTATCATTTTTTTTCATCAAAATTCTTCGAGCTTAAGCTCCGATTTCCTTAGTTTCATGACCTTGAAAGAGAAATTGGATAATATTAATATCAATATTTCACACATCAAAATAGCAAGCATATAATCAATAGGAGATAGCAATCAGTAAGCGGCACGAAGGGACTGTATATATGCTGTTTAACCGAGCGGTTGTGAAAAAATCAAAAACGTTCAATGTTACTTACTAAATTAGAAATACAGTATTTATTTCTTTTGCTTTTTTTTTATTTCTGTGTAGAATATGAAAAAAGTAATTAAATTGCTTTGAACTATTCTTATTATAGTGTTACAGTTCTTCGGATAAGCTTTATGGCACAAATAGTAAAAAGTAAAAAATAAAAAAAATTATAAAAAAAAAACGTTAAAAAAAATTCATCAATATCAAAAAAGAATTGTTCTAAGAAGGGATTAACTGAGCTGGAGAGTTGGAATTAAATGTAATGCTTATCAGGGATCTGTCCAGACATTTTGTAAAAGGTCCGTTTTCGTAAAATTGTGAAAAAATTACTCGTAATTAGTGAATATAAAATAAACGTTAAGTCACATTCTTTCAACCAGGGTCCGCTTTTGTGAATTTGTGCAAATTGGGTCCGTTATTGCAAAACTTTTTCAAGGAGTTTTTAAATTGTAAAGACATACAAGATTATGCTCAACACTGTACATATATAATTAAAAAAATTAAATTTTAAAAAATAAACAGCAATTACAGTTACTAATTTAACGATGCAACATATAAAACAATAATGAAGATAAACAAATTTGCGAAGGGTCCGATTAAAAGAAATTATTTTGTGAAGGGTCCGTAATTTCTTCTAAACAGACCCCTGCTTATGAATCACAAAAATATTGATTGCTGAAACCGGGGTTTGCTCTTTAAAAGCGAACTAGGTTCCAATTGGGTCTACCAACCAAGTATTTTTGCTTTCTTCGTTAAATCCGGCTCCTCATTAAATCTGGGTTCATTATGAACGATTTCGACTCTACTAGAGGGAAACGGTTAAATACTGTGCATTCGTGACTGACAAAGAGTAAGGAGAGAAAAAAATTACATTTTATGAAATAATAAATCCATTATGTAAAGTATAAAAAATTTACTACAGATAGAATTTTTTAAACAATCAATAAATACGGTAAAATTTAGATTTAATCTCTACCTTCGCGAGTTTAAATACTTCGGATTTTCTAATGAAAGGAGGCATTTAAAGACAAGTTAAAAAGTGAATCAGTTTGTACAAAAGCCAACTTCTTTCATTAAGTTCAGTAAAGAAAAATATTTTCTCTCCATTTTGAGTTATTAAAATTTAATAAATGACGAGAGGTGTGAAAAATAAATATTGACAAGTTAATATGATTTTAAATATACGAGCATATCTGGTAGCCCTTTCATTTTTCTAAACTTTGTACGTTTTTGCATAAAAGTTGACTAAAATGCTAATCAGTTTCCTTTTAAGCAGTCTAATTAGCTGGCTTCGTAACTTTTTTTTAAGAAAACATAAAACAGTTAATATAAGCCCAATAAATTCTAAATTGGCAAGCTAAAGTGACAAAAAAATATTATATTGAAATTAATTATTGAAAGCAGAGAGTTGAATTACTAGCGATAAAGACTGGATAAAAAATAACAAAACCAGTTTGATAGCCTGATAATAACTTTCCAATGATCGCAGTTGAACTCCTTTTTTTCTCCGGCAACTAAACAGGTTTTGATTCCTTGTCCCTCTTGCCCAAGATTTCTTAAATTTCAATAACTTTTTCGTAAAAAACTTTTTATTCATTTTTTTTTTAATGTTTCACTATTAATTTTCAAACCTTAATGCTCATACTGTTTTCACTTAAGTTTTGAGGGTTCTGAGAAACGGCGATCAATATTATATATCCTGTATATTTGATTTCTTTTTGCGGCAGTTGGGTGACGACCTGATATTTTGAAACTTGTATTTCATCACAATTGCGAACCAGGGGTCTGTTTAGAGGAAATTTGGGTCCGTTAACGGACCCTTCACAACATATCTTTTCATAAAAACGGACCCTTCACAAAATATTTTAACTTAAAAACGGACCCTTCACAAAATATTTTAACTTAAAAACGGACCCTTCACAAAATGATTTTTCTTTTAATTGGGCCCTTCACTATTGTTTTGTTAATCGAATATCTTCATTATTGTTATGTTTATCTTCATTATTGTTTTGTTAATCGAATAAACCCTTCCCAGGGCAGAAAACAAGAAAGATGGATGTAAACGAATTAAGTTTTGTCTTCGGCAGACGATTCTTCCATTATTCGTCCGAAATGAATATTCTGCGTTCAGCAGTATAGGCTAAATATCAAATGTTGCATCTCTAATTTAGAAGCAGCAATTGCTGTTTATTTTTGAAAATTTAATTTTTTTATTCTAATTTTACAGTGCCGAGCGTAATCTTGTATCTATTTACAATTTAAAAAGTCCTTGAAAAAGTTTTTTGCAATAACCGGACCCTATTTGCACAAATTCATAAAAGCGGACCCTGGTTGAAAGAATGTGAGTAATTTTTTCACAATTTCACGAAAAACGGACCTTTCACAAAATGTCTGGACAGACCCCTGCGAACATTACACATTCTTTGTATTTTAATTTTTATTTAAAATTACTTTAGTACTTTTTTGTTCACAAAAAATTTAATCGAGACATAAACAGACCAGTGAAAATGTTAAGAGATTATTACTCACTATATAGCGCCTAATTTTCGTAACTTCTATCCTTGTATCAAACTGTACAAAATTTGGAGGCATAAAAATGCTTATAGCGGTTGTTTTATTTCATAATCTTAGTTGAACAGCAGACCCAATTTTGTGTTTATGAAACTAACGTTCAACTCCATAGATTTGTAACTTTGAATCCAAACCAAAAGACAAGGAAACTCCTGGATTGGGAGATGACATTTTGATAGAACTAACACGCATTTGCGTTACATGAGGAGAAAAGCCCCGAAAACCTCCCACAGTTAAACTGACGGCGAAGAATCTCTATCCCATGATTCGTTTAACACTGAGGATATTTTACTCCAGCACTCTAGTCGTTGCGAAATTTATTTCGACCCGCCATCGCTGGGATTCGAACCCAGGTTACCTTACTGGGAGGCAAGTGCTTTATCCCCTGAACCCCAGAGATCAATAATCAGAAGTACAATAACACAGAAATATATTCAGTTAACCTTAACAAAATTCATATTAACTAAATTTTAAGCAGTATATACTACTTCATTTTATATTGGTATAAAACATTCGTAAAGCTATGCATTTTTGGTAAGGAGTGAAGATAAAATTTCAGAACAGTCCGTTTGAAAGTGATTAATAAGATTTCTTAGCTTTTTTTTAATTTTATATTTCTATATCATTTATTATATCACAATATTTAATCATTTATTGCATTTATATTTGTTAGAAGAGTAAAAAAAAAAAAAAGATATGTAAATGAGTTAGGGACAACAAAATTTCATAGTTCTAGGTTGTTATGAGGAAAAAACTTATGTTTAGTAAATTAGTATGGAAATTATCAAAATCCATAATTTTTATTACTCAACGTCAGACCGTCATTTTGGTCATGACATCGTAATAATTACGGATAAATCTAAATTGTTTGCTCTACTACAGGGTTTCCACAGAAATAAATGAACAATATAGTTGCTTTTAGTAGCCTAAAGCATGAAAATAGTTGCCATAACTATGAAAATAGTTGCCTAAATAAGAACAAAAATGTGACTAAAATTTTATTAAATGACTTAATTGTCACATACCATGATCCATTTAGTCATGTTGGTAGCAAATATAATTTTTATACAAACATTAGTGTTCTAGCACTAAATTTTTACACAAAAAAAATGAGTATATTTGCAGAAAATTAAATACTTTTTCTTACTAGAAATTACTCAAAAAAATATTTTCTCATTAAAAAAAAAACATACTTTTACAAAAAAATTTTCAGTGTAAACAATAATTGATCTAGCAAATATATATATATATATATATATATATATATATATATATATATATATATATATATATATATATATATATATATATATATATATATATATATATGCAGAATTTCGTAGCAATAACTGTTGAAAAGGCGACCGAGGAACAAAATAGATTTACAATGGAATCTGTGCAAATTAAAAAGTGATAAATCGAATTTTTTTAATCGTTTTTGTGATAAATCGAATTTAATTAAAAAGTGATAAATCAACATTTTTTTAAGAAAGAAAAAATTCATTGTGCTCTAAAAATACAGTGGGACGCAGGTTGTCAACCCAAGTTGTGCTAAAAAAAAACAACCTAGGAGCGCACAAAAGTCTCCCTATAGTCTTCGTTTACTGAAAATAGTTGCTTTCTTAGACTTTTCATGCAAAAAAAGTTGCTATAGTCGCATCAGGTCGAAAATAGTTGCAAATAGTGGCTTTTAGTCGCCTGTGGCAACTCTGTATATATGAAATGCTAATTCACTTTCAATTTTTGACATGGAAATAAAGACAGTTTTTTTTTAAAAAAAAACTTTTTTTTGTTTTACATTTTCCTTTATCTTTTTTTTCTACTATAATCTAAAAAAAAACATTTAATAAAATTAAAGAAACATTTTGAAACAATTTAAAATTTTGAAGAAAAAAAATTAAAACTGCACTAGTTATGAGCATTTTAAGTAGTTCTTCCATGCTGCGCATGCGCAGAAAAATTTAAGAAAAATTTATAATATTTACTTTTATCATTTCTGTCAAATAAATAAAAAAGTAGTATTCAATATCATAGAAGTTTATTAAGTTTGAAGCAATTTTCTAAGTAGTTTGTGCACTTTTCAAAAGATAGCTCAAAATTATCAGGGATTATCCACAAATGTCATTTTATAGCATTGCAAATTACATAATACAAATCATGATACAAAACATACAAAATGAAATTTGTAGAAAACCCTCTATCGTTTTGAGCTTTTTTTCAACAAAAAAAAGTAGTAAAGTGCTTAAAACTTTTTAAATTTTTACAATGCGAAAATCAAACTTTTTTCATTAGTTGCCAATTACAATTCACTACAAAATTATGAAAATTTAATTTTTTTTGCGCATGAGCAATATAAAGAGATACTATGAATACTCATATCTTGCGCAGTTAATAATCTTTTTTCAAATTTAAAAACAATAATTTTGTAATTCATTTTAAAATGCTCCGAAATCTAATTTAATCTCATTAAATTCGGGTTCAATGTTCCCAAACGAATGGGACTTTAAATTTATACTCAAAAATAAAAGAGGTAATGATTTGGTTCTTTTTTCTAATATTTTTTTCCGAAAGTTTTTACACATATATATCCGATACATTACTTTGAATTACACTTTGTGAGTATACAAAATAATACATTAAATACAGACAATGAAACTTTTGACCACCATAATTGTTCAACTTCAAAAAAAATATATATATATTTTTCTTTAAAATTAAATATTTTTCAAACTAATTTTTTCATTAAATTCCATTATTAAATACAATCAAATACTCAGTCTTAGAAATTAATACTTTAAAACTTTTACTTTTTTTTTGATTTTATGGACAATAACTAAAATTTACCTTTATGGTCTAACAGCTAACTACTTCAAGAAAAATTTATAATATTTTTTAAATTTTTAGTATGTCCTTTAATGTAATGTTTGGAACTCAGATAAGAAAAATTAAATATCCTGTAAATTCACAAATGATCAATCAAATGTTTTATCACGAAAAATGCATTTTTGTTTATTTTGATCTGTAAGATTTATTTTCGCTTTATTCTTTTTGTTTATAGAGTATGTATACATGGTAAGAACTTTAAATAAATAGGAAATAGTAAGTTTTGAATTAATGTAACATTTAAAAAAAAAATTAGAATTTCCTCCAGTTAATTCCAATTGATTTATTTACTTATTTAAATAATTAAAAACGTTCATTTTGTTTATCCAACAAATTTCTGCCATGTAGCTTTCATATAAACAAGTAGTTTTCATATTTTGAAGCTTTGTAGCAAAATATGAAAGCCATGTAGCTTTCATATTTCGAAATTTTATATTTACTGAAATGTGCTAATTTTAAATTTAGAGGCATTACTTAATACTAATTAAAATGCTTCCATTTGAAAAAAAGTAAATTATTAATTTTTATCACTATTTCTATAATAAGTCAACAAAATTTTTTATTTGTGTATTGAAAGCAGAAAAATAATGTATTGCATACTTAAAATTTCCAACTCGATCATTTTAAATAATTAACTAAAAACAATACCAGAAGTAACATCTCTGATATTAAACCGAACACATATGTTAATTATCACATTTGTCACGCTTTTTATTTATCATTAAAAAAAAAACAATTTATTATCTGATCACATTAAATTTGAATATTGAATCCAAAATACAATTCAAAAAAGTGTTTCGAACGCAAAAAGAGCTCCATTCTGGAGGAACTGTTTGCTAAAAGCGTCAAAAGATATCATTTTTCTTTCGATGCGACAAGAAAATCAATAAAATACAAAGATTTTGATATAAATATTAGTAAAGGGGAATTATTTAGCAAATAAAATATATCGCGTATAAAAAGTATATTAAAATTCTTCATTACCTCGATCATGGGAATTGCCAAACACGAAAAATCACCTTCTAAAGCACAGCGCGCACACCGTTCTATAAATTGTTCATCACATGATGATTTCATTTCATTTTCGCCTTCCTACACTCTTACCCCCCTACACTCGATAACCAATCAAATCGAAGGACGATTCAAAGAAAATTTGCATTTGCACAAATGTTCGCAGAGCGAAATGAAAACTCTTCTACTCTTTTTAGGGTTGCTTAAAGTTAATTTTTTTACAGATAAAGGAAAGGAAATTGCCAAGTCAATGGCGGGAAAGAGAATAGAAATTTTCAACATGACATTTTTAATTTAAAAATCCTCGTTCTTCTTTAAAATGAATGATATTTATTTTTTGTTTCACATGCATATGCAGTTTTGTGTGCTCATTACGAAATACAACTTTCTTTTTATGTAGAAAAGTAGAATTTTGCAAAATTCTAATTTCCCTCATTTCTTTCCATTCATTCTCCAAACTGGTGTAACGTTTAGAAAGCGGGGAAGGAAGTGGAAATACTGTGATGATTGAACTAAAAAGTGGTTGCTTTATGCAATATGGTGAGATGGAGGGGGGGGGGGAGACAAAGGAAAGGAGAGTCACTCCGTCCTAATGTCAGCAAGGATATGAATTTTTCGCACCTAGATGAGAATCAGAAAACTGCATTCTGCATGATGAACATGAAATTGTCAATCAATAAAATGGATGGAATGATATTTCGTCTAACCAATGAACGGGGGAGGGGACTTTATAGCTATTAATAGGTTCTAGTCAATTTTCTAGTTATGTTATCTGTAATGAAGTGAAAAATTTAAATACCTCCATAAAGTTCGGTTCTTCATGACTGAAAAAGTGAAGCAGAGGGGGGAACCCAAAGAAGTTTTTGCCCCGAGCCCCAATTAGGCGAAGTCGGGCCCTGTTTACGGATCCCGGGACACATTTTATTGAGGGTTAAAAACAGATAGAGTCACAAAGTTTTAGAAATCCTTTTTTCAAAACTGTAGTTTATAAAGCTTATAAACAAATTCTCGGCAATTTTTTTTCATAAAAATTATTTTAAAACACTATATTTTAGCAATGAAGTAGGAAATAGCTCTCAGGAGACCTTGGGATAGCTATCCCTGTCTAAGCTTTCACTGTAAAAATTTTCGGATTAAACTAAGGAAAAAAACATGAGTGCCGGTATATTTAAAAAACGAATCTCCAGTGAGGAAAAAACATTAAAACCTGTTTCATTGCTCTTTAACCCTTTGACTACAAATTTCAAAAAATGAATTTTTTTGTCCCGTTTATTATTCAAAAGGTCAAAATAGGGCACAAATAAGGGAAATTTAGCATTTGTGATTTTTCTGACAAGCGGTTATCAATTTAGAGACTGGGACATATATGTTCCGGCCGTACTTAATGGTGGGATACATATGTCACACCTGTAGTGATCGACTTACTACAAGCGCATCTGTCATTCCGGAAAAATTTATTATATGGACTTTTTTTTACATGGTATGATACGGGGTGAAGCTATCTTTGCATTACCCAAAATTAAACATTGGACAACACATATTTGTTCTTTTTTCAATGTTCATTTGAGAAAATATAAATGGACATAACAATCCCAATGAAGAATACGAGTAGGATATATCTGTCCTAATGAAGAATAATAGTGGGATACATCTGTCCCAGAGCAAAATCACATTGCTATTTCATGCAAGAAACTCTTTAGCGCCATCTGGGGGATATTTGACACTTGATTCGACTCTACGACAGGGACATATTACAATGAAGTGCTTTTCACCTCATTAGTAATTTTTAAACATTTGTTGGGACAAATGAGTCCCGTTAGTCGCCAAAGGGTTAAAGTTCGTGGGTGTTTTAAATAATTACCTTTAAACTACACTCAATAATTGGAAAAAAGTATGGTCAAAACTTTCAGAATATGGTAAAATTTACCATGTTCCTGGCTCTATGTTAACACCAAAAAGCTCAATAATTTTTACAGAAACTAAGAATGATTTTGGCAATTTACAATAAAATATGGTTTTACAATGTATGCTAAAATAAGATAAATGTGGTAAAGTTAGATCATTTTATCACGATACTTAGAGAATGGCATAAAAACCGTTTATTCGGTTAAATTTACTTTTCAGTTCTGCATATTTTTCTAAATATGTAGTAGCAAAATCTTAAATTTTGAAAACCAGAATTTCCGGTAAATCATCACCATATGAACGGAAAAATTACCACCAACTGAAAGGTTTAAATGCCTAATATTTTGGTTTTTATTACCAGAATAAAGTTTTTCCCTTACTAGAAATGTCATTACTAAATTATTTAATTTGCATAACATTACTTAGTTTGATAAAAAAAATTTTCTCCTCTTGTTTTTTCCGGGCCGACCGACCTGTGTAGAGGGCAGGGAACTGTCCTTGCATCAGAAAGGTTCTGGGTTCGAATCCCGAGCAAAGGCATGGTTGTTCTTTCCTTCTCTCTGAACTATTTGTTCTCACTGAGGGAGCGACGTTGGCCCGCCTAATATGGTGCCCTCGAAAGAGAGACCAACAGAATCGCCCTGTATATGCGTGAATTGACGGATGTTAACACAGCTGGGCATTGGAAAAGAAAAAAAAATGTGTTTTTTTTCTTCCGGTAATTGAAACAAGTTTTGATTTATTCAAACCCACCTACACGATCGTGATCGATAGTGTGTTTGATTTCCCTTTACTCACTGAAATGTTATTTTGTTAATCCGAATCTGTTAACTTTTATAATTTTTTTAATAAGGAATCTAAGAATATACAATTCTGAATCTTGAGAAAGTGGGATAAGTAGTAAACATGATTACTTTTTTCGATAATGATAGTAATAGGAAATCTAGTTCACACTCTATTGACACCCTAATGAAACATACTTTGGTAAACCGCATTACAAATGTTTGAAGAAGCATATAACTTTTGTATTAATTAGGGAAACAGCAGGCCGAAGACTCCCCGTGTAGTAAATGGTGACTGGTGCACACTAAATATGTAGGGTCACAAAGTCCTCCATGTTCCCATAACAAACCGATACCTCTGGATGTACTGCATTGGAGATGGATCGTTCTCTGTCTTAAGTCAAAATTATTAAATTTTGACGAATTAATGGGTGTGCCAAATAAACGGGTGCGACGTATGGGTGTGGCAGAAGTCGAATTCTTAGCCATAGATCGCGCCACTGGGACGACAACAAGAACAACATTAATTAAGGAAAGGAAAACATATTTTTAAGAGGTAGTAGTGACAGGGACAAAATTGCTAAAATATTTTTTTTAAAAATTGTATTTAACCAAAAACTATTTAAGCGTAATAAAAAAGTTTTTTTGATTTGTTTAAATAAACCTTTTGAAGACAGATTAATTATGAAATCTAAACAAATGTATTAAAATAAACTTACTTATAGAAGGTAGAAGTAATAAAGACGTATGAAAATATTTTTTCCCTTAAGCTAGTTTAGATGCAAACAAGTTGAGATTTTATTCTGAAAATTTACCAGATTTCACAGTAATGCAAAAAAAAGGAGTAATACTAATTATTTATTCATATTTTATTCAAGCAGTTGCCTTCTTTGTGACCAATTTAATTATACACTTATAATGAGTAACAACTGACATAACTAAACTAAGGGACAGCTTATTCTGATTGAATGTGAAAATATATATAAAAACAAGCAAAAAATACTATAGTCTTAAAAGTAAAGTTAGTTTGATGACTTCATCGCTACAATCATGTTGTTGAACACGAAATTGAGGATCATTAATCAATATGGACTCTCTCCTCTAGCTCATAACAGGCTGCTGAGTCATGTTCTACTTTTAAGGGAAAATATGGTACACATTTTTAACAACTTAAACATTTAACAAAAAAAAAAAAAAACACGCACACATATTGAGCATTTGTTATAATATCGATGCATGTTCGTGGGTTCAATCCCCGCTGGCCGAAGACTCCCCGTGTAGTAAATGGTGACTGATGCTCGTTAAATCTGTGGAGTTGCAAAGTCCTCCATGTTCCCATAACAAATCAACACCTCTGGGGGTACTGATTCAGGAGTTTCCTTGTCTTTTGGATAAGTTCAAAATTACAAAGCTGCGGAGTTGAACATTAGTAGTCGTAAACTCAAAATTGGGTTGGAATGTTGTGTTGGCATCAATATATATGGTATATATATTGATGCCTTTATGTTGTTTGAAAAATGTTTCTTGAAAGAAAGAATAATTCTGTAAAGTTAAGTAAGAATTAAGAAGATGCCACTTTGTCCAATTATAGATATAATCTAATTTACCATTATAACACCGTAAAAAATTTGGAATTAAATTACGATTAAAAGTACTGAACGTTTGGGTGCATTATATGTAAAACCATGCCCACTGTAAAATCAATTTTTGCCGTAAAATTTTATACCGTAATTTTTAAAGAAATATTTATACTATTGGTCAGATCTTTTTCCCTTTCTTCAATATTAATTTGCGATCCCTTACGTGCAACTACTTTTGTTTATTTCCTATTCAGAAAAATTTCTTCAAATATACAGGTTTATAAAGTCCCGGACCCATTTTGATGTTCAATAACTCATAAAATAATAAAGATAGATTAAAATTAATAACATAAGTGGTTAGATAGAATCAAAAAGTTTCATGACCCTTGTCAATGAACTTCCACGTGTGCCTCCTTCGTCGCACGGAGAATATCAAGTCGATAGTCAATTACAAGCCAGGAAGCGGCAAGCATGTCGGCATCCACCATTAAATCTGTGCTTTCTCTTGTGGTGTATGATTTCTCCTTAATATCCGCTCGAATTAAACATCACATAGAAAAGTACTACATAGAACAAACACATCAAAAGTAAACAAAACATTGCAATAGTTGCCAAAAACAAAAGAGAGAAAAATGCAATTAATAAGCAGACGATATTTAGAAAAGTACATGTATTTAGACTGGAAAAGGAAATTATTTGAAATTAACCACACGCGCAGACGATATTTACAAAAGTAAAGATACTCAAACCTGAAAAGGAAAATATATGAGTTATTCCATCAATAAATGTCATAAGTTTGTTTATATATTCATTATTTTATGAGTTATTAAACATCAAAATGGGTCCGGGAATTTGTAAACAACCTGTATATTAAAAAGGTAATTTCCAAATACCCTCTATTTAGAAGCTGTTAATAAATATTGAGTTAAATTATTATTTTAAATTGAAGTATAACATTGATTGACAATTATTTTTCATTTTTAAAATAAAACAGAAAAGAAACATTTGTTATCCTGAAATACACCTTTCCCTAAAACAATTATTGTTATTATTAGCATTTTTGAAACCCTATTTACATACTTTCCTGCCCTTTTTAAATCCTATTTTTACCTAATTTTTATCTTACGTTTAGAACTGTAAACAATAACACTATTAGAATCATTAAAATTGATTTTTAATGCTTTTAGGCGAAAAAAATATATTACTTCGAAGCGTTGGCTTCGCCAAACTAATAAAAAGAAAGATTCTGTCATAAATATGGAAACCTGAAGGAAAAGAAAATCCCATTTGTTGATTTTAAACAAGAGAAGGAAAAATAAAATAAATAAGAAAAAAACTTTCTTCCCTCACCTTTTCACAAATTTAAAAAGTTGGCATGCAGTCAAAGAAGTATTAAACTATGATTTTGAAAACGATAATTTGATATTTAAGCTCAAATTTTATTCAATCTTTTTTAGACGTTTTCAATTTTATTATTTCTTTCTTTTAGCCATACCGTGTTACAAAATCAATATAACTTCTGTTCAAAGTTTTAAAGAATAGATATTCTAATTTAAAAGAAAGATAGTACTTTTTTGGTAGAGAGAGATTTAAAAAAAGTCTGGATAAAAAAAAGGCTTAAAAGATCATTCACTGCATTTGAAATGAAATATAATTTTTAGTACTTTTCAATCAGTGGGTCAAAAATGCTCTAAAACAGCCATGTTTGGAGAGAAAGGAAGAGGTAATATCAAATAAAACACCACACATTTTGGTTAAAATAAAAATATTTAAAACTATTTAATAGCTTTAAAATTATTTAATATATTTAAAATTAATTAATGTATTTGAAATTATTTAGCATATTTATACTTTTTTTTTATCTCGTATAACAAATTAAAGGCTCATCTATATTCAGATCACAAATGTAGTAAAAAAAACGCTTTAAAATTAAAGAGTAAAATTTTAGATGTGATCTATAACATGTATTTTGTTTCCGAACTGCTAGCATTCGTTTGTTTAGAATCGTGTAACATGCGTCAAGGTTAGGGGGGATTGTGAAATGAGATACTTTGTGACAAAGGGTATGGGGTGTCAAAAAATTTTGAAAAAAAAGTGCAAATTAAAGTCATTCATTTATGGACGGCCCCACTGCAAAAAGCTCTTTAACAACCAATGAAATTATCGGAAAATTTCCAAAGTAAAATTCATCAATATCTTTTAACAATATAATAATATTATGAGAGACAGGTTTTTGTAGGTTCGTTTTATATATATGTCATGTTACGTCTTTAAAGGCTAGATAATTGAAGAGACTTATACGGCTTCTGTTAAAAAGGCATTTTATTTCGTTAGATGGAGTATTGCAAACATTATGCGTGGGATATTTACATCAGGTTTCCCCCTTTACAGGGATTGTTTGGCTTGGCCCAGCTTTATCTAGCCATTGAAAATATGAGAAAGACACGCAATTTTGCCTGTCCTGAGTTTTTAAAGTGAGATTCTGAGAGGGCGTGGTTGCAAGTATCTTCTTATCTGAATGAAACGTCATTCAATTTATAAAATTTAGAGGTTTTGATTCGCTAAAAGTATTTCGCCACTCTGACGGTGGGAACTTTCTGGGACTATCTTCATTTGACGAATTATTACCCATTAACTTCAGAAAATATCTTTTATCTGGCCTTATCTGGTTCATCTTGACTTTTTATGGCTCTTTGTGAGAGACCGACTTCTACATCTTAAACTTGATAAGAAACATATGTTTTAAGCTTACCAGTTAATATAGAATGACTCGTATGAGAAATTCTATATTACATCCCCCCTCCGAAAAAATTTCATTTACTATTAAATTTAGAATCTAGGGTAAAATTATGGTTAATTACTTGCAACCCCTTCCATCAGAATTTTCAATAAAATTATAAGAAAACACACATTAAATTATCAAATAAAAATCTTCAAGCAAAACAAAAATAACAAATGTAAAGTAAAAGCTGTGTACAAGAAAACATGCATAGCTATTAAGTATAACATTATGTAATGTTTACATCAAATTATCTTCTATAGTTAATGTATCAAATTTTATGCACACATAAACATATAGCAAAAACATAAACAAAAATATTTAGAGTCTCTAATCTTATTAAATATTTTTTTTTCTTCGAAAAATTCTGTTTAATAACACCACAAAATACTGTAAGTGAAGATTCTTTTTGTTTTTTAAGTTAATATAAAGAAAACAAATTAGAAATAATAAACTTAAAAACACATACACAGAATTTCATTATTCACATATATTTCTAAAGTGAATGAAAGAAATAAGAAAAGGACACAATTGTGTCGTTACTCTAGAATTTAATATTCTAGTATCGTTAAGGGCTTGTTACTGGATACAAAGTTGTAGTCCCCAAAAGAAGGAGAACAATCTTGTATCTCAGCAATATTGATACGGAAGATCCTATCTCAAAATACAATAATGAAAAATATTATTTGTTTTTGTTTATATCATATGAGAAATTTCATCCCATAGTGTCCTTCTCTTTTAAAAATCTTTTCCTCTTCAAGAACAGGGCAACAACACCTTCCAGGCCAGGGATCGTTCACATGCATGGGAGTGGAGTCAGAATACTAACACTTCCCCCCGTCCCGCCGCGACGCTTTCATCTTGTTCAATTTTCTACCGTGGTCGCAGGGACTAATATAGGGGATATCTTTATCTATGCCTGGTAATATGAATGAAACCAAAATATAATAGCAAGCCTATCCCTATTTCATAAAAAAGAAAGGGCTGGATGGTTAAACTATACAGAATAGTCATAAAATATACCTTTAATATACTTTACCAGGCCGGGATAGCCTGGTTGGTAGGGCACTGGGGCCATGTCCAAGTGATCGTGGGTTCGATCCCTGCCGGCCGAAGACTGTATGGTGACTGATGCATGTTAAATCTGTGGAGTCGCAAAGTCCTCCATTTTCCCATAACAAATCAAAATCTCTGGGGGTACTGAATTGGAGGTTGATCGTTCTCTGTTTCAGGTCAAAAATTAAGATCAAAATGTGGATGAATGAATGGATGTATGAATGGGTCCACCCTATAAACGGGTGTGACGTATGGGTGTGGCAGAAGTCAAATTCTTGGCCAGAACAATCGCTCCCCCTCTGCCTTCATGGCATACGTCAACAGCACAATATAATATGCTCGTAATTCAGTAGAAAGATTATTTGTATGCAAATTTTAGAAATAAAACGTCGTAGGTGATGTAAGTGTACGTAAACCTTGTGGGTCGGCGCGTGTAGGTCAAAGCTGTGTTAAAAGGATGAAGAGCACCGTTGTTAAAGACATTCGCTGGAAGTGCAAGTGATTTGTTTTGTGAAACATGTCTTCAAGAAATCATTTAGACGACTTTACTCGAGGAAGAATGATTCGGAAGCTTGAGGAGGGGCGTAGTGTGACCAGTGTCGCCGAAGAGTTCGGGATCAACAAACGTGTTGTTTCTCGTGCTTGGAATGCCTTTAAAACTACTGGTACAGCTGTTCGGAAGGTTGGTGGTGGCCGTCCAAGGAAAACAACACCAAGAGATGACCGTTACATTGTCCCCCAAACGAAATGAAACCGTTTTCAGTCAGCGAGTGCCATATCTCAGCAACTGTGCACAGCCACAGGACGACAAATATCAAGATTTACAGTGGCCAGACACCTCCACAAAGGTAACTTATTTGCTAGAAGTCCTGAACGCTGCATACCTTTAAAAGTTAGCTATCGGCGGCACCGTTTGGAGTGGTGCAGAGAACACGAAACCTGGACACCTCATCAATGGAGTCGCGTCCTCTTCACAGATGAGAGTCGTTTTAATGCTACAAGCGATTCTCAACGTCAGTTGATCTGGAGAGAGGTTGGAGTTCGATTTCATCTCAATAACATCGCGGAAAGAGATCGTTACGGCGTTCCTGGAATTGTCGTCTGGGGTGGCATTATGTTAAACGGGCGGACTGAGCTTCAGATCTTCGACCGAGGTTCTGTAACTGGAGACCGCTAATGCAATGAGGTTATCCTATCCCGTGTGCGTCTGTTCCTAGGGGCCATTGGACCAGACTTCATTTTTATGGATGACAATGCTCTGCCACACCGTACTGCTAATGTTCAAGAGCTACTGGAAAGTGAAGATATCACACGAATGGATTGGCCAACTTACTCTCCAGTTCTAAATCCCATAGAGCATGTGTGGGATGCATTAGGGAGACGTTTTGCGACACGACAGTATCCTCCTGGTAACACCCATCAGCTGAAAGCTGCATTAAAGGAGGAATGGAGACGTTTACCCCAAGAACTCCTGGATAATCTGGTGCTTAGCATGGAGAGACGATGCCAAGCAACAATTACAGTAAGGGGAGGGCATCTCCCATACTAGGGAACATCTGCCAATTGTACTTACGCTTTTTCAGGCAACCATGTGTAACGCCACTATATGTCAAATAAAGTCTTTTTTTGTTCCATACCCTACTTTAAGCTTTATATTAATTTCTGCACCATTATTCTTTTACCATCGTTTAAGTACAAAATAATGTACATCATATTCAAATTTCATGTCAATCGGACGATTCCTTGTAGAGTTATGACAAAAAACGCACTTGTTGCTTCAGTTTTGCACACCAGTGTATATATATATATATATATATATATATATATATATATATATATATATATATATATATATATATATATATATATATATATATATATATATATATATATATATATATATATATATATATATATATATATATATAAGCGCTCATGCCATCAAAGCATTTAAGCCTCTTTCAACAGGTATAAGTAATAAAAAAAAGTTTTTTTTTTTTGCATTCATCTTATGTTTAATTAGTGGACTGCGGTACAATGCATCGGAATCCTTATGGTGCCCTCCCGGCTTATGCTTTACTATCACCTGAGAACGAGCTAAAGCTCAACGCTATAGCATAGCATTCCGAGGTGCGTAATTTGAAATCTTCATGCGAAAGAAATCCCTTTGGTGATTCCTTAAAGATATGACAAGATTAAGAGGCGATTAAAAACATTTTACGCGTGCTCTCTATTGTTTTAAGAAAGATAGACGCAGAAAAAAACGCGAGCGCTTTGAGGTGAATTAATTCCATTTTTTTAAGCTGCATAGAATATGCAAAAAAAGTACACCTGAACAGTTGGTGTGGAGGGCGAATCTAAGATGTTGCAAATTTCGAAAAAGAATTTTTAAACGTTTTTACATCTCAATGGATTGTATGGAATCAAAAGTTAAACCCTCATACATCTATTAGGTTTTTCTTATTGTAATTAATTTTTATGTTTTTCAAATAAAATGCTCTATAATTACAGAAAAAAATACCTAATTTATATGCTTGAAAAGTTCCTCCCATTTGTTTTAATATCATTAACTCCTATTAGAAATATAAGCAAATACAACTTCCAAATATAGATAAGGAAGAGCTTTTTTTTCTTTTTTAATCTGCCAGAATTTATTATTGAGTTTTAGTCTCATTTGACTTTCTAACAGATTGTAATCGATACGGAGAAATCAGCTTTTTGTTGTGTTTAAATGTTAAAGATTATTAAATCGTATTATATAGTTAAGAAAAAAATGATGTAATCTTTATTTATATATTGTCGTGCATACAAAATATTTATCCAATTAAATTTCGAAAGTAAAACACTTTTTTACAATGTTTAAGTCACAAAGAAGATTGTTTTAATTAAATTTAAAACTACCATCTACGTGCTGTTTTTGAAAGCTTTTCCCCAAAATTGTAAATTATTTATTATTTTTAATTATTATTTTTCGACCATTATTTTTTTATTCACTAACTCACTAACTTGATTTTATTATGATTGCCAAATAGTAATTTAAATTTTAGGAGTTTGTTATGCACGCTATTGCTCTTTGTTTATTACAGGGTTTTACATAACAGTCACCCTTAATATTTTTTCTTCTAAAGGCAGGCACTGAACTTTTACGTCCTTCGAATGTGAAGATTCCGGAAATGTTACTCATTTAACTTTACCCAGTGGGTACCTGTGAACCTAAGTCACGGAGACGATCAACATGCCACACTGCCACAGATACCCGTTTATAGGGTGGGCCACATTCACACAATAGAGAACAACACACACAGATAAACATTCATGTCCTGAGCTTTATTAAATCAACTATTTTAGATTGTGCGCGATTTTAATTATTAATAATAATAAAGTTAATTTAGTGTTAAGTAAGGTTAAATAAATGGAAGGTAAACAAAATATCAGTTAGAGTTTTTGATTGATCAGAATTCAAAAAGTAATAAGAGATAAAAAGAAACACTATTTTGTGCGTTGGAAATTTTCGTAATTAAAATTTCGTTGAATTGTCTGAATTCCACGATTTTTTTAAGAAAAGAAAAAAGATCTAAATCAAAAGTAAAAATAGCAAAACTTAGGCACATCAACCTATCTCTAGTCAAAATACATTGATTAGAGTGTGCATTTTTGAATCCAACAGCTTTCAAAGGAAAACGTAATTTGACCTCCTGGCCATAATTTATTTTAAATGAAAGTTGGAATCATTATCTTTAAAGTTTTCTTTTTACTGTTTATTTCTAAAGTGAAGAATTCTGAAAAAGAAAAATACAATACCTACATTGAATAAAATAAATTGTTTGAGTGTAACATTGATTTTAAAGTATTCAATAAAAAGACTTACTACCAATTACTCAAGACAGTGTAAATATAAGATTAACTTAATGTATCGTATGTGTAAATATAAGATTAACTTTCAATTTATATTTATTTATGTAGCTATAGGTACGATTTGCGTAAAGAAAATGTTAAATTTCATATTTCTAAAAAAAGACAAAAAGCAAAATTATTTAAAATTAAAATTTTAATAACGCTTACATATTAAAAACGGGTATGCCAAAAAATACACCGAAACTGCCCTGAAACCAAAATTGATACCTTCCATCAGGGATCTCTTCTCCAACAACGCACCATTTATTTTTCAGCAGGATTCAGCCCCATGCCACACAGCATAAGTATGCAAAGCATGGTTTCAAAATAAAGGCATAGATATATTACCAAGGCCAGGAAACAGCCCTGATCTCAATCCAATTGTAAATTTGTGGCGAAGTTTGAAAATTCTTGTACGAAAAAAACGTCCATCCAATAAAAAACAACTAAGTGCAGCTATAATTGATTCTTGGCACCATGTGATTACGAAAGATGAACTCCAAACACTCGTTCACTCGATGAAAAGACGCTGTGAAGCTGTCTTAAAAATTAAGGGTTATCCTACTAAGTATTGAATGTGTAAGTATCACTTTAAAAATATGCAAATCTAAGATAAATCTTACTATTATTTGCATAACTTTTTTGGTAATACAGATATTGTACTACTCTATTTATTATTAAATTTACATTAAATTACCTTCAATTTGATATATAAACGTTTGTATTTAAGTGAAAATTAATATATTCTACAAGCACACAAAGTTGAAAAACATGAAACTTTCAAAAAGTGTCCACATATTTGGCCACCACTGTATATATTTTTCGAAATTTTGACACCTCTCCTTTGATCTGGTATTAGTATCAAAGTTGTCATTTCAACCCAAAAAATTTAAAAAATTACCGAAGTGTCCACCAAATTATCCCCTTATAACCGGCTATTAATAATAATTTGAATGCAATAGAGAGGAATGCCTATAAGTGAAGTAGACAATAGTATACATTAAATGTAGGCCATACAGAGTTTTTTTTCCTCTTCATAGCGCAACTTACACCATCATCGATCTTAGCGACACCTGCGCTAACTATTATAAATCAAGAGACATGGATAGAATGAAATATTTTTAAAAAATGCTTTATACAGATTTCTCATCATATGTATATATTTTTCGAAATTTTGACACCTCTCCTTTGATCTGGTATTAGTATCAAAGTTGTCATTTCAACCCAAAAAATTTAAAAAATTACCGAAGTGTCCACCAAATTATCCCCTTATAACCGGCTATTAATAATAATTTGAATGCAATAGAGAGGAATGCCTATAAGTGAAGTAGACAATAGTATACATTAAATGTAGGCCATACAGAGTTTTTTTTCCTCTTCATAGCGCAACTTACACCATCATCGATCTTAGCGACACCTGCGCTAACTATTATAAATCAAGAGACATGGATAGAATGAAATATTTTTAAAAAATGCTTTATACAGATTTCTCATCATATGTATATATTTTTCGAAATTTTGACACCTCTCCTTTGATCTGGTATTAGTATCAAAGTTGTCATTTGAACCCAAAAAATTATAAAAAGATACTAAAGTGTCCACCAAATGAGCCCCTTAAAACCAGCTATTAATAATATTTTGAAAGCAATGGAGAGAAATGCCTATAAGTGAAGTAGACAATAGTATACATTAAATGTAGGCCATACAGAATTTTTTTTCTTCCTTATATCGTAATTTACACCATCATCGATCTTAGCGACGCCTGTGCTAACTATTATAAATCGAGTGACATGGACAGAATAAAATATTTTAAAAAAATGCTTTATACAGATTTCTCAGCATATGTATATATTTTTTGAAATTTTGACACCTCTCCTTCTATCTGGTTTGAGTATCAAAATTGTCATTTGAACCCAAAAATTATAAAAAATTACTAAAGTGTCCACCAAATTATCCCCTTATAACCGGCTATTAATAATAATTTGAATGCAATGGAGAGGAATGCCTGCAGTTGAAGTAGACATTAGTATACTTTAAATGTATACTATACAGAAATTGTTTTTCTCCTCATATTGTATTTTAAGCCATCATCGATCCTAGCGACACCTGTGCTAATTATTGTAAATCGAGTGACATGGATAGAATGAAATATTTTTAAAAAATGCTTTATGCAGAGTTCTTAGCATATATATATATATATTTCGAAATTTTGACACCTCTCCTTTGATCTGGTATTATTATCAAAGTTGTCATTTGAACCAAAAAATTATAAAAAATTACTAAATTGTCCACCAAATTATTCTCTTATAATCGGTTATTAATAATAATTTGAATGCAATGGAGAGGAATGCCTGCAGTTGAAGTAGACATTAGTATACTTTAAATGTATACTATACAGAAATTGTTTTTCTCCTCATATTGTATTTTAAAACATCATCGATCCTAGCGACGCCTGTGCTAACTATTATAAATCGAGTGACATGGACAGAATAAAATCTTTTAAAAAAATGTTTTATACGTATTTCTTAGTGTATGTATATGTTTTTCTTATAAGTATATGGGTGATTCTCACGAAATATGACTATTCACTGTCCCTTTCTCCAAGATCTAATACTATATTATTAAAAGAACATTTTTTTGATAAAAATTATAAATTGCATTGCTATTAGCATTTTAAAATGACTTAGCACTAGCATTGACTGTTTTGTATAGTTAAAAAATTTAATTGAACTTCAAAATATCATTTTCCAGGCATGTCCCATACAATGTTTCCAATAATAACTAGCTACAAAACTTCCCATAACATTTTCAATATCAAATTTTTTTACCTCAACCGATGTAAGCATTTCTAGAATATACGCAGAGGGTATTATTTACAAAAACTTCGTTTAAAATAATTTTTTCTGTCAGTAATTTGTTTCTCCCAAGAAAATCTGTCATTTTCCTGGCTACTCTTATTTAGTGGTTTATAACCAAAATAGATAGAGTCAGCAATCAATATCTTATGTTAATAGATTTATTAGATACCCTCCTATATGATCATGTCTTGTTGCAGGAATAAAGAATCAATTTTCTGGTTCAAAATCTATTTCAAAATTTTTTTCAAGATGAGTAAGTTTTTGTGTTGTCATTTTCCTGGCTTCTTGAAATCATTAATAACATGAACTGCATAGATTTATCTGAGTTATTTCAAGAAATCCTGTTTTTTTTTGGCAGAATGTAAACGTCTTAGGCCAAAATATTAAATTAAAGTAAAGTTATATGCTATAAAATGGCGAATTTGTCATTATCCTGGCTGTCATTCTCCTGGCTTATGAAATCCAGTACATTGAAGTGATACCAAATTTTTTTTAACTGCTAATACTGTAAGGCGGAAAAGCGAATATTAACCTAATACCAAGTTTATGTATGATTGTTATATGGTTGGTAATGTGATATCCAGTACATTGAAGTGTTACCAATTTTTTTTAACTGCTAATACTGTAAGGGGGAAAAGCAAATATTAACCTAATACCAAGTTTATGTATGATTGTTATATGGTTGGTAATGTGATATCCAGGACGTTGAAGTGTTACCAATTTTTTTTAACTGCTAATACTGTAAGGCGGAAAAGCAAATATTAACCTAATACCAAGTTTATGTATGACTAGGAGGCTTCGCCCCCTGCTCGCTAACGCTCACCAACCCCCGGAACTGCTTTCGCAGTTCATTTCGGATTGCTTCGCAATCCAATGCTCGCTTTGCTCGCTCATTGGATACGTTCTTAACGTCTAGCTTTTGTATACCTTTTTGAATACTGAAGTTCCGAAAACTTTTCACTGTAGAAAATTCTAAACCTGTACATTTCAATATTAATTTGAAATTGCAAACAGTTCACATATTTTTCTTAATCACACTATTCTAAATTTCAGTTGTTGAGAAAAGTAACTGTTGTAAGTTTTGTTTTAAAGTCTTTCCCACAAAAGGGCTAAAGCCATGTGTTGTAAAACAATATGAAATAGTAGTCTGCCACTGAACGCCGGATGTAAAGCATCGGCTTTGATGAAGATAATTTTGTATTTTTAATTCTCTGAAGGGCGCCACCTTAATAATATGGAATTTGTAAAATAAATGCATACATTTTTGATTGTTGACGAAGCCCATCATTTTGTGTTTTCATCAGTGTTCAGAAGCAGAACAACTATAAGTTTTTCATTTTATCACAAAAATATAAAATGTATAAAAAACAAAGAAAAGAGTAAGAAAATGAGTATAGTCATAGAAAAAGTTAAAATTATAATATAGTATTTGTCAGTTAAAATAAAACTTTTTGTTTAAGTCATTGCTAACAATTCCAATTTCTCCGAGGCAATTCTAAAGTATAAATTAAGGTAGTATTGTTAAGTTGAAACACAATATTTTTAGTTTTGATGTCAACAATACAATTCAAATTTTCACAAAAACGATTGTTTCCATTGTTAAGTTCAATGTCAACAATTCAAATTTTTCTGAGGCAACTCTTAACCTCTAAATATTATTTTTTTATGTACACATTTTTCTCAGTATTCAACCACAAAACAACTTAAAGTCCTCAAATTTAGCATGAAGTTGTAAAATGTAATGAAAGAGGGTCATAGCAATAATGAAAGTAGAAGTAAAGTTAGTACTGTAAAATTAAAACAATATTTTTAATCAATGAGCCAAGTTCTTCAAGAAGCAGTTGTAGATGTAGGTTGTTTATTTAAAACTTTTTATAGAATTTCTTTAAGAACACAATTGTTAATTTGGGCTTTTGGCGATACAACACTTTTAGAATTGAAGGATTTGTTACTCAAGCGCTCAGGTATCATAATTTTGATCTAGTTGCGCTTCTATGTCATTTTGATTTATGTTGCTAAGTTAACTTTCAAAAAATTTTATGGCTGGCAACAGCATTTTTATTTTTTAAGTTGTTTATTTTTGTTTCTTTTAGAATTCATTATTTTTTTAGCGAAATGTTTTTTAACCTAACAGAATTCTTTGCCGACTGTTTTCTCTATGAATGAAGAAAATAAAGTAAATATTTAACTGTTGTGAAAAGAATCTTATTTAGTTGTACAAAGTACTTCAGCCAAAATTTGGGAGCCACGTAAGAGAATTATATATATTAGATCAGAAACACATCATTAAAAGGCAGAATGCTTTGGTGTTTTCAAAACAAAGC
The DNA here is from genome assembly GCF_982258835.1 of Parasteatoda tepidariorum. Lineage (NCBI taxonomy): Eukaryota > Metazoa > Arthropoda > Arachnida > Araneae > Theridiidae > Parasteatoda > Parasteatoda tepidariorum. The sequence goes on along the minus strand of NC_141755.1, from coordinate 135,840,669 downwards.
AAACGTTGCCACCGGTGGAAAAGAAATACAGCCAAAATTTGGGAGCCACGTAAGAGAATTATATATAATAGATTGTTGTATGGTTGGTAATATGAAATCCAGGACATTGAAGTGTTACCAAATTTTTTTTAACTGCTAATACTGTAAGGCGGAAAAGCAAATATTAAATTAATACCAAGTTTATGTATGATTGTAATATGGTTGGATGTAATTAAAGTTATTTATTTATTTAATGATTGATTATTATGCACAAATTTATTCTGTACATATTAGCAACAAAAAAAAATGATTCTTTCTACAGCGGATAAAAATAATTAATTTAAGCAATTTTTGGTCCATCTAACATAAAGGCTCAAGTTGAGTTACTTACTATTAACTTAAAATGATCATTTTTTAAACTTCTAAGCTAATATGTCATTTTCCTGGTATTCAAGATTTGGCGAATTTCTATTTTTTTTTCTCGAGTGAATGTCAATAAACTGCACTGCTGTCAGTAAGATATTAATAAATGTAACTAAAGAAGTATACAAAATTGTTTTTAGATTATTTCGAAGACTTTAAATTTGAAGAAATTTTTTGGTTCGAATTGTCATATTTAGAAAGAATCATCCATACATGTTTTTGTATATGTGCTTGGAAGGGGGCTACAATCCTGTTGCAGGTGCTTTTAGCCCAGTTTAACAGATTTTTGCGATACACATTATTGGAATTATTGTGTTAATTTAGTTAAGTAAATTAATATGCTTAGTAATTGAATATTTTAGATGAATATTATCACTTTTGCTGATTCCATGTGAACATTTTTTAAACCAAGTAAAATAGGAACCTATTAAATATATAGGATAAAATTTAAAAATTAATTTGAATTTTAAGGCCACTTATTTCGCATTCAAATTTGAATTAAATTGTTTTGAACGGAATTCAACGTCATCTTAAAGGGTTACCAAAAACTAAAAAAATTACGCCAATTTCAGGAAAATTAGAGCCTGAGCAAGTTTTACTCTTATTTAATATTTAAAAAAATAATGCATAGATTTTGTTGAAAATTTACGCGTAACAACGGTGATAGAATTCTGTTTATTTCCCCCTGGTTTCAATTAAACTTACACTTTTAATAAAAAAAATAATAATAAAGTTTTTATTTATTAAAATGTAGAACATTGCAATGATTATTATTGTTAGAATTTAACTGAACTGTATGTAAAAATGCTATGTTTATTTTATCATCGGCGTTGACCATAAATTCGTGGCAACCAATGTTTAACACTTTCTAATTTTGATTACAACGAAGAAAAGAAAAGTTACTGTTTGTTTCCATTGGAAAACTTGCAATGGCAGCATAATAATGAAGAAAACCCTCTATCGTTCGACCGATCTCATAATCCATATACAACATTTGCAATGAATTTTGTAGCCGAACATTAGATATAATTCTACTCCTGGGTTAGGGAGAAACTATAAATCTACAATAATTTACTGCTGAAAATAAATATTAAATACAATAAAGAATGAAATGTGTGAATAAAATTTTATTTCTCTTAAAAAAAATTATTCTGCTAAAGCAGAAAGTAAGGAAATAAAAATAAGGAATATTTTTGGGATTCATCAATTTTATCTTTTTTTTAAAAAAAATAGAGCAGTAAAAATGAAATTTTTAAAAGAATCACCGGATAAGCTGAAAATCTGGAGTTAATGACATTTCAAATCTAACATGAAATAAATTTAACGTGAAATAAAATAAATTGTCATTTAAAACGATATTCTAAAAATTAAAAAGTAGAATTGATTGTTTTTTGTAATACCAACGTTGAATAGAAAACTAAAAAGAAGATTTTCGATTTTAATGATAAATTCTGTATTTCGATTTTAATGTAAAATTAGAAACATTTCTGATGGTGCAATTTCTTATCAATGAGAAACTATTTCAGTAAAACCTCCTTGTACCTTGTTACAAACAGAAGAAAATCACGAAAACTTTCTCAGTTCACCAACGATTTAGGAAACATATAACCTGACAGGTTGAAAATTGAATTTATGAAACTTAAGAGTAAAAAAAAAACACACACACATTTTACACAAAACATTCAATTTATACTTACCGCTTACTTATTGCATTCATACGTGCTTCAGTTTAATTGTAAGCGGGATGAATTTAAAATATATTTAAATGTTCTCAAATGAGCTTCTTTTAAAGTAATGAAACCTTTACACTGGTTTTAACAGCTTTATAGGTGTGTGCTCATTCGTAAAAATAGTAAGATTTTTAGAACTTGATGAGAGTGTGTTTCTGATTTATGGAATCCAATGAATTATTTAATGTATTAAGTGTTTCAAAAAGTTTCTTTGAGTTTGCAACTAGCGCATTGCAAAAAATTGCTGTAATTTTTACAGAAAATTTCCATGCACTTTTTTACAGTACCGGTGTTGTAACGGTAAATGAACCTGGTTGACAGGATGCTGGACCCACGCTCATGAGAACGGGAGTTCGAATGTAGCCATCCAAAAACTCCCTTTGTAGTAAAGGGTGACTGGTGCAAATTAAATCTATCGAGTTGCAAAGTCCTCCATGTTTCCATAAAAAATTTTACCTCTGAGGGTACTGAATTGGAGATTGATCGTTCTCTGGCTCAGGTGAAAATTACGATGTGTGGAAGAATGAATGAATTCACCCTGTAAACGGGTGGGACGTATGGGTGTGGACGAAGTCAAATTCTTGGGCATAGATGGCGCCACTGAAAATCAATAACAATCGCACCATTTGCCTACGACAACAGCATCAACGAAAAATGAAAATGCTTTTTGCTGCAAAATCGATTGTTTTCATCACATATGCCAGATAATCAGTGCCGACTGAAATCATTTGACGCCATTTTCAGGTGGCTGAAGAACATTCGATGTACACTTGTCTTTCTTTTCATACTATTAATTAAATTTTATGCTATTTTCTTAAAACGTTTTAGGACGAAATACGCAAAATTAACAATAAGGAGATCCCCTCACCAAACTTTGGGACTCGATTTTCCAGCAATCCCCTTTATTTTGGGAGTCAATAATGATAATCGGTAGAAAAATTGTTATTCAGAGAAAATACGTTTTTGTATCTGATTTCGTAACTCATCTGCACTAACTAATTAACAGATTTAAGATCACCCCCTTGTACAAGAACTTAAAAAAGCTGTCATTAGATTAAAAGTTATTCTAGGTGTTTTGCTTCTTTTTTTCGCACTGTTCATTACTTTAGTTCTACTATAATCTATAACAAGATGTTCAAATATAACAGTGAAAACGTGTAAAACAGACAAACGTAACAGCAACTTGTTCCTACTGCATGAAAAAAGCTTCCTAGTCTTTTCCGCTAGAGCGTTTTGTTTAAAATACTTCGATAGAAAAGTTCGATCTGGGAGCGGTCGTCAACTTTATCTCAATGCAACTATTATAAAAATATTTATCTATTAGAATTGATAGATAAATATTTTATGTAATATGTATAGTTGTTGTACTCATCCATATAGGCAGAGGGGGTAAGATTGTTCCTGAATTCCAGTGGCGCCATCTATGGCTAAGAATTTGACTTCTGCCATACCTGCTCATAGGGCGGACCCATTCATACATCTACAGATCATAATTTTGACCAGAACCGGAGAACCATCAATCTCCAATTGAGTACCCCCAGAGGTTTTGATTTTTTATGAGAACATGGAGTACTTCGTGATCCAACAGATTTAACGTGCAACAGTCACCATTTTACTATACGTGGAGTCTGCGGCCGGCTGGATTCGAACTCCCGTTTTCATAAAACTGAGTCCAGCACCTAACATACCAAGCTATCCCGGCCTTATATAATATGTATTTACTATTGCTATGAAAAGCTCCCCAATCGGTGCTCGGGGGTACTAATTTTAAAGTTGACAGTTTGGTCCGGCGGGAGTGTCTACTAACGTTTGAGCAAATTTGAAGTGGATTGGTTCATAACAGCAAAAATTGGTGGAAATTATCGGAATTCTCCTATCACTGTTTTGAGCCGTGATGGCTCACCGGCTAAGGCAGTCATTGAGAAGAGCTAAGGTTCGATTCCCAGAGGCGGTTTGAAGCCCACTCAGCTTCAGATCGACAGGTATCAGTTGGTGTGTAAAGTAAAGGGGGCATGTGCGTAGTGTCTACCACATTGCCACAATCATGACGTTGGTCACGAAATTGTGCAGTCTTATCCCCCATGACCCACTACGGGCTGTCGCGGTAACTCTTTACTTGATCACTGATTTACTTTTATACCGCATTGCGACCATCGATCTTAGGAATTTTAATTGAACGATGCAGTTAAAATATAATATAAAATATTGAGTAAAATTAAAAAAATAAGCACTGAAAAACTATTAATATTTTAACTATCTGTAGTTTTAAGCAATGCAGATGCGGAAATAATTACATTTTCCACACAAGGTAATGAAAAAAAGAATCCAATTCGTATGTGCTTAAAATTTCAAAAGTAATTGATAAATAGTAAAATATTTTTCTGAAGTTATTTAAAAAGGCTTTGAACAAGGAAAGAATCATCTTCCAATATAAAACGATACGTGAAAATTGTAATATATACATTTTATCTGACAAGACAAAAATGTTTAAATTAATATTAAATTTAGCAAATAACTAAAACTATTTTTTAATTCTTCGAAAATATATTCTGATTCGATGCAATGAAAAAGGGATGCAAAGAATAAAATTAACAATTCGCAGCTCAAGGTCTTAAATTTACAAACTTGTTGAACCGTATTTTTAAAATTGTGGTTATTCCTTATAATTTGAGTCAAAAATTCGTCGGAAAAAAGACGTGTTCCGTGGAAGGCCGAGACAATTCGATTAAATTGAGTCGTCAGGGGATAGAGCCTTCCAATGAGAGAACCGGGTTCGAATCCCATCAATGGCTGGTCGATACGAATTCAACATTCTGCTTGCTGATGTAAAATATCCTCAATGGTAGACGGGTCATGGGTTAGACTCCCCTTGCAGTCAGGCTAACTGTGGGAGATTTTCTTCTCCATGTAACGCAAATGTGGGTTAGTTCCATAGAAAAATCCTCCATGAAGGCAAATTTCTTCCAATACATGATCCAGGAGTTCACTTGTCTTCTGGATTGGATTCAAAATGACAAGGCTACGGAACATTAGAAGTGAGGTACAAATAGGTCGGCTATTCAACGACGGTTATAAAATAAAATTCAATTAAAGTAGTAACAATTTTAGAAACCTAATATTATATTTATATCAAATCATTATTTATTTCATATTTTAATTATTTCCACTGAATTATTCAAGCAAAATGTCACTGAAAAAATTGCAGTTTTTAAAAATAACTCGAAATTAAAAAATAGCTTTCAGTTTTGTTTCTCACCTTTATTCTTCCATTTTACGTTGAACCCGTAACATTTCATAATTCAAATCGCCTTTGTTTCGTATCATTTACGTCTGGCAAGTCTTGAAAATGAGCGCCAATTTTGAGTACGTGAAACATGTCTACTGTTATTTCAAATCAGTATAATTTTAAAGCAATGAAGTGTTTTTAATCAAATAATAATCATACCACCTCAGTCTCTTGCAATCGTTTTTTTCCCTTCTTTTTTTATAATAAACACAATAATATTTTCCAATAAACCTTTAACACTAAAAAAAAATTTTTTTAATTGTAAAGAAAAGTGTTTCTCTAATAGCCATTTTCAATGTTCGTACTATTTGTTTGTTTTTTCCTGAAATTCAGCTTATTTTATTCATTTTTAGTTTATGTATAATTTTAAAATTTTTATTGTTTGAACGATAACAAAAATCAATTCTTCACTTCAAAACTACTTTCTTGTTTCTTAAATCGTTGTTCCGCCACATCAATCACTTAAAAGTTCTGTAGCCGGAAAAAATTGGGAAACGCAGCTCTAGGGAAAATATGTTTTCTTATGATTTTATATCCTTTATGGCATCTGCAGCGTTTAATAAAAATATATAGTAATTCAATCTTCAATATAATGCCAATCTTTTTATCAAAAAAGTTTTTGTTTATTCTATATGTATATATATTTTTAAATTTATCTTTGGAATTTTTATTCGGCTCCATATACCCTTTAAAAAACCGCCGTTTCCATGATGAAAATCCAAAAACAAGTGCTTTCTTACAATACGAGGGTTGCTATTTATATTTCTGACTTAATAATGAAAAAACAAACATGTAGGATCGAAAATGGTTTTATTTTTTTTTTCAAAATATTCTCCATGATGATCAATACACTTTCGCATGCGTTTGAACCAATTTTCAAAGCACTTTTTCCAGTCCGATTGAGGTAACTCCAAAACATGCGCTTTGAATGCATCAACCGCTTCTTCGGGCGTCGAAATTCGTTGTCCACGTAATTTATTTATGTGTGGGAATAAGAAGAAGTCATTGGGTGCCAAATCAGGGCTGTACAGCGGATGGCCCATCAGTTCGATCTTTCGCTCCGTCAGAAATGCCTTTGTTTGAGTCGATGTGTGAGAGCTCGCATTGTCATGATGAAGAATGATTCGCCTGGTCTTATGCTTTTTTCGAATTTCTCCGATGACTTCTGGCAAACAAATGATCCTGTACCATTCAGAATTGACCGTCCTGCGTTGCTCTAACGCCACTGTTGCCACATGACCGTTAATGCCGAAGAAACAGGCAATCATTTGTTTCGATGTGCTTCTTCCTCGAACAACTTTCGTTGGTTTTGCCTCGTCTTGGAAGACCCATACAGTAGATTGCTGTTTTGTTTCCGGCTCATATGCATAGATCCATGATTCGTCTCCTGTGTAGATGTTATACACAGCCTTTGATGTACCTTGAACGTATTTTTCCAACATTTCCTTGCACCAATCGACACGAGCCTTTTTTTGAGCGTTTGTCAGATTATGCGGGATCCAACAAGAACAAATTTTTTTTACGCTCAAATGTTCATGCAATATTTTATTGATGCTAGTCATACTAATGTCCAAAGACGCCTCTATGTCACGGTATGTCACATGACGATCTTGCTTTATCAGTTCACGCACAGCATCGCGATGGATGGCGCTTTATCGCTGAATAAAGAATTAAGTTCATCGAAGCACTCTTGTCTTGACAATCACGTCGAAAGTTATGAAAAATAATGGCACGAAAATGTTCACGATTCAATTCCATTTTTTGAAAGAGAAGAACTTTTCAATTTACTGTCAACAACACAAATGAAGCTATAATGGTAAATCGTCTGCTGAATTTATATTTAAAAATATCAAACATTCGATTAAAATCGTCTGCGGTCGCCTAGCAACACTTACTGTTGCCAAGGCCAGAAATATAAATAGCAACCCTCGTATTAATAGACTCTTAGCAATTTTCTTAAGTTACGAAATTAGACAAGAAAACGTATTTTCTCAGAATAAACATTCCACTTTTTCGCATTCGGATTAATATCGTTCAAATATAGGGAGTAGCTTCAATCTAGGAATTATGGTTCGAATATATTGGTCAGGAGGGCAGTCTAAAGGTTGGAATCTTTTTGAACGAAATTCATCGAATAATTCTTCTAATTTTAAAAATACGAATTTTTCTAAAATTTGATATTTTGGAAAATATTTGACCCCTTTTGCTCAAATTTTTAAGTAATAAAAATAATTAACTTTTGATAAAAACTACTTCCTGATAAAGGTATTTCCTGAACGAGAAATTTTAGCCAAATAACGCCTACATTTTTTGGTTTATCGCCACCCTCCCTCAAAATGTTTACTGCCATCTTTCTTCACTCTCTATTATATTTATTCTTAATTCTATATTATATTATTCTTAATTCTTCTTATTATGTTATATTTATTTTTTTAAACAGTAATAGATATATTTATTTTAATTGAATGCGTTCATAATTAAAATTTGAAAACTCTATTACTTGTTTTAACAATGAATTCTTTCGGCTTTTAGTTTAATATGAATTTTCGTCAGAGATCCGCATTCAAGAAAATTCTTTGTTCTGAGAGAATCTGGCTGACAAATCGCCTTTTAACAAAAAATATGCGAGTAAGTTCAGACATTTTAATTTATTTTATATAATTCGTAATTCTTCATCTGAATGATTGGTTTCGCATAAATTTTCTATTTCTATATTCGCTTACTTTTTATCCTTATTTTAATTTATTTCCTTTTTAATGCTAGTGACTTACGCATGTAGTGAGGGGGTAAGGGTTCGAACCCCGGCTGTGTGTCAATTTTTAAAATTTTTTCTCCTTTTTTTCTTTTGTTTATTTTACATTATTTATTTATATATGTTTATTTTACATTATTTTATTATTTATTTAATGTGTTGTATTATTTATTTAATGATATATTAAAGGATCCTATATAAAAAAAATAATTTTCTTTCATTCGGGAATATTCAAATAACGCTTAAAAACTGGAAAAATCACGGAAAATTAGTTTTTTTAAATTATATTATTTTTTTAAACTCGTTTTACAATATTTTCACGATAGTTTAGCATACGAAAGATGTTCTATGTATAAAATCCTTTGTCTTTCTTTTTGAAAGAACGCATAATGGAATAAAAAATAAAATAAAATAAAATGGCGGGAAAAAGTTTCAAATTTCAAGACCGACTAGCTCCCTTTAATATTAAGTATGTAACTTTAAAACTCGGACTGAAGGTGGGCCTCTACAAGCCGAAACACCCCTCCAAAGTATATTTTTATAGAATCGCTATGGCTCCAAAAATCTTTTGTTTCGCTAGCCGAGAGGGTACTTGAAGCTAAGTAGTCGCTAAGTAGTAGAAGCTAAGTAGTATAATTTTCAAACTCGGACCCTAGGAAGGGGTCTATGGTTCAAACACGGCTGCCGAAGAAAATTTTAATAGGCCAATTAGGGGGTCACAGTGATCCACTAAAGGTGTATTGCGAAGATGAGAGGAGAGAGCTTTTGAAGCGAAACTGTGGTAAGCTTCACGTATCAAAACTTAGCTCGTAGCCTAAACATGTTGCTAATAAAATCTCTTATTTTATTTCTTCAATGTATTATATGATTGAAATATAAAAAAAATTCAAGGTACCATTTTTGTACTAAGCAGTTTTTATTATTCTTAAACTGAATTCTCTATAATTTGTCTCTCACCACCACTAAGTCTGAAACCGTCTGCAGCTATTGAAACAAGAATAGTGCATTTCTGGGAGGGTAGCTTTTCTTCATTCTAGAGCTAACACAATAGATTGATAAAAAAAAAAGATTCCCTTTCTCTCACCGCACCAACCTGATACCTGCCCTAAACAGTGACCCCACACCCCTACTTTAAATAGTTATGCCTCGTTACCATAGTCTCCGCCGCGGGTCCAGACAAATGGCATAGGGAGTTCTTACTTTAGACAAACTACACAATTTTTTTTTGTGTCCATATGGAAATTTATTCAACACTCCTTAAGGATAAAGGGAGACAAGATGGCTGTCCTAACTCCTACCCCATCGTACTCACGTTACCACACTTTCTTCGCATTCAATAACAAAAGTAGCGTGTCAATCAGTAAAAGTAACTTCTATTTTTAAATTATTTGGAAGAAATGAAGCAAGTTTGCTCTATCAATATTTTTTTTATTTGCTCTTAAATAGTATATATATTTATTTATGCTAATAAATTCAATTATAATTGCTCATATATGAGTTGAAATAGACTTGTATTACTTATACATACCAAGTTGTCCAGATAAATTCAGTACAATTGAGCAAAAGTCATTTAAGGTGATTTTTCTTCTCTCATTCTTTAAATTAGGAAAATTAGCTTCTCCCTTTTTTTTTTTTTTTTTTTTTACTTTTCCTTTAGATTAGATGGATGAACATATTATTGTTGCATTTATAAAAATACTTGCCTATTTCGGATGCAGGGACTTCAGATTTGAAATTAGCTTTGTTTCTAATACTACAAATTGTTTTTTAAAATGATACTTTTAGTCAATTTTTGTCGAAATGTACAAACGTAAGAACGCTATATATAACAGGGGTTCACGTAACTTCTGCGACAAAATTCTAAGGAAGTTAAGGCTCATAGCCAGGATTAAAATTGCATAGGAACTCACACCCAGAAACGTCATCGTACGCAGTTAGGGGCGCTTCTCTATTATGACCTGCTCAAAAGCACACGAAGATATATTTCATATTAGGGAAATTCCCCTAGTGGTGGACATTTCCGGGCATGGGTTCCCCTCTGTAATTTTAATCCTGATGATATGCGTCTTTTCCACCGGAAGTTTGTCGCAACATTTACGTGACCTTCTGTTACATATAACTTAATTAAACATGCACGTTTCGGAAAATGAGATTTAAAATGTCATTTAAAAAGTCACTAGCTTATGAAGAAAAGCCTATGTTATTTATGTATTTTCTAGTGATAACAATTTTATTTATCTTGTTTTCAAGAGTTACCCTTGTCCTAGTATATATAGTATCGAATAGATCTACACAGACATCGAACAGTTCTTGTAATTCTGACAACTATGCGATAATAATTAAGACCTTAAATTTTAAAACCACTTTAAATAAGTGGTTGAACATGATTTAGAATGAATTATAATTAAAGCAACTCAAGCTTACAGCCAAAGATAAATGTAATATGCTTGATGTGTTCTAAATTAAGTTTTGCTCAATGTATTGCTTCATATTCCTTTAAAATTTATTTCATAATTTAGCTTACAAAGACTTAAAATATCCTTCCGTTATTTAATTCGTAACCACAGATGTAAACGAACGATGATCAGTAGAATTTAACTTTTACTTTGAAACAAATCAAAATTATTAGGCTATGAGGCGAATTCGTTAGTCATTTTTTTGTAATTTGGCGAAAGAAAGCAGTATATTTTAAAAGAATAATTGTTACCGCTGTCACATTTTAAACCACTTATTTCATACATTTAGATATATTCCATTTGAAAAGTCTGAGAAAAACAGAAATAATTTTAAATTTAAGTAATTAGTTTAAATGGAAAACATATTCAAGTTTTTCTTTGAAGAGAAAGTTCTTAGCAAACTGGAATATAAGAAATCAGTAGTTTAGATTAAATTGTATAAATAGTTATTTTTCTTAATATATAGTTTCAAATATTTCATGCTTTACTTCTAAATTGCATGATGTGTATTTCATGAGAGTGTAAAAATACTGTCGATTTGCAATCATCTGCTTAATTTATGAACTTGAAATAATCCTTAAAGCAATTAAATAAATATAGTAATTAAATCGTTGCTGCTTTGATCTGATATATATCAGATTTACTGTCATCCAAATGTACTTAACTTACTCGTTTGCAACTTAAACAATTTTGCAGAGTGAATTTTTATGCATACTTTACTGAAGGTATATTTTAATGTTCTGTGAGTTATAAGGGTACGTTTATCAATCTTTACTTATATTTCCGATAATTTCGTCATTAATTTATACGTTGAGTGACGTTTATCACTAAAAATGTTTTATGATTTTAAATTCATTGTTTTTAGTACGGGGCAACAAAATCTATTTAACTTCTTTTTACAAAACAATGGGTGTGAATATTGCAGGTATTATCGGTACTATTACGGAATGTTACAATCAAAAGCGAATCCTATATTTTGCATACGATCTTTTAATCAAATCAAACATCTTGAACTTTATTAATTACAATTAAATACCAAAATTCCATAAGTGTAAAAACGTTTTGTGCACTTTTAATTGTACTAATGTATATGCATATGATAATATATGTAAATGTATACGCTCATTTTTTCCCCTATGATTTTGATTTTCCTCTGCATGTAATTTAAGTCCGATTTTTTTTACCATTAAAATGAATGTCTTAGGAAACTTTTCAACATTTAAAAGTAGAGCGTAACTGTAGATCTAAATTCTTCAACAGATTACTTATTTCGAAAATAAAATGTATTGAATTGGCAAATATGTAAACATTGGCTTTTATCTCAAATTATAGTTCTCTTTTATTTTGAAATTAAAATATAAGTACTATAATAAACTTCGATTTTTGATAGTGTTTTCTTAAAATCACAAATTTAATACAATTTTATATGTATGATTTGCTGAAAGAAACACTGTTTCTATTTTCTATATGTTTCTTTTCTATTTATACATGTTACATCAATTAAGGGTTCATTTCCAAATTATCTTGCGCAACAAAAGCAGTTGAAAGGAAAAGAAATTTGGCTATTCGATGACGGTTATAAAATTAAGTAGAATTAAGTAGTTCATTTAATTGAATAAAGGAGTTAGAGAAAAATAACCGATTTGCTGCAATAGCATAATTGATTTTTAGTTTAAGGTTAGTTGAATTGTATCAAATAAAATATGCATATTTTAATTAAAGGACATTGTAAAATTCCTTTTATTGCTTCGGTTGTATTTATAAATATAAAAAATTAAGTTTCTCGTGTTAGTTATCATTTTAATTAAAACAATTAAAGCCAAATCAACTACAACTGATATATTTCTCAATAGTTATTCCTTGTATTTTATTTAATAGTTCATGGTTTTGTGGCATAAAATATGCATATTTTTTAATTAAAATGCATAATTTTATTAATCTTTTTTTTGTTGCATTATTCATAAAAATAAAGTTACTTGTTTTATTCATTATTTTAATTAAAAAGGAAATTTATACTAAGTTAATTATAAGTAATATATTTTCACATAGTCATTTTTACTTTGTTTAAAAAAATAAAAAGGCGTTTTTTAAAATTATTATTTTAATTTGTAAAAGTCGCAACAGGTTAATTATACTTGATATACTTTCCCATTATTTTTTAGAAGAAGTGAAATATCTTACTTTAGTTATTATTATTTTAATTTAAGAATGTGCGCAATCATTAAAATTTAAGTTAACAATGATGTGTAAAAAGGGAGTATGACAGGATAGAAAAAATAACATTCGTTTATCAGTTCGAAAATTAATAAATAGCAGTTAAATTTGTAGTAAAAAATACCAAACGGCCTTACAATATAAAATTCGTATATGTAAAATTCGTAAATTATACTTTAATAAACACATAATGATTAGCATGTTCAGTGCCCTACCAATGTTTAGGGAAATTCCCGTCAGGTCACGCGCGCTGCTTCGAAGCACTCAGCATAGTAGTGTAAAACATACTACTAATAGAATGAAATAAATAAAACTTTCCTCTGTAGTAAATAAAAATTAAATAAATTTTCAGTAATTACTCTTAACAGGGTGTGTAACCAAATCTTTCAACAAAAAATAAGCATCTTTTAAGCACTATATACATTAACAAAATGCAAAATAATTTTCAAAGACTTGAGATGATGAAACAACTCGTTTCTGACAAAGAACTCTTTTCTTGATTATATTAGCCACCATAAAAAGATATTTTTCGGTTCGATTTCAGAGGGTAGAAAATGAAACCTTGCAAAGAGTTGCACATGAGACTGCTAGAAACTCACCGTACTCAGCTCAGTAGATTTGGAAGCATTTCATCAAACATGAAAACGTTTTCATACGCTATGGACTGACAGTACAACGAAAGGGATTGTGGTTGAATGAATTGTGAAAACGTTGAATAGAACAATGTGAAAAGCACGCTTTCGCATAATACGTGGCGAAAAATCAACACGACAAAGAAAAAAATCTCATTTTCGAAAAGGGAAAATTAAGCACTTTTTAAAAACATTTAATGGAAAAAGCACCTTTAAGGGCTTTTAAGAAACGAAAATAAGCACCTTTAAGCACTTTTTAAAAACGCTACGCACCATGTTTAAAAAGTGATTTATTTAGTTTTATGTATCATATTTTATACAGTCAAACCCAGTCTAAATAGAATGTAGCTTGCAAAACAACTTAAAAATAAATTTTCTTCTTCCAGCGTGTGCCAAATGTAAAAGATGAAACAGTTTCCGAACCAACTGATGTTTACACCAGAAAAAGTAAATATATTACAATAGGCATACCTTCGGTGGCCCGGAAGAAAGAAAACTACCTCCACAAAACATTGAAATCACTGCTTGAGAACATGGACAAAGATGAAAGAAAAGATGTCACAATAGTTGCTCTTTATGCTGACAGTGACACCAAAATCCGACACAAAAGACTGAAAGAAACAATGCTTCTATTCAACGAATATGTCCGATCAGGTTTGCTACTTCTCATACAAACCTATCCCGAGATATATCCGCCGATGAAGATAACATCGCCGGACTTACAACGATACGATAGAAAGAATTGCTTGGCGATCCAAGCAAGTGTTAGATTTTGCTTACTTGTTGAAATATTCCAAATCGTTTTCTGAATATTTTCTAATTTTAGAAGACGACATAGAGTCGTCGCCTCATTTCGTAAGCGCCATCCAACGATTCATTCGAACGCGGGAAAATTCGGAATGGGTGTCTCTGACGTTTTCGAGTTTCTACATCATAGGTAGATTGTTCAAGTCGGAGGATTTGAGGAAACTGTCAGAATTCCTGGTGCTCTTTCACCTAGAAAAGCCAGTAGATCTTCTGATCCTCCAATTCCTTGATATCATGGTACCCGAGAAAAAGATCGTCACCAGGAGAATACCAGGGCTATTCCAGCATATGGGGCTTTACTCTTCACTCGATGGCAAAATCCAAAAAGCAAAAGACTGAAGCTTTTCGAACAACATACGAGTGTACCACTTTCCCAATCCACCGGCAGATGTCGTCACTACAATAGGCGTATACAAAAAGCACTACCCGGAGTATTGCTGTGACGAATCCGATAAATTCTTCTGGGGCAGCGCACCGAAGAGGAATGACAGTTTTGATGTGATTTTAAGGAAACCCGCAAATGTACGTAGAATTTTCGTCAGTTCCGGCCTTCCGTCACACAAGGAGAATATTATAAGGTACGCAGAATTAAAAGTGGCAACAGTTTTCAAGAAAATGCTGACAGACAGAAAGGCTGTTTGTTCAGAGTTTAACACCGTGTCTCTTTTTGAAATGGGAAAAGCTGATGCAACGGTCAACACGACATAGCCTAAAGAGAACATTCAGTGTATACGGATAGAATTCATCAAGAAGCAATCAAACTGGTTATTGATTAATGAGATATCGGTTGATATAGAACCTACGGAAAATGATTAACTCTTTTTCTGGTGCATTGAATTTTGTTGTTGCTTTTAATCTGAAAATTATGAATAAAATTTATTACCATGGTGAAAAAAACCTTTTCGCTTATTTTTCTGCAGCTGCACCAAAAAGTAATAAGAGTAACCTATCTATATTGTTTTCTGGTGCTTAAGTTTAATTTTCAGGGGCGAACTCAAAATTGTGTTAAAGATATTTCAGAAAATTGTAAATATATTTAGACATAAATATTTTTTTTTTTTTTGTAATCAAAGTAATGTTTAGTTTTTCTATTATGCAATCACAATTTTAAGAATCAGCAAGAAACATTCAAATTGTGTCACGAAAATAATATGATTTTAAGCAGATACATACACTCAAATATATCTATCTTGGATAGCACTAGAAAGAAAAAATTAAAAAAAAGAGGTTGAAAGTCATAGGCTTTAAATGTGGTAAGTATGGAGAAAAATAAATGAATATATATAATTAAAATACAGAGAAAACAATAAAAATTAATGAGAATAAGGAAAATTATTAATATAAAATATTTCTGAAAATACTTAAAAAATTATTTATGTATTTAAAAAAAACACACACAATTACATCAGCTAAAAAGAGTGCTTTCTCAGGTTGTATCAATATAGCCAAAGCAAAATATATCAATACAATAGTGTGAGGAGCATGCAAACATTTTTTTGATATAATTTGCTTTGGTTATATTGATACAATATTAGAAAGCACTTCTTATTGCGGATATAATCGTGTCAGCTGATGAAGAGATTATATCTTTTTATTCATTTTGTTTTCCAGCTTTTTAAAAAGCTTTTTTTTAAATAAATAAATAAAATTTTTGCTCAAATATTTTATTTTAATAAGTTTATTGTTCTCTTTTCATTAATTTTTATTATTTTCCATGTTTTGTTAATATTTTAACTTATTTTATGAGTTCTATCTATCTATCTATATATATATATACAATCTATCTATATTCTTTATACAGGGTTCCCACTCTTTCAACAATGCAAACATTAAGCACTTTTAAGTACTTTTTTGAAAAATTAACCAGAGACAGTGCAAATTGTTTACTTTCCTAAAAAAATCAATCAATAAAAAAAATAATAACTAACAATTTTATTATAATGTAAGCACTGATATAAGTGTATTAATTAACAGGGTTTGCCAAAGAAGTACCACACAGTTTTTGCAAACCCGGGTCGGTTTTTTTTAAAAAAAAATACATTTTCAGATTGTTAAAAGTTAACATCATTCATATTGTGAAAGTTAACGTATGAAACTAATCTGTATTCCATTTTTAATGATTTCATTGAAATTGATTTGTAAAATTAAGAGCAGAAATTAGGATTTGCAATTTTTTACATGCATGTTAAAAAAAAAGAAGAGTAAATATAGAAATTTGGTAAAAACATTGAAAAAATTATTTTTAACAAGTTTACACTACTAGACCAGCAAATGTGTTATATTTACTTTTATGATGAAAGGCACAAAATTATTTCCAGCCAAACCTGTTATTAGGAATTGACTTTACATAATGTAACTAAACATTCTGGTAAAAACATGAACTAATTTTAAAGCAACCAAAAATTGAACAAAAATTAAAAACAGTACATTAAGTTGTAATGTTAAATGAATAAAATGATGAATAAAATCTAAAGATCTTTTAGTTGAGTAGATTTAAATTTTTCTGTAACAATCTGCTTATCCTTAAGAAATAAAAATTATAGAGTAACAATCAAAAACTTTAAAAAAAATTTACATTGTAACATAACAAATTATAAATAGTTACCAAATATTTAGCTTTCTTGTTAGAAGTCAATCATGCTTTCTTATTTAGTAATCAGGAAAAAAATTTAAAGTATTTTTGGAAAAAACAAAACAAAAAAACATGAGGTTTACATCAAAAATCCAATAACTCCAGGTTTTTGATAGAAAACCAAGATGGGCTGGGATTTTTCAAACCCTGTTTCTTACAAATCTGTTTAATTTTCAGTGCAATCATGAATTTTAAAAAATTTTATGCTTTCCATAAATTTACAGTTACTTATTACATATTGAAATATTATACAAATTTATGTAATTCTACAAGATTTTAGGAAATAGATTTTGTTATGGATTCCAGTACAACATTTTTTTCTGATACTTCTTTTCTTAGCATTTTACTTAATTCCTATAAGCAGATGCGTTACTAGTAGAACTAAATTTCTTGAATTCTGTCAATTTTGAAGGTTAGCGTGGGTCTTCCCTTTAGGTACCTTAAAATCGTCCCCCCCCCCCCAAAAAGCACTATTTCTTCCATGTGCAGTATCCTCCTTGACATACTATTTTTTTTCTTTTAGAATGCTTCACTCTCCTCATAGAGTATCATTCTAGGTAATAGGCAGAATATATTAATGAAGGACAGGCTTTCTTCCCCTTACTAGCACCTCCCACACATTAATTTTTGTCTCTCTAAAATGCTTTACCTTTGATAAATGGTCTAATTCTAAGTAATAAAAGAGCGACACTTTGTTTTAAAAAATTGAAATGAAAAATTGTTTCTATCAACAATAGTGATGCTAAGAAATTAAGGACTTTTAAAAACCTTAAACCAAAATTAAGTACTTTTAAGGGCCCTTATTTTCCAAAATAAAAATTAAGCAGTTTTTAAGGACTGTAGGAACCCTGTTATATAGTTGCAGTTTATGAACAGTTAATAAAACTTAATCATTTTCTTCATTTTTTTTATTGTGCTATATATATATATATAATTTTACAAATGTTTTTTTTTTAATCAGAAACTTTATAGATATATGATAGAAACATTCAGGTAAAGATCTTTTTATAACTGAACATTTTATTTTCTCAGACAACTCTCAATTAGAAGTCATTTAAATAAAAGTTTAGCAAAACTGAATGAGAACTGATATCAAAGATTAAAAAAAATTTAACTACAAATTTTAAATTTATTAATTAACTAAAAATATTTACAAAGATATGTACAAGACGATGACACCAAATGCAGAATTGGTGGTGCATCTTCAATTGTCATCCCCTACATCTGAGATTTCAGAAGAATCAATCCAAAGATATGCATCTGCTTCAGCCGCAGTCAGCATAATAGGTTTTGAGGGATGAAACGATATTGAATGAACCACTTTACGTCTTTCATGTTTGAGAGTTTCTTTAATGGAACCCTAAAAAAATGACATAAATATTTGATGCAAATGAACACGATTTTGCTAGAATGAAATTATGATAAAAATACTTTCTCAATCTATCAGAGGGTAATGAATTAACAATTGAAGGGTTAAAATTATTAATATTTATGTAGTTTTATAGCTAATTTAAATAGTTTTAGTAAAATTATGTTTTTCAGTATACTTCATATCCTATACAAATGCAGAATAGGCTTTTTAGTATGTTCCCTACTATAGTGTACCGCTCATTTTAACAAATGATGCCAAAAGTTCATCTCCTATTTCATAGATACTGTTTTATTTTCATGTCCCTTAGTAGGTACACACTTAACTGTTAAATTCCAATATTAATTATTGGAATTGTTTGAAATTATGATAAAAAATACTTTATAGGTCACAATCTATCAGATTGGATTATAAATCAACAATTGGAGGATCATATTAACGTGGTCACAAGAGCAAGCATACAACACACAGAACTTATGTAAAATTATGTTTTTCAGTATACTTCATACCATATACAAACACAGTATACGCTTTTTAGTATGTTTCCTATTATAGTGTACCTCTCATTATAATAATGATGCCTAAAGTTCCATCTCCTATTCCATAGATCCAATTTCCTTTTCACGTTCCTTAGAAGGTACACATTTAACTGTTAAATTCTAATATTAATTATTGGAATTCTTTGAAATTATGATTAAAAAATCTATATAGGTCACAATTTACCAGAGGGTAATGAATCAACAATTGGAGGGTCATAGTAAAGTGTTACAAGAACAAGCATACAACACAAAGAACTTATTTAAATAGTTTTCAATAAATTAAGTTTTTCAGTATACTTCACATCCTATTAAAATAGTTTACGCTTTTTAGTATGTTGTCTAATATCGGACAGTATGCCTCTCATTATAATGAATGATGCCTAAAGTTCTGTCTCTTATTCCATAGGCTCCATTTTATTTTCAAGTCCCTTAGAAGGCACACATTTAAATGTTTAATTCCAATATAGAGACCAAAATTCAATCATTTGATCTAGAAAAAGTTCAATTATGCGATAAATCTTCTTAATTCTTACCTACCAACATTGGAGAAATAAAATAAGGGAGATTTCACAAGCGAAATTTTTTTGGGCTGCAAGTAAAGTTTTGATACATCATGCATAGTTATGTAAGTCAAAATTGGAAATAATATACAATAATTACATATAGCAAAGTAAAAAATATTTATATACATCTTAATCTAAAGAAGAGTTTTTAAACCATTATTTATAACTACTTAAACTATAAACTTAACATTATTTACTTAGACTATAAACTTTATATTATTTACTTATAATTTACTTACTTTAACAAAAACTATATTAAATTTAGCAAAGTAAAAAATACGTATACAAATCTTAATCAAAAGAAGATTTTTTAAACCATTATTTATAATTACTATAACACTCACTATATTTATATTACTTTACTTAAACTATAAACACTCAACATGTTGCGGTACTTGCAGTAGCACCATCTATTGAGGAATAAGAGAAGTATTTTTGCTATCAGCGGACATTTTATCACCAAATATTTTTTTCAAAAATTTCTTCAACAAATACGGAGAAATTTGAGAATTTACAGGTAAACGGGAGATAGTCTTAAAATACAGGAGTCTTCGTTAAAAAACAGGAGACTCGGCAGATATGTATTGTTTAGGAGCTTCCTGGTTGTAAGATTTTCAATGTTCTCAGGCGAAGGGGTCTTTAGGATCTGGTGTAAGCTTTCCTACACCAGGGGGATGAGTAACAACAACAGAAGAAGTTTTCAATAAATTATTTAAACCATCATTTTCTTTGATTTTAACACATAATAAATGTAAAACTCCTTGAATCCCCTTTGAATGAATGACAAGTGACACAACCCCTTAAATTCTTAAGTCTTGGATAGTTGTAATTTATGACCACTCCTAATCTATGTAACTCACATTATATAATAAATGTATCAATCACTCTGTCGATTTTTCAAACAATAATAAAGAAAGAGTTGGGCTATCACCATCTTTTTGTTAGTTATCAAATTCTTTTTGGCACAAACCATGAGGCTCATTATATCAAATGTCTACTGTTATTCATAAATTTGTAATGCAGAGCAAGGAAGTTCTTATAAAAAAAATAACATTTACTTTTCTTTTTTTTTTTTTTTAAAAGAACTACTTTTATTTATTTAAATCTTTATGCAGAAAATTAAAAACTGCAGAGTTTCAATTATAATAGTTTATTTTTAAAAAGGATTTATGTTTTTTCCCTTCGAAATAAATAAATACAAGTGCATTCAGATATACTATGTAGAAATATATATAGATTTTTCTGGTTTACAGCATATCTGTTAACAAGTTTTTTTTAAATAAGTTTTGTTAATAGTTTCTTTGAAAACATTACTTAAGATTTTTTTTCAACCAGTCAAATTTTCATTGCAATTTTTTTTTTAATATTAATGTATATTTTAGTGATTTTTAACATTTTTTTTTTTTTTGGAAATTAATATTAACTATTAAACTAGCAAAATATTTCAGTTATGTATTAATTAAATGATAGTTTTAAAATTTATGGTGTTTTTCTTCTTCTTTTTCTTAGATTGATATAAACCTACTTCTTCTGTGTTAGATTTTAAATTACCTTTTCGACCATGGCAGAAAATTTTACATGTTTGAAAGTTAAGAAAACCCTGAACTAGAACAGGAGAAATTCGTCTAAATTAAAATTTTAACTTATTTTATTTATTTTAAATAGGATAAATTATATATTTTTAAATTTATTATACAGTGCCCTGCAATAAAGGAAGAGACACTTTCAGTTTTTGACATTCTTTTAAAAATTTTTCAAGAAATATATAAAGGATTATTTTGAAACTTTAGAAGTGTTTAGTTCATGATCATGTGATTTTTCATACTTCGCATTAAAATTTAAAGTTTTCAGTGGTTTAGGAGATCTACAATAAATTACGAAGGAAAGCAAGTATTTTTGAACACCCTATGTTAGAAAATCAAGCAATGAGCTTGTAAACTTAAGAGTAAATATTAATAGAAGTATGGACATTTTTATAAAAAATTTAATTTTTTGAAATTCATTTTTTTTCTCTATAAGTCCATAAATATTTAAAGCCATTAAATAAAATTTTTGGAGCGATTTAAAATTAATTGCAAAATTTTTGATTTAAATTTTTTTAAAAACTTGTTATAACTGGGCATAAAAAGAGTATTTAAGGTAGTTTTTTTATACTGAACAAATGCAGAAAAAATTAAAAAAAGTTACCAGCAAATTTCTGAGTAGTTTCTGTACAATGTAAAAGAAAAGTTCTGTAAAAGAAAACTCAAAATGATAAGAGGTTTTCCAGAAATTTTATTTTGCACTATTAAACAAGATTTACTAAAAATGAGACCAGCATTGTGGGGGATTAGCTACCATAAAAATATATATTATTTCCTTATACCGTCAGATTTCTGTTTCCGAATGATTATTATAAGGTGTTATCATTTGTTGTTAAAATTTGTCTTATGATATAAAATATAATTTGTGCAAACCCCCTGATAATTTCAGGCTTTCTTTTGAAAGTACAAAAACTAGTTTTTAAATTTTTAAGTTTCAAATAAGATTTACTACAAAATTATGAAAAAACTTTTTTAAATTTTTCTGTGCATGCACAGTATAATAAAACTGCCTTAAATACTTAGATCTATTTGAGTTTTTAATGAATTCTTTTAAAATTTTAAACCAAAAATTTTATAATTAATTTCAAATTGCTTCAAAATTTTTGTTTAATTCCATTGACTATTTATAAAGTTACAGCAAATTTTTTTTTTATAAAAATGTCCATATTTCCATAAAAATTTACTCTAGTTTTAGGAAACTTCACATAGTTATTAAAAATAACAACTGAAGTAATTAATAAAAGTTACGAGCTTATTGCTTGATTTTCTGGTATAGGGTGTTCAAAAATATTCGTTTTCTTTCATAGGTTTCCCAAACCTTTGTAAACTTTAAATCTTAGTGCCAAGTATAAAAAATCACATGAACTAAAAAACACTTCCAAAATAATCCTTTATGTATTTCCTGTAAAATGTAAAGAAATTTCATGTATTACTGTATTTCTTGTAAAATTCAAAAGGCTTTGAAAATGGAGACTGATTGGATGTTAAAAAACGATTGATATACAGCAAAAAGACTAAATGAATAGATCATTTATATGAAAATATATGGATTACACAAATATCCTGCATACAAAAACTATAAATACGGTAGAGAGTTTGATGATTCAAAACAAATTATTTACAAATCATACCATAAATCATGTGAAAGACTTATTAAATTCAAGAATCAGAGATACCCACTAAAAAGCATTTGATCCTTACTGGTTTGTGTAGAGTAGGGGTATTAGTAACACATTTATGAAAAAAAAAAAAAATTCAAGTAATAAGTTAGATTCAATGGAAGCAGCCCAATCATTAAAAATTTTCCGCGGTATAATGGACAATTACAGCATCTCTTATTTTTTAAAAATTTCAATCAAAACATATTGAAAATTCTTTCCTGAATCCAAATATCTGATTGATTTTCTCCATCAAATGTGCATTTATTTAATTATTAAACATTTAAATTGCCCAAAAAGACCTCGATAGTTGGTACAATCAAAAATGATTTCTGAGTGATTATGACGTCGCATGTGCTGAATGGAAACATACCTCATCCAGTGTTTTCATTACAGAAAAAAAATGGGAGAGAATTTCTCACCCTTCTTCAAAAACAGGGTGAGATTTCTAAAAATTAAAAAAACACAAATCGATTACAATACAAATAGAAAAACACTAATAGATAAAAATTATTTCTTTAATTATAATATTTAACATCTTCTATTTTTTTAAAAATTGAATATTTTTGTTGCATCATCATATGGAAAATGTTCTATATCTACTTTTTCATCAGGTATTCTCATTAGGTCGCTCAAATGCTTATCAGTCAATCTGTTACGATATTTTGTCTTAATTCGGTTTTGGGTGCCAAAAGACCTTCAACAGATGCTGAACTATTCGGAATCACAAATGTTGAAAATAATTAAAGATCAAGGTAGAAAAGTGAAACGGATTTTATTCAAAATGTCACGTGATAAAACTTTTCCCAAAATGCACTAGATTTGCGCATTTTGAAATTGATTAATAGAGTGCGCGAATTTTGGGCGATAATAATTTTTTTGTTGAAAAATAGGGGCCAGCTTACTAAGTATAAGATATTGAAGACATCTATTACTACTCAAGAATTCACTTCATGGAAAACTGTACAACTATATTTACTGAATATAAATCTTTAAATATAAAGTAAGAAAAACTACATTCAATTAAACTAAACATAACTCTTTAAGATCACATAGCTCTTTCTAAACATAGCATAAGAGAAGAAACATCTACTATTCAAAGCAAAGATATAGCTGACTAAAAACAGAAACACCCACTTCCTTCTAGCCGAGATAACAGCAAGTGACCCAACTTCCCACAGGAAGTGACACAGCCAAGAGGAAAATACTGCCCATCTATTTGTTTACATTTTCCCAACATTTTTAAGGCGAGAAAATAAAAAAAATGTGAGATTCTCGTGCTGTAGTGACTCGCGCACTGCCTCATCCATCCGCTAAGGCTATTTTAATGCTCTTTTGTTTATGATATCACTTACCAGTGTTTTCATCATAGAAAAAAAATGGGTGAGAATTTCTCACCCTTTCTCAAAAACAGGGTGAGATTTCAAAAAGTTAAGTGAGATTTCTAAAAACTAAAAAAACACAAAAACTCTTGAAAAAAAACATTTCTTTAATTATAATACATTTTTAACGTCTTCTATTTTTTAAAGCACTGAATATTTTTGGTGCATCATAATAGAAGATTTTGCCTTTTCAAGGTATTTGTCCATCTTACATAAGTGCATAAAAAATTTGAACGTCTTATATGAAGAAACCTTACCTACGGTAAACACGTGGTTGCAGAGAAATGCGTTCTGAAAGGGGTTCCGTGGTTGTGTTCGAAAAGTTTCTGAACAATACTGGTAAATAGGGAGGCTAGATAATGGGGGGCAGATGTTGAAAATAATGAAAGATCCAGGAAGAAAAGTGAGACGGATTTTATTCTAAATGGTGTAATTCGAAGCTTTTACCAAAATGCGAGAGATTGGCGAATTTTGAAATTGATTTATAGAATGCGCGAATTTCTCGCGGTAATCATTTTTTAATGCGAGAAAAGAAAAAAATATGCGAGATTCTCGCGTTCTCGCACTGTAGTGAAAACACTGCTTACATTGTATGAACATTCTTTGTATAATATTATATTAGTAAAATTTTTTGCAGAGATAACGAAACAGAGATGATGTAATTTCGAAAAAGGCTACATCACATGCGAGATAAATAGAGAGTTAAAGTAGCAAAAAAAAAATTAGTGACGACTAAAAATTTTATGATTTCCACCTATTTAAAAAATATTTGTACAGCAGTAAAATATTATAATTTTCAATTATATCTGTTTTATGATTTAAAAAAAATTTAAAGTATAATCTCACAAATATGCACTGTGTTAATACTGAGGGGCTCAAAGAAGACTGTGAACTTTTAAAAAGGAAAAAAAAATCAAAAGAGATAAATGTACATTTTGCATGAAAAAACAGTTTTGTCAACAAGTGACAGGATTTTTTTTCCAAATGATATTGTGATTGAGAAAAATTATAAGATAATGCTCTTCAAATAACCCCTATCTGCAGTTATAGTCTGAGGACAAAATTAACAGAATGACCTGAGATGTAGTAGAAATCATTGTTTTACAGTAGGGGTGCACAACCTTTTAGAATAAAGGGCCACTTGCACAGCAGGTTGACTAACGAAGGGCCGCAAATGTATTTGGATATGTTAACAGCAAATGTAGTAATATTTATTTAAACATTAGTGTTCTATTTTTTTATCAATAAGCTTAGTAATATATTTGTAGAAAATTAAAGGTGTTCAATTATTAAAATTCATTAAAAGATAAAAAAAAACTAATAATTTAAGGCAAAAAAAATTTCCATTTTTATCATATCAAAAATAGATTCATCAAAATAAATAAATAAACAGTGGAGAAAAGAAGTGCTTTTTTTATCATATTTTGCAATACAGAAATTCCTTTTAAAAATGAATTCTAATGAAAAAAACTGCAATGCTCATAGAATGAAAGTAGGAAAAAATTTGGTACATAATTAATTTGGTAAGTAATATAAATGTTGAATTCCAAACGTAACAGAGGGGAAATCACACAAATATTTTTTAGAATAAAATACATTAAATATTTTTGAAAACAAAAATTCTACTAGAATATGATACTTTAGGGTTTAATGTTTAATTAATTGGCATAAAATAATAAAAGAGCCTCATAGTTAAATTGCTTGTAACAGTTAATTAAAAGTACTTGTAACAGAGGAGACAAATGAAATCCCCTATTTTTGACATGCAGTGTTATTTATGCTAAATTCTGTGATTAAGAGCATCCTAAATTTAGACCCTGTAACTTTTTTTAAAATTATCACATTTCAAGGTAAAATAAATTATTATAAGATTTTTAAAATTGCAAACACATTTTTTTAAGTCAAAATAATGCATTATAACAGAGAGTACATGGAATGTAACAGAGGGGAGGTCTTACAAATTTGACAAATAGTTAAAATGAAATATCACTATTATAAGTTACTCTTCGGTTATTTAAAGTTGGAGTTGGCAGCACTGCTATGATTGAAAACCGTGCTACATCTTTGTAGTTATATTTGAAAAATTTTATTTTACCAGACCGTGTTTAAAAAAAAACTGGTGTATTGTTTGTTTCTTTCCCAATTTCAGTTATTTCGGCAACAAAATTAGCTACTAAATTTTTCCCTTGAGCTTTTTACTGTAACAAAACTATCTATTACACGGCATTTATGAAATAAAAAGTCAATTGAGCCATTGTCGCAAGTCGCTATACTTAGTAATTCTATGTAGTTATTAGGCTAACAAGTATGATTTTAATAGTAAATTCTCATTTTCGTGAATAGCACATACACATTTTATGTGGTGTTTTATCTACACATAAAATATGGATGGGTCATAGTGCAGCAAACTTAGATTTGCCAATTTTTATGTTTGGATGCATCTGCTTTGTTACTTGATTAAATTCCATCAAGATGCACATTTGGCTTCGTGGACTTTCTATCCATTTTCTTTGACAATCATACACTCAGCTCTACCAGAAGTCTGGTAAGAAAGTTTATCAGATGAGTAGAAATTTATTACAAGCCTTTTTTGTTTCATCAGAAACTCAATTACTAAGCTATTTCTTTTGTTTTGGTAGTAAGGTTACATAGTATGCGGAGAACAGCATAATGTTTTCTTAGAGATACATATAATGCATGGTTCAGGCATGAAAGTTTTCAGCTTTTACTCTGAATTCAACTTTTTCAAAGCTTTTTAAGCTCCATAAATTTATTAATTTCATAATGTTTGATTGTGTTTATGTAGAATTCAGCTTTTTTTGCTAACTGGCATTTTCATCTCTGATGGTTGGCTTTTTTAATACCTTTCCCCAATGCCTAAAGAATACTATAAAGAAAATATTCTACCTCAATTTCTACTGCTTGTATCAGTGCATTTTTATTTTTCCTATATCTTCATTTTTTTTTTCAATTTATCTATTTTTCTGTTAACAGAAGTATTTTGAAAAAAAAAACTTATCATAAATTTTTGTTTCATATTCTTTATCTTTCTTCTCACAAATATCTTTAATTATCTGAGAGGATATAGAACATTCTAGTTCTATATTCTCTCATTCTTTCAGCTGCTGTTTTCCCCATACTGATTACTCGCTTAAAAAACTTTTAACTATAAACTAAGCACAATGTCAAATAAAAATTGCACATCTTTATATGAAAAGTGTGCTCTGATAGTGGAGGAACTAATTGAAACTTATTGAATCAGGATGACAGTTCCTTAATGGTCAACTTATCAATTTTACGTAACTGAGGGGAGATTTAGTTTTGACCTCTCTGTTATAGGAGAAACTTTAAAATTTTTAATTTTTTTTTCTTTAAAAATATAACTTAACATGATTGTACTAATGGACTTCATTGTAAAAACCAAATATTAAGTAAAAAGGTTTTTTGTGTAATGATAAAATAAACTTAGGAGAATAATTGTAACAGAGGGGACAAACATATATTTGAGATAATTTTTGACTTAAACAATAAGAAAAAAATTTTTTTAACGGTAATCACTGCATAATTAGACTCAGGAACAATTTATTTTACAATATAAATCAAACTATATATAAAATCGTAATATTTTTATTAACCTATTCTTCTTTAAAAGAGACAGTTTTTTTGGTAAAATAAGTCAAAATCATAAAGCCTTGCTATTCATGATGAATTTTACTATACTAATGCATAACTCCGAAGAATAACATTTAAATTTATAAATTACAACGAATGTCCTTTAAAATGACATCAAATACAAGGATATTGCTCAAACTTTAAAAATTCACTACAGTTGGCATGGAATTCACCAAATTCAAATTAAATACTTTAATTGAACAAAATTCATAAGTTTTGAACAAAAGCCTAAAATAAAAGCAAAACTGTTATTGTTCAAAATAAAATCCAATTCTTATTTGGTAATGTACTTTATTTATTTTTATTGATTATTCGATTTTTTTTATATAGTAAACGTTTTCTTTTTTTAATTGAGAAAGATCACTTGACTAACAAAAAATTGAAATCAAAACTACAAACAGTGAGCAGTTTAAAAATTCATGTTTTTCGCCTCTTTATGAATTTATCAGGTTCCAAAAACATTGCATTTATATTAGGGATGTAACGAGTATTTGGCCCTTTCGTCAAAAATTTAGTTGGTCGAAGGATCAGCCAAATATTCAGCCGAATATTTTTTAGAAAAGTATTTCTTTTTTTTGAATTTGTATAGATATGATAAGGAATAATATAAAATCGTATTTTTAACTATATAGTATTGTTTATTATGAGATATAGTTTTTACACAAATTTCTTAAATTTTAAAATCCATGTTTCTGCACATAGCTAGCAAATTTATCATATAGAAGGCAAATGGAAAAACTAAATTTGAAGAATTGAAATTAGATTAGTTTACATTGAACCACAAGTTTTGGCTTTTTGTTAAAATGTATATATATGTATTCAGATAAGTAAATTTCGTCATTTTTTTGATTCTTTTAATTCTAGGAATTTAGAAGGATTTTTTTTTTTCATTTTTGCTGATTTCATTATAACACAACATTTTAACAGAATGTCTCATACTATTAATTTATTATCACTTTTCCCTGTACTAAAATATGAATAACCAGCAGAGCCGGATTATACCTTTCGTTGGCCCTAGGCATAGCCGTTTTTGGGTCCTCCCCTTTTTTCCCCACTCCTCCCCTCTTTTCAAAATATATGCTAAAATTTTCTTGCATATTTCTTTTTTACATTTTTATTAATATGGATTTTAATTTACGAATTTGTTTATTGAACTTTATCTGCAATACCGACATACTGTCGATATTGCAGTTGATATCGATAATACCATTATGATTAGTTCGATCGATAACTATGTAAACACTTCACGTCAACAATACAACAACAAACCAGCAAAGAAAACAATGAAATTGATAGTGAGATTAATTACAAGAAATATTTATACAGAAGAGAACCAATTATCTGGGATGCTCGGGACCATCGCTATCCCAGATGTCTGAATTTCCCAGTTTTCTGGATCGACCAAAAAGTGTCATTAATCTATGTTTTATCGAACCCGAATTACAAGGAAATTACACAAAAATTTGTCAGAATCTGAGATTAAACTAAAAGCGCAAAATTTGGTGAAAATTTACTCATCCGATTTAGAGAAAAACTTTGTAGATGAATTTTTTCTATTTTCAAATTTATAGGAACATAAATCTGCACAAGAATTGTTGAAGGCTCAAATTAAAGATAAACTTGTGAATACTTTTCCTAACGTTCACATTGCATTAAGAATATTTTTGTCGATTCTTGGATCAAATGCAGAAGGAGAAAGATCTTTCTCCAGATTAAAATTGATAAAAAATTATTTGCGTTCAGCAATGAATCAAGATCGTTTGGCATCGCTCGCACTTATGTCTATTGAATACGACATTTTGCGTAGTTTGGATAATACAAAATACAAGATTTCGTTGAATCCAAAAATCGCACAAAAGTAATATATTAGATCATAAGAGTCTGCAAAATAATTTATTACCGAAAAATATTATATTTTTATTTGTATCTTCATAATTTTGTGCAAAATACACTTGTTGTTTTTAAAGCTAAATTATTTTTGTCAACAAATTTTTTTCTCCCAAGTTTTTCGTAGGCCCCTGAATTTCGTAGGCCCTAGGCACGTGCCTAGTGTGCCTATGGGTTAATCCGGCCCTGATAACCAGTAACATAGAACTGTGATTTTCAGTATTAAAAGTTTTGTTTTAGGAAGTAAGAAAAATATATTTTTTTCTGTTTTTCTTTTTAATTAACTTTTACTTTTACAAGCATTTTTTTAATGAACATTACTAATTAACTATTTTATAGCGATTTTTTTTTTCAAAAAATATGGCAATATGAAACATTTAAACTGAGATTTTCAGCATAAAATTTTCATTAAAAGAAATTAAGAACGCTTTTTGCTTTCGTTTCTATCTCTCTTTTTTTTTCTTTTTAAGAAAAATTCTTTCGTATAGTCGTTTTTATTATAACGCGGCAATTTTCAAGAGCATTTCTGTTACACTTAATTCTTTTTTCTTTACTCTTTCTGGTAATTTTGAGGCTTTAGGAAAGTTAAAAAATCCGTTAAATAAGAATAATAAATTAAAAAATGAAAACAAAAATTCTAATTTAAATCAATTACTTAAAAATCAAAACATATTGAGAAATTTGCGGAAAAAAAGAGGACATTTTCGCCCCAATTTGCGCCGCAGCAGACCTGCAGCCCTAATCATGAGAGAAAATGAGAAATGTTATCTTCGTTAAATCGGATGACCAATTTTGTAATATCGGTATTTTTAATTCATTGTTTCTATAGAGATTCATTTAGGGATTCTTAAAATATTCGTTGCATTGAAATTATTGCTATTTTGGAATTTAACTGTATATTTTCTTTGATGTAAATAATGTCTGGTGAGCTAAGCGTTATACTTATCTGAATTTAAATTTATTCTCCATTTTTTTTTTTTTTTTGTATTTAGTATATTTTTCAATCATTAGCAAAATAACAAATGAAGAGTTGAATATAGTTAGTTACTATTTAAATAAAAATTAGTGTGAAAAATTGATTGTGTCAAAACGTGATGACTTAAAAGTGCGATTAAAAATTGGCATTGTTTAAAATTTTTTTTATTGTGTTTAGAAGTTCTCGCGGGCCGCACTTCAGTAGTCGAAGGGCCGCATTTGGCACGCGGGCCGCAGGTTGTGCACCTCTATTTTACAGTTTTAACAATCATCAGCTGATAAATTTTTAAACTAATTTTGAATTTGTTGAGAACAAACACTGCGTTTTTTTAAAAGTGGACTGCAGCAATTCTACATGCGTATTATTTCAATTCGCTTTTCAAATTGTTGGTCATTTTTGGAACTCTTGATAGATATAATTTTAGTCTTGTTTTTTAATAAAAAGTTGTCTTTAAAAAAAACAAAATAATACTGACTTCAATTAGGTCCCACATGTAAACACAACCATCTTCAGATCCAGAAACTACGAGGGAATCTGTGTCATTGAGGCAGTTTCCTATCCTCTCATTCTTATGGCCTATGTACCTAATTAAAAATCATGTTCATTTATAATAATGGAAAAGATATTTAATTAAAACCTAAGTAAAAAAGCAATTGTTGAAAAATCAATAATTGGTACTATTATTAATCACAGTTGTTTAAGTTATCAAGTTAAAAGTTCCTATATCTATCATCGCCCGTGAGTTACCCTGTGGCAGAATTTTTTTAGGCTTTGTGCGACAATCCTCTCTAGCATTAATATCTTTCTGCAATATACTTTTAATAAAAACAAATATACTTGTTATTAATTTAAAGAAACAGAAGTGACAACTTAAAAAAATAATAATAATAATAATATTTATTCTAATATTATGAGTGATATTCTCGAATTTTGTAGGGGAAAAACACCGTAATTTTTTTTTTTTTTGTAAGTCATAATCAAATTTTAAAAATAGTGAAATCCATAGCAGTAACTACCGATAAAAATGATCGATGACGAAATCACGCAAATAGACCCCCTCAAAAAAGATTTCCTAAATGCGTGCTTCAATTTTGAGGTTCAGTTGTTGTAATAAAAAATTTCGAATTTTAAAAACTGTGTGGAAATTAATAGTAATAGCTTCAAAGAAACACAACAAGAAACTTGAACAAGTTCCTCCCATATCTTGCTTTTCTCCTAAGTGATGGAAGATTTTCAGTTGCAGTCTAACTTTGCATTGTTATTTTACATTTAATTTTGTGTGACATTTAATTTTATTTTTATATACATGATTACAAATTGGCCCATTTAATTATGAATCTAAAAATTATAATCATTATCTGTTGAAGGAGTTTCATTGTTGAAATGGCAGCATTATGGCTTAATTTTAATAGATTTTTTAATACATTTAACCCTCTTCCCAACCAAGACACACAACTATGCCAAAGTTGCACAAATTATTTATCAGCTAGCTTAGATCTTTTAATGAAGTGCCAAGTATAGTTATCATACTTTTTTGAGATTCCACTAGATGAAGTAATCTTGTTGATGACTTTGCGTTAAGTCTATGAGGTAAATATTAGTTTAGTTTCTTTTTAGTAAACTTTAGCTCTCGATCAATCAGGCACAGATAATGTTATTCATGTGTTGTAACTGTCAATTAATGTTACTATAACTCAAGTCAGCTAAATAAAAGGATTTAGGATAAAATAATTTTAACTTTGCTTAAGTTGAGTTTGAAACTTTAATTGTGAATTTGTATTTAAAATGAAGAACTTTGAATAACAGCGCATTAAGTGACATTTGTTTATAACAAGTTATCCCTTTTGAGAGGATGTCTTTTAAAGCAATAATTAGAAGATATTGATTTTTTTTAAAAACTTTTTACAGAAATATAAGCTGACAATTAGTGCACTCAAGTGTTTTGCTATTGTGTCAGAAATCAATTTAAATGTGGAAGGGAGAAAACAAAACACAGTTTCTCAATTTTTACAAAAATATAAGCTGAAAATTAATGTACGGACGGGCTTTACTATAGAGTTAGTTCCGAAAAGAAGAAAAAAAAAGATACACTATATCTATTTCTGTTTTTTTATTTTTACAGAAATATAAGGTGACAATTAATCAGATTAATTGAAAATTTTGCTAAGTTCATAAATAAACAGAAAGAAAAAATTAGAGGATGTATACAGCCTACACAATATATAAAATCTTGCTGATTCTTTACTGCAAATTTACTTGTTTGTATTTATGCTAAAAATTCTGCTACCATAATTGTTATTTTCCCTTCAGTAACACATTTTTGTTAAGGTAAAAACACTCCTGCTAAAGCCAGTAAATTGGCCAAGAAGTCATGCAAGTTAAGGCTTAAGAATAGTATAATTATATTAATGTAACCACTTTTTTTATTTTTTAAAATAGCTATTTTAAAAGCCGTATATTCCACCCATATTTAATTTGTTTTGCTAGTATAGTTTTCATTTCTCTTTTAGATGCATTAAAACGAAATAACAAATACATTCCTTTTATTTACTATAAGTTAATAAAGGTTAAAATGATGGATAAAAACAGATTTGATTTTTTACTTAAGGAGGGTTTGGTCTTTGACATGTCAAGCATCATAAACATATTTTAATTGTCAAAAACTGCTTAAAATTCTCAAAAACTAATGATGAGAGTTACTATGCAAGTTTTAATAATGTATTCAAAATATTTATTAAAATACAGGTATACACTAATATAGAAACATATGCTAATATATAAATATTAATATACAACGAAATACAAGTATATTATGAATAATTATATCAATATAGAAATTGTAGTTTTGAGCACAAACAAAATTTAATCTTATCTTCATTTTCTCTTGAATATCTTATAAGAAAATTCTTCTCTTCCTAAAGAATTTAAATCTTTACGTTGTGTTATTATTATTTTAATGTTTATACTATTAAAATCAAAATAAATTGTACAATAATAATAAAAGTGGATTAAATCCAAATTATAACAATTGATTTCAACAGAATTGTCAAAATCAGAAAAAAAAGTTAATAAAAGTATAAATTTTTTATATTTTGTAATCAGTAATTTAACTTTTAAACTTAAAAGTTTCAAATCACCCTATTTTATTCTATGTAAAGAAATAATGGCATATATAATTGTTTGAATGTTTAAAGTACTTTACAATCATTAAAATGTATTTTTAAAAGTAACTTGGCAACTATAGAATTTCCAGCAAGCAGATCTTTTGTTAGCATGTCGAGTACATTTAAGCATATAGTAACATATAAAGTACATTTATATATCAAAAGGATATTCTTTTTCTGAGAAAAGAAAAGTAGCAAATGAATATTTAAATACTTGAAATTACTTTCAATGTGCTAATTTTAAGTGAAAATAACAAACTTTATACTAATAAAGATATGCCGTTTATTAAATTTAAGACAGTATTTTGATGTGATGATTAAATGGTAAAATCAACAAAAACTTGTCAAGAAGTGAAATATAAGTAAACTTACTCAATATCAAAAGTAGTTTTCAAATTAAATGTTAACAAAGTTAAAATAAAAGATGATAATTACTCAGAAAGCACTTCACCTCCTTCTTTATCTGTAAGTCACAAAGTATTGTCTAAACAGCACTGGCCATCTTTTGTGAAGTTAACACAGTTGACAGAACCTAAAAAATATGATAACACAATTTCAAATCAAGTTAAAATTATTTAATGGAAATATACACCTTTAAAGATCATAATATTTAATGGCCGATGGTCTGTGTAAAAGATATCCACAATTATTAAAATTTCTTTTTACATGCATACACACAAATATATATAAATATATAAAATTTCAAAATATAGAGTAAACATTATGGAATGAATGGAAACATGGAAAAAATTACAGAATGATGAAAAGAGAAGAAGAAAATTATTTAAATAAAATGAAATTAAAAATTTTTATTATTAAAAATCCTGGAAAAAACAAACTCTTTATCAGCTCTTATATTTGCAAAAAGGAGTGCTTTCTATCAGTATATCCAAAGCAAAATATATCAATACAATAGTGTGAGGAGCACCAAAAAAAGTTTTTTTTGAAACAAAATAAAACACATTAAGTAAAAATTTCAAGTAAAAAACGGAAAATGAAATGTAAAGAAAAGACAGCACAAAAGGAAATCTATAAAGCGAGTAGCGAATTCAAATGAACTTACAAGTAAGGGAATATTTTCAAGAATGATTTAAAATATTTTCGTAAAAAGATTGCCAAATTACAAAATCTGAAAACGGAAGTGCAAATTGAGGTAAAAGCGTAAATACAGGGATTTCATTTTATAGTGTTCTTACTGCAGTACCGAAGCGCTTTTGATTTACTTATTACCAAGGATAGGCCTGAAAATTGATAAGCACATATTATACTGGATAATTTAAAGAAGTTTATAATTAATAAAAGGTTGATATTTAATAAAACAATTTTAATGATTTTAGAAAATTAACATTTATTTGAGAGAGAGTGAGTGAGATTGCCTGAAATGGATTTGCACATGGCAGAAATATATAAATTAAAAAAGAAGTTTCTAGTAAATTTATTTATTATAACATACAATTAACCCAATGATTTTATATAGAATTTAATTACTTTAGTTGGGTATCCATTGCTTTTTTTACCAAATTTTGAAAGAGTTTTTCTATTTGTTTTTGTGATAAATAAAAATTACTACATATTCTTTTAATTCTATTCGTTTGATTATCAATGGTATTTGAATAGATGTTTTTAGAACCATTAGAATTCCAAGTAATTAGTTTATTTATATTAAAAAAATTTCTTTTATCGTATAAATCAATAAAGCAGATATCTTCTTCTTTTATAATACTGAAATCCAAAAAACTAAAATTATTATAATCATCATGATTACGAAGCAAGACTAATTCCTAGAGGTAAATATTATTTATAAAATAGTATAATCTTGAAAATTAAAGATAATTAAGTCATCAACAAGTTTAATATTAAGAGTATAATTTTTTTCATAATAGAGCAAAAATAAGTTAGCTAAGAATCCTTGTTTTACTCCATCAATTTGGATAAAAATATTTTTTCCATAGTAAAGATAATTCTTAAAAATGACAAAAATTAATTAGAATTTCCCAATATCAAAATCCCATTTAAGGAAATTTTTAAAAACATAGAAATAATTCAAAAGGACATCTTTTAGTTTAGAAAGGGGACTGCCATTGAGAGATCCTGGAAATCAAAAGTTGCAATTGAATTAATTTTATTGTGTTTAATAAATTTTAAAATTGGTTGATTATTAGTGATAATTCAAGAAAAACCTTCTTTAATAATATTGTTAATAATTTTATTTAAATAGTAAGAGAAATTGGTGCTAGGTGTAAATAGGAAAGTATTAGACCCAGATGTGATTGTTCTAAATTTTATAGGAATTTTATGAAATTTAGAACTGATAATTAAGTAAGGAAACTATATTGCTAATTTTAATTTTTAACCTTCAACATAAAGCTAAAATTTTTTTAATTATAATTACTGAGCCTAAAATTTTCACTATTTTTTTTTAACTCTTGATTTAAAAGTTCAACATAGAATTTTTTACAGAAGATTGCATAATTATTGTTAGCTTTGTCCATGATTTTTTTTCTGTAGTTTTATACCAAACTTTTTTGTAGATGCTTAATTGATTGAACAATTTTAGAAAAATTTGTTGAATTGATACTGTTATCTAAATTTTCATTATTATTGAAAAAAAAAGCTTTTAAAGTAATAATAAATAACCGATTTCCAATCTGTTAACATACCTAAAGGTAAAGAGAATTTATTTGACATTTTTAAACAAAAACTATTGAGATCATTAAGAAAGTATTTTAGAATTTTATTAATTGTCTTATAATCATATCGTAAATTAATTGTATTTTAATCATATCGTAATTATATTGTAAATGGGTCTAAATTTTGTGTCTTTTATCATTGAATTCCTAAGCTCTAAGTTTTCAATAATATTTAAATTACCAGTAATAATATGTTTATGATATTTATCAATAATCAAAATATTTCTCTTCTTTACAGTGACATTCATTATTGAATGTATTAATTTTTCCAAAATTTTTGCTAATATCATTACAATTTAATATAGTTCCAACAAGAGATTTATTATATTCAAAGTTTTTAATTATGTTAAAATCTTTTAAAGGAAACATTTTTTTAAAAATATTATGAAATTTGATCTTATCAAAAATAGGGTTTTTAAAGTTAATAATGAAATATAAATTACCTAAATTTTTCTTTTTATTTAAAATTTTTTACAACAAGATTGAAAGACTGTAACAAGATCAAACTAAAGAATTTTGAAGTGTAAATTAATAAACGAAACGTTAGTATAAAGATCTTGAAGTTTATATACATCATAATTCTTAAGGGAGAAAATAAAATCTTTCATAGGTTTAATATTATAATGTTTATTAAAATCTTTTCCATATTAGAAATAAACAATTTAAAAGTTTTACCCATTTACCTATACCATGAAAAGTAAATATACATTAAAATGTAATGAGTAAATAGTTTTACAGAAGAAAGATTTTCAAAAAGTATTATTTCACTTTCTGATACAGACTTAGGAATCGTAGAATATTTTGTTTCATGTCAAACCTAAAATTAAAAATCATACTCAATTAAAAAAACTTATTTCAAAATTAATTTTTTTTTAAAAACCTCTCAGACTTCTTTAATATAGTGAATAAAACTATGTTATAATATAAGAACTTTTTTTTTCTTCTAAAAGAAATATGTAAATTAAAGTGTTTTTAGCTTTGATATTGACAAAGATGTCATACAACCTTTCATATCATATGAAACCTAAAATTTAAAACCAGACTTAATTAAACAAAATTCATTTAAAAAAAGCTCAACAAATTACAGTTTAATATATTAAATAAAATTATGTTAAAATGCAAGAAGCAATTACTTTTACAAAATAAATAAAAATGTAGTAAATTAAAATATTTGATGCTCTGATACAGACAATGACATACTAGAATCTTTCACATCATGTGAAATTTAAAATAACTGAAAAACAAAATTAATTTAAAAAGCTTTTAAAAAAATTTATTTAATGGATTTAAGAAAATGTAATAAAAATAATAAAGAAAAGGAAACTGAAAGCAAGATAAATAGCATTTAAATTCATTATCTCATTAATTTGTCCATTTAAAAATCAACAATAAAAATAAGATAAATCACCTGAATAGGCTCGCGAGACTTGCTACTACAATCCCAACCACAAACAGTATTATCAACTGAAGCAGATAGTATAACTGTAGATTCTTCATTGAACTTTATAGCATTGACATAACCTAAACTGATGAATTATAGTTAGTTTATGAAAAGTATAAATGTCTGTCAACATTTAGACCAAATTCACATGCATACTAAGAGAACTTTCAAGATGCTAACATTAGCTTAACTAATAAACAGTAAAGTTTATTTTTCCAGGCATTATAATCTTTCCTTCTCTCTCTCTCTCTTTTTAAGAATTGTTTTCTAAAATTACAAATTCTAATAGTGTTTTTCTGCCTAACATTTTTATCTTAATAATGACTAGTTGAAAACATACTTTGTTTGAAGTTTTTCTCTAAGGATTTAATTAACTTTAATAATTTAAAATAAACCACATTATTACATTTATGATAATTTAAGAAACACATCTTGCTAAAAATTTATCAAAGACAAATGCTATTTAATTGTACTTAATTAATTTATAAAAAATGGTGGAAAAATCACATATTTGTGTTCGATATAATAAAATAATTTAAAATTGTAAGTAGAACTCAGACAATTGACAGTAAACATGACATCCAGATTTTTTAATTTTTTTAACAAGCAAAAAGACATTTATGAATAATAATAAAAGGAAGAGTTTGTGTGTGAATCATTTGTACAAGCATCCTGAAATTCGAACAGGGGCAGCAAGGAATAATTTTTGTCCCAATTTTAAAAATCGTTAGAAATTTTCAATTAGCAGATGAAAAATTGGTGGTTTATTTCATACTATTCTTGTTATTTGAAAAGCACTAACTTTTCATTTGCTTCCCTTTAACAATTTTATAAGAAATTCTTACACATATTTCAGGATAAACTTTGTATAAAATGAACATAATATTCTGAAAATTTAGTGAGACTACATCAACTTGATTCTTATATGTTGCACAAAATATTTATTTTCTACTTTTTCGTAAAAAACCCGAAAAAAAAGTTGTTCTTTCTTGTTTTTAAACATTTTAAAATTCTTTTACCTCAAGTTATCCTCCATCTTGGATAGAACACGAAACACACAACCAATGATTAAATTTCTTTTTATTCCGATACCTATCCAATCACCGAAATTTTTTTTAGACATGGTCATAAGACCACTGAACTTTCTTTTCTTGTATTAGCAACAAACAAGTGCCATATATAAATGAAGCAACTTAAACTATAAACTAGCCAGAAATGAAAAGCTAATAGAACTGTTAAAATAGATAAAGAAAATATGCAATATATACATATATATATTTTTTTGTTCACGTATGTTAATTCTTTTACACATAATTTGAAGCGATATTTTAGTTTTATTGATTTAATCAGCTATTATATTATTCATTTTAATTTATTGACTTATTTATTTTTAAAATATTTTTATTTTAACAAAGAACCAACTGCTGTGCACACTATTGTTTGCCTAGTCTTGGAGCACCTTTCATAAAAATATCTTTTTAAACTCCTAATATCAAATATATAAGTTTCAAAATAAATATTGCATGTGATAAAAAATGTGGAATTTGAAGGGAAAAAAAATATATAAATGCCCTTTTGCTTTAAAATAATATCATGCCATACTACTTGTAACTTGTAAGCTTTACATTTTTATATTCTTAATCAATTATTTTATTTTCTTCTAATGTGCAAATTAGAAAAAAGTACATTGCAAAGTGAGGTAAGGAAAAAAATATTTGCTATAGAACCTTAAAAAAATAGTTCCCTTGTACAAAATTCAATATATTGTTTTTTGAACATCAATTAGAACCTTCAAATTGAAAACTTAGAATTGTGTTACTTTTTCAACCAAAGTATTACAGTTTCAGTAATTTTTAAAAGAAAACATTGTTAAACATTTTAAGACAAAATTTATATAAAGTGAAAATAATATCTGGGAGATTAATTTAGACTACATTAACTGGATTCTTATAAGTTAAACTCAAAATTTATTTTGTAATTTTTCCTTCAAAACCAAAGAAAAGTTGTAGTTTTTTTCTTAAAAATTTTATTTTATTTATTATTGATTATTAAACATTAAATTAATAGCGATTTTGTTTGCATTTTAAGCTCATTCATTTCACAAAACCAAAAAACATATTTTAGTTAAAAGACATAGTGTTTTAGCTACGGGAGCTCCTTTAGTTCTTTGAGCTTCAAGCTGCTGCCTATCAGGTAAATTTGGTCTCACTATTTGATCATAGTCAATAATAATGATTGTGATATTATCATATCCTATAAGTATTATTATCATTAATAAACATATTTCTTATTTTCAACACCTTTGCATATGGTTGTTGGGCAATGACCTTTATAAACCAAAAACTGACATTGTTTGTACTAGGGTTGGCTGGTTTAAACCAAATGTTTTTGTATTTTTAAGTAATTCTTTTTAAAAGTTATTTTTTATTATTTATATTAATAGTTGTAGTTTGAATAGAAAATGTGGAAAAAATAATAAATTTTCTCATAAAAATTGTACACTTAAAAGTGTAAAATTTTACACTCAATGGAAATCTGCATTTCTTTAAATAGAAACATAGATAATATTTTTTAAATGTTTAAAAAATAACTAAGATGAATTTATTTTTACAAGCTTAATTTGTAGATTAGCTTCGGATTTTCAAAAAAAAATTAGAATATTGTTAAAGTGATTTGAAATAGCTTTTAGTGTTAACACCTGTTTAATATGTAAAGAAAGTTAGAAATTAAAACATTATAAAAATGTTGAAAATTAAAAAAAAAAAAAAGAAAGCCTATTGTTTGAGATGTGTATCTATTGATACTGACAATTTAGAAATTGCCAATTAAGATTGTAATATGCAACACTAACAGGACAAGACAACCCTTATACAACACCCTAGTAGCTAGGCCCTTGGAGTTTTTTTCATCTACATAATAAAAACAAAATGTTCAAAACTTCTCTAGGAATTTTTTTTGAGACAGAAGACATTTTTAGGCAAATTTAATCCCACAATGGTTTCAAAACCAGTTTTGCAGGATTTAATTATTTAAATATACTTTATTTTTTAATGATTAAATTTTTGGTTTGAGAAGTTTAGAAATACTCTTGTTTCACAAAACTGAGTGTAGATTTAAAAAAGACCTTTGTATTAGTACTTTCCTAAAGTAATTGCTAAGGCTTTGAGATTTTCAGGCAGTGAAAAGTGGGAAACTATAAAAAGAAAAAAAATGCACAAAAGAGGACCAACTTAATGGGTATAACCCTAAGCCACCTCAGGCAAAGTTATACATATTTTTATTAACTTTTCTTAAAATTTTGAAGATCAATACTTTTTAGCTTAACAGTAGATGGCTTGAACAGATTCCTTAATGTATTGCGAAAAAAAATGCTATATATTAAAACAATTAAGATCTCCAATAATTACATATGAAATCAACATTAAGAAAATAAAATTGCCCAACTCTCTAATAAAAGAACATACCAGCATGACCTTGAAACTTTCTCACTATTTGGGCGGTACTAACGTCCCAATAAAAAATGCTTTTGTCCATTCCACCGGATGCTATATGTGAACTATCAGCTGAAGACTGAACGTCTAACACTTCATATCCGTGTCCCATATAAGTCATAAGTAGAGGATTCCATAATTTTATTGATTTATCAGATCCACCAGTCATGCAATAGTTTTCATCAACTAAAAATAAAAAGGATTCAGCAAGAAAAACAAAGAGCATTGTATTTTAAATGGTTAAGAAAACATACAATTAAAGCGGATTGTGCGAACAGCACCTTGTTTACAAGTTAATTGATTTTTTAAAATATTAGGATAACCCATAGCTAAAGAAATATACAAATTAAAAAATAGTTTATTTTGCTCTACCCAACTTTCAAACTTTCTGCAGACTTTCCAATTATATGATGACTTAATGGAGTCTCAGAGGATTAACTTATAGCTTACATAGTACTACCGGAAAAATCTCTATGGAGTATAATAAAGCCACAAGCTCATAATTTTGCAACATATTTTCACTCCAAAATCGGTTTGGGGCACAGTAAAATGAAGTTTTGAATTACACCAAAACAAACATTATGCTTGACCATAGAGGAAAAGCGATATTTTAAAG
This sequence comes from Parasteatoda tepidariorum, assembly GCF_982258835.1. Taxonomy (NCBI): domain Eukaryota; kingdom Metazoa; phylum Arthropoda; class Arachnida; order Araneae; family Theridiidae; genus Parasteatoda; species Parasteatoda tepidariorum. The sequence goes on along the minus strand of NC_141755.1, from coordinate 135,798,727 downwards.
CTTCTTTCATTGTGATTCTAAGACTCCACTTTATTATGGTCTCTAGAGGGACTTCACTAAAGCGCAAACACAAAGATTTGTTTCAGGGCGGGAATGATAATTCTGAACATTACTCGACATGGCTCGAAGAATTTTCAGCGACTAATGTTGTAAGACTAAATATTGTACAACTCATCTGTTCCCTTTTCTCAGGAACGGGTTGACTATATTTGAGGGTGCCCCTTGATTATCGCCTGATTGATTTAGAATTAGATTCTAGCGTTATTTTTAAATGTTCAATGGTTCAGAGGTCCGTTAGTTCTACATTGGATAAGGTTAATCTTGCTTCTGTTCCTAAAAAAGACTGCAGTAAATAAGATAAATCTTAAGTTTCTGTATGGTTTGAATAACAATGGAAAAAAAGCAGTGATTGACTGGTGTATGAATGAAGGTTTAAATAGTAATAGATACAAGTGTCCTGTTTGTGGGAGATTTTTTTCCTTTTCTTTAAGTGCTTACTCCATTAATTTTTGTTTCGATTCAAAATGCACTTTATTGGGTTTATTAGTTTTGCTTATGTTGGGTTCATTGTAATTTTATAAAGTTTTGGACGATGCTTTGTTGAAATTTTCCAATGTTTTATTGAAATATTATGTTTTGGCCACATTCATGTTACCACGGACGGTGTTCCACGCTAAGAGGAATGGCGCCAGACATAAGTCACCAAGGGACACCCTCAAGTATATTTTTACCCTCTTATTAATTGTACTCTGATTAAAATGTACTTGTACATTTAAGTACACAGATGTACTTGTGTACATTTTTATCAGTGTAAATCTGAAACTGCTCTCTATTCTTGATCTTAAGTATATCTTATAATATTTTAGATTTGTACTTGTGAAAAATAAGATCGCTTTTTTTTTTTTTTTTTTTTTATGTTTTGAAATTTTGATCCAAATAGAGTTAAATAAAATTTCCTTAGTGTATATATTGTTGAAATAGCAAATTTATTTGAGTATCAATAGTTGTTGTAACTACAGTGACAGTTTTTTTTCTTATATTTGTTTGTTTCTTACAGATTGACTTTTTACCAATCCTTTGTTCGATTAATTATTTTTCTAAGTACAATACAGAGACTCTTATCTGGAAATCAAAAAACCGGAACGAAATTTGATAAATTTTCCCCACTATATAAAAAATAATTTTTTTTCCTCATAAGATTTTTCTGTCTTTTTTAAAAGGTGTTTACTTTATCATCATTTTAGAAATAAGCATTAGTTTCCTACACTGTCAAGAGATGTGAGAGTCTAGTACTAAATAACATCAATCATTCCCTTCTACATAGGTGTTTCTTTTCAATCATAGCTCTGTGAGAAAGGGTGACTTATTGAACATCTGTTTTCTTATCATCTGGCCCTTAAGCAAGGAGAGTCATTACTGCCAGCTTCTCACAGTAAGAATATGTCTGTCGATTACCTACTTTGTCCAGAAGAGTTAAAATAAATAATTTTATTTGTCTTCTTTGATTCTTGGAAATCTCTTAAAGTATGCTCTACAGGGACTGCAGAACTCCTATTATCTCTGTACCCCTTCTTTTTTTCCTGTTATTTCTTACTTTTTCTTATTTTTTTAAGAAATATCTGTCATTTCTGCTATTCCCCCTTTGAGCATAGTGACAGCCAAAGAAATGGGAATAATGACTCAAAAGGTCAAGTGTTAGAACTGCACCTGTTTTTCAATTCATTCATTGTGAATGGGGTGTGAGGGGGGGACAGAACATGGTAGAACATAAATTCTTTTTATTATGTCAGCTTGTGTCTGCTTGCTAATTTAACTGGAAACTGCTAGTTTAACTGGAGTAGAGGAGAAATAAAATTGCTCATCTTAATGAGGAATAAAATTGTGATACACATGTTTTTCCTTCTGATTTCAATTAATGTTTTATCAAAATGTTGAAACCCAAGTTAAACTCTTCTAGATAGTAATTGTTTGCCAGAATCACAGCGATATTGTCACAGAACATTACAGACTTTATTGTAGAAAGATTTTTCCTTTTGGAAGTAAAAAATTTTAAATTTCTTTTCCTGCAGAAATTTTCGAAAGATTTTTTCCCCCATCCAGAATTATATTCAAATGATGTCTTTATAGCTCATAGGAGGAAGGAAAAGAAATGCTCGCGATTTTTCCCTTCTCATTTGAGAATAATAAAGAATAAAAAAGTAAAAAATTTTGTTTTCCTTTTCTCCAGAAATTTTCGAAAGAATTTATTTTTCATCCAGAATTATACTCCAATGTTGTCTCTCTCAGGCATAGGAGGGAAAAGAAAAGCTCTGAGTTTTCCATTTTCATTTTTTAATAATGAAGTAAAAAATGGAGTGGATGGTTTTGAGTCCTGACGCAGATAATGGCGAAGTAGAAGAAAACAATGTGGAAGAGAGAGTTCACCCCCCCCCTTTTTTTTTCATTTTACCTTTGTTCATTTTAAATTAAGCCTGTATGTATTTTCATTTCATTATTTTTTTTCCTTTTTATGTTATTAATCTTATGTGTATTACTTTATCATTTTTTCTTCTTTTTAAAATTATTTCTAAGTAATAATTTTTTTGTTTTAGTTGGGTTTGACAATAAAAAAACTGCATTTTGTAGCGATTTAGAAAACCGGAAAAATCAGTTGTTCGGAATAGCGATGGTGCCGATCGTTCCGGATAATAGGTTTTCTGCTGTAGTAAAATTTGCTTGATTTTTTTTCTTCTTTTACCTACAGTGGTGGCCAAAAGTGTGGACACTTTTTGAAAGTTTCATGTTTTTCAACTTTGTCTGCTTGTAGAATATATTAATTTTCACTTAAATACAAACGTTTATATATCAAATTGAAGGTAATTTAAAGAAGAATTTAATAATAAATACAGTATTACAATATCTGTATTACAAAAAGGTTATGCAACAAATAGTCAGATCTATCTTGGCTTTGCATTTTTTTAAAGTGATATTTACACAATCAATACTTAGTAGGATAACCCTTATTTTTTAAGACAGCTTCACAGTATCTTTTCATCGAGTGAACGAGTGTTTGGAGTTCATCTTTCGTAATCAGATGGTGCCAAGAATCAATTAAAGCTTCAATAAGTTGTCTTTTATTGGATGGACGTTTTTTTCGTACAAGAATTTTCAAACATCGCCACAAATTTTCAATGGGATTGAGATCAGGGCTGTTTCCTGGCCATGGTAATATATCTATGCCTTTATTTCGAAACCATGCTTTGCATACTTTTGCTGTGTGGCATGGAGCTGAATCCTGCTGAAAAATAAATGGTGCGTTGTTGGAGAAGAGATCCCTGATTGAAGGTATCAATTTTGGTTTCAGGGCAGTTTCGATGTATTTTTTGGCACTCAGGATGCCATCAATCACTCGAATTCGGCCCACACCTTCTGCAGACATACATGCCAAAATCATGCGTCTGTTGGATTTTTTGTAGTTGCTTCAATGCAATCAGGATGAAGAGCTTTGCCTGCTCTACGTCTCACGTATTTTCTACCATCACTTCCAAAGAGTGATATTTTACTCTCATCATTCCAGATTACTTGCTTCCATTAATTTTCTAACCATTTAATGTGTTCTTTTGCCGACTTAACTCGTTTTTCGCGTTGCTTTTGATTTAAATATGGTTTTTTCCTTGGAATTCTAGCTTGTAGTCCAAATCCTGATAACCTTCTTCTTATTGTTTTTGAACTTACTGCAATACCAGCTGCATTCATTTCACATCTAATATCATCTGATGACATTTTTCTATCTTGAAGGCATAGCCATTTAATTTTTTTATCGGTAGTAGCACTTGTGCATTTTTCTCGGCCTGATTTGGCATCCTAAATGCCAAAAAATTCATCGAAACTGTCCTGAAACCAAAATTGATACCTTCCATCAGGGATCTCTTCCCCAACAACGCACCATTTATTTTTCAGCAGGATTGAGCTCCATGCCACACAGCAAAAGCATGCAAAGCATGCTTTCAAAATAGAGGCATAGATATGTTACCATGGCCAGGAAACAGCCCTGGTCTCAATCCAATTGAAAATTTGTGGCGACGTTTGAAAATTCTTGTACGAAAAAAGCGTCCATTCAGTAAAAGACAACTAAGTGAAGCTATAATTGATTCTTTGCACCATGTGATTACGAAAGATGAACTCCAAACACTCGTTCACTCGATGAAAAGACGCTGTGAAGCTGTCTTAAAAAAATAAGGGTTATACTACTAAGTATTGATTGCGTAAGTATCACTTTAAAAAAATACAAATCTAAGATAGATCTTACTATTAATTGCATAACTTTTTTTGTAATACAGATATTGTAATATTGTATTTATTATTAAGTTCTACATTAAATTACCTTCAATTTGATGTATAAACGTTTATATTTAAGTGAAAATTAATATATTCTACAAGCTCACAAAGTTGAAAAACATGAAACTTTCAAAAAGTGTCCACACTTTTGGCCACCACTGTAGATATAATAAAATTTCAATAAAGAAGTTTAATAAAAAATTTCTTTTACTTAAAAAGATTTTCTCAAAATTAATGTTTCATATTTTATTTAATATGTTTTTGTAAAAAATAATAAACTATTTTCTTTTCAGGAAGAGCTTGCAATTCATTAAAAAAAAGTTTCTGAAATACAAGTCTGGATTCAGACTGCAACTAATAAACAGAATAAAGTAAGTTTTTGCTTTCTTGTTTTATTTTGAAAAGGCAGTTCCTCTCATTTAAATACAAATGCAGTAAAGCGAATTTTAAGTATTTATATTTTTAATTAAATTAATGAAGGGAAAAAGTGGGGCAAGACCTGGTAGTTCGATTGTGTTGGAAATTTGTTGTTTTCTAATGAACAAACTCTGATTTACACTTAACTGGTCAAGAAGAAAGATGATGTATATGTAATTGCTCGTTCCCTTCCTGTCCTGAAAGATGCATTTCTTGCCCTTGAGGTGACTGCAAGATAAATGGGCTTAGTTATAAATGTAGAGGGGAAAAAATATATGTTATTCTCAAGAAACAGAGTCCCATTCTCCTATCTTGTAATAGATTCTTATGGATTTGAAACAGTAAGGAGTTTTATTTACTTAGGATCAATTATTACTATTGACAGCAGAATGACTCCTGAAATAAAAAACCGACTCTATTTGGCAAATAAGTCTGAGAAGATTTATTAAATTTAGGTTTCTTTCTAGAAAAGCAAAGTTCTTAATCTGCAAAACTCTTGTCAGATCAGTCTTGACATACGCTTCTGAAGCTTGGACAATGACAAAACTGGAGGAAAAGTATTCTCAATATTTGAGAGAAAGATTTTGCGGAGTATACTTGGTGTTGTAAATGAAAACAATTACTGGAGAATGAGATATAACTTTGAACTATACAAGATTTATAAACAACCCTATACAGTATAGGACCTCAAATCCGGCATTCATCGGACCGATGAAATTCCATATTTCGGAAATTCCTCGGAATTCCAGTTTCAAGCTAAAAACTAATAACAATAAAAAAAACAAGCTAACAACTAAATACGATTTTAAGAAAAACAAATTACCAGTTAATAACTAATAAGAAAACAAAAGAGTATAATTTACATCAAATAAAAAAAGCAGCAAAAGAGATAGTTCATCTTGTACCCCAAGTGGTTCTTTTAATGTCAAAAGGGTGTGGCTAATTTATGGTCAAATTGGAGAGGGAAATGTGGGGACAAACCAGTAGCACTTGCACAGCTGTCAAGATTGATTGATCAGTTCTTTCCAACTTCCATTTCTTTATTTTGTTCATTGGAAATGCAGGTGTTTTTACTTTTCCCTTTCACTTTATTTTAAACTGCTTTAGAAACAGATGTTTCCTTTGACACTGATTTATTTTTTTCATGCTTTTTTTTATTTTTAAAAGATAAAATAAAGTTACTTGCTTCAACAGAATAAAATTCCAAATAAAAAGAGAATATAACTGATTTTTTTTCCTCTTATCAATAAAAATTTCTTAAAACAAAAAAATGGAATGGATCGTATTAAGTGCTGCCAGATTAGGGGTCCCATACTGTATTATTAAATACATAAAATAAATTGGATGGCCCACATGATTCGAATGAGTGATGGCAAAAACAAAAACAAAAAAGATGCTGCTTTTTAAGCCAACTGGAGCAAGAAAGCGAGGAAAGCTACGGTTGAGATAGGCTGACTCGGTGGAGTCTGATTTTCTTGCAATTAATAAAAAGAATTGGAGATCAAAGATAAATCGGAAGTCCTCATGGAGAAATCTTCAGAGGAAGGCATTGGCCCACATTGAGCTGTCTGGCCAACTATGATAATGATGAGTAACGAAGGAAGACCTACAATTTCGTTATGTTGTTGATTAATTCAAGTTGTATGTGTAAATAAGTTAGAAGTTTGTTTTATTTTGAATTTTATTAGAAAATGTTAAAAAAATTCCAGTTATTCAAATATATTTTCTGGTTTATCATTCTCCAAATTGTTTTTAATTTTGAAATGTACTGAGCTATGCACAGTAAATTATAAATAAACACCTCGCAAAGGCATAAAGTAAGCAATTGCTTTTAAATCTGTTGCTACAAGGAAAAAAAAATAGAAATTCAAACTTCTTTTATCATTTGAGGAAATTTTGAGGGTTGGCAGAATTTTTTCTGGCTTTCTGCGACAAACCTAACTAGAACCAATATCTTTCTGCAAGATATTTTCATCGTTATAAATATATGTGTAATGAATTTATAATAATCGATGCTCTTCATGGTTATAAAAAGGCATACATGCATAGAATAAAACTGTGTATTTTTTTTTCTTCTTAATTTCATAATATAAGTTTACATTTGTTTAAGTTTAAATTTGTATAATCTTATAATAAAGAAAAATTATAAATGTATAGATCTGCAAACAAAAATGCTTACTAGAGCATAAATAAAGATTACCCAGAACCTGTAAAAAGATAGAATAAAAATAGCTAAGAATGGAGAAAAAGATTAAATTTAGATTTAGTTATCAGATTAGTATCAGTTTAAAAAAAATTTAAAGTATCAGTTTAAAACAGTATGATTTAACGTTTTATTACAGTAGTTACATCAGGTACGGAAACAAATCAGGTGAAAAAATTAATATTAAAGTTGAGTAATACATAATATAAAATATTTTTTTGATCATTTAAAGCATGGTAAACAATTGGCTTCTGTATTCACTTTGTTAATTACTTTGGAAGTGACAAAATTTTTCATAATCTTATTACTGTGAAAATTTGTAAAATGTACAGCGTAATTGGGTCCATACATATCAATTAAGCCTGCTTTTATAAACTTTTGATTATTTTTGTATCCAGCTGGTGGTCTATTTATTTGAATAAATGTTCTCTTGTCATTTGTTCCAACATCTTCTTCATTTCCTTCTTTAGATCTTAATCTCTGTTTATTTACACGGTCAATAATTGAGCCCCATGTTTTACAAACAGCTTCTGAAATTTGTATGTTAAGTGAAGAAGCAAAGAAATAAATAAAAGTAGGTATCCTACTGTTTAATTCTTGGAATGCGGTTTTGAATAGTAAATTTTGAGAACAAATATTGTCATCACATAAGTAGCAATGTAATTTGGAATACATCCATTAATTAAATATAGAAAATTCAAACCAAAGAGTTTCCCTCATAACTGTATCTTTTGAAACAAAAGGAATTTCATCCAATATAGAGTTAAAATTGCTTTATCATTAGGAAATTGCTGTATCATCTGTTGCTACTAGAAAAAAAAATAGAAATTCAAACTTCTCTTAGTCTTGGCAATTTCTGGGCAGAGGCCAGCGAGAAACTAAAAAAAACATCACAGAAAGGACTAACTTGAAAGGTATAACTCGTAGCCATTCCTGGACAAATATCTACATGTTTTTTTTAAATTGCAAGTTTAAAATCTATTTGGCACCTTATTTATTATAGTTAGCGCGACAGATCACAATATGGATATATACCCCCATTTGAGTTAAAATAGCTTCCTCAAAAAGGAAAAAGAAGAATCTGCCCTGACTAAGGATTTCATAATTAATGTTATGAAAGTGATTGAATTATCTTCTTAGCTTAATCAAAAGCTTTCTTCTTTTAATATTCACTTTATTTTTTGCATCAGAAATGATGATAAATCAGATAAACTAGGAAATGTAGGTCCTCTCAATTGGTTGTTGTTCAGGAAAAAAGTTACATGTTATCTATTTAGTTTTTGTGAGGAGCGGTTCTGGTAATAGTATGATAATAATGACAAAGGTAAAGAGCACTTATGATGCTACAGAAACAGATACTTGAATATATGAGCGAATTTTGTTTAATGTAAAAAAAAGTTTTATTAAATGTTACTTAGAAATGATACATGTTAAAAGGATTATTTTTTAAAATTTCAATGTGTGATTTTTTCAAAAATAAATATTCTAACCATTTAAATTATGATTTGAGTAGTAATCAGGCTGATTCTAATTGGCGTTTACTGATTTTTGTATTGTAACACATTGTTGAAAAATTAATGTACATTTTTGTTTAATATAGGAGTGTTTCCTTATTTTGAGTGGCCCACCAGGTGTAGGAAATACTGCAACGGTCAAAGCTTTATGTAAATCTCTTGATATTGAGTTATTCACTTGGTCAAATAAGCATAAAGAAAATGCCAAAAACACATATGATGGTAATTTTTTTTCCTTTCTTGAATTTTATTTAAAAAAAATATTTATTATGCGTAAAATTGTTAAAATATAAGGTATACAATTTTTCCTGTGATACTTATGTTTGACTTGCCTTCTTTATTTTAAAAAGCCACTGTCAAAATACATTTTAAAATAAAAATAAATAAATGAAAAGATGAATGATGAAAATCATGATTACAAGGTAAAAAAGAAATCAGATTTGATTGAAATCAATTTTGTACTTATTTATTTTAAATTTACCAATTTAAGATGCAGTACAATTTATAAATATTTTTCAACAACAATATGAACCAAAACTTTTGAATAATTTGGTTAATATTATCATACAATTATTAAAAACAAATCCAGCAAATTATAATTTTTATTCAAGCTCAACAACCTCATGAAGTGTTATAACATTAAGGCTATTTTTGAATTCGTTAGATATTTAAAATGGTAAGCAAGTTGCAGACATTGATATAAGAGTATAATAACTATTTCTAATTTGAAGAAATGAAACTTGTAGAATGGACAATTAAAATCTAATTTTTAAAAAAATATTAATCCATTCTAAATCCCTCATAACTTCCAGAAAGCATTTTATAACTTTTCTAAGAGTGCTAATCATTAAGTTATTTTTAAACAAAAAACACTCACTTTCTGAAATAGGGAGTCCATGATTTTTCAGAAACTGACGTCATCTGTTCCTGTCTGCCATTCATTTACAATCGTTATGTTGAAAAAGCCATCATGTCTTGTCTTCGTTTAAATTTTCATAATAAAATCCAACCATTTTAGATGGGAAATAACTGTGTGTGAACAAAGATATATAAAATAAATTGTCCCCTAATTTGGCATACTGAAAATGTGAGTTTAATCTAACGTATTTTTATAATATTGTTTAATTTCAATGGTACCCATTGAAACATTTCTTCATAGTTGGCGAGATTTTCGAGTTCTGAATGATTAAGAATTTTTAGTTCAATAAAAAGGTTTTTGTAATGAGTTATGGATGTCTAATATTACTGATTAAAATGATGCATTATAAATGCAAAATAAATTTGTGCTTTAATTTTTTTAGCCATCTTAACTTTAATTTTAAAGTATATTTCAATTTAATTTTGAAGATTTATTTTCATGTTAAGTTAAAAGAATGTTGAATCTATTTTTTTTTATATAGAATAGTTTTAGATTTAAAAAATGTAGAAAAGGTTAAGTTATTGATTTTATTTATTTATTCTAGCTTGAATTTAATGCAGGAAATTATCTTCAGTATAGCAGTAGACTTTGATAAAACTTGTGAGCCCGGTAAAAATTTTAATTCATTCTTTCAAAATATAAAGATAATAATAATAAATAAATGAATAAAATAAGTAAAAAGAAAAAAATACAAAACTAATATATTATAGTATAATTTATTAATTTTATTTTAATTGCATTAATCCAGAAGAGTATTCAAATCAAACATGTGTATTTATTTAGTTCCACATTACAAAAACAGGAATTAAATTTTATAAATACATATAAAAATAATTTTTCGCAGAATTAAAAATGCTCAAAAAAGATATCAAGATTACTGTCTCTATAATCATTTAATAAATAATTAAAAAATGTGCATTAGAATTTCTTTTCATTTTGCATAAGTTATTTTTAATTCTTTAGCTTTAGTGAAACAAAAATGTCTAGTTTTAAGCTATTCGCTGAAATTATGTTGCTAAATTAAATTAAAATTTAAGTATAAGCACATAGATTCTTGAAAGTGTTGATTCGTTTTTGGGGTTACTGGATGCTTAACCTGAGATTTTTTTTCACCTGTTTCAATAAACAGTTTTTCCTTAGAAATGTATAATGCATTAATTTTACAATTTTAGAATTCTTCTTTGTCAAGCAGATTTGCAGAAATTAGAAGAAAAAATAACAGTTACCATATTTTGAAAATACTATATAGCAGGAAAAAGAATTATAAATTTGAAAATAAAAATAATTTCTACGTGGAGAAATTCCTATTTACTCAAAGAATAATATTGAGAATATGTATGAGTCTTAATGTGTGTTTAAATATTTAACATATAGCGAAGAAGAAGAAGGAAAAAAGAACTGCATTATTAAATATTTACTTAAAGAAAATCCTTCAACTCCAGTTAAGGAAAAAAAAAGAGGCAAAATTAGATTACATTACCTGATTTTTTGAACATTAGCACAAAGATTGTAAACGATGATGGATAGAATTATTTTAATGTACTAGATTTATGAGAACACTGATTTGTTTTTATGCTATGCCGAATAATAAAATCATTCACCTTATATCTAAATGTGTACTACTTCTATCCAAATTGTGACTGATTTTAATTAAGCTATAGGGCTGCAATGGAGCATTATTTTATTTTTTAAAAAAACTTAAATAAAATAATATTAGTGCTCTGCCCAGGACAAATTTGCTACCGTTTAGCTGTACCTTCACAAATTCAACTTAAGGAAAAACAGTAATTTCACAAAATATTTTTTAAAAAACAAGTTCCAAGATTCTCTACCCTCGTCTTCATAAAATTTTGTTGTTATATTCCCGTAAAAACGATAAACCCTGAGTTAGTTATGCATTTCGATTTGAAATGGAACTTTTCTAACTTATGAACTATTATTTTGAACATTATTTTAAATTTATTCTAATTAATTATTAATTTTTTTATTAAAGATTTTTTTTTCTCTGTGAAACTTTTTTCTGCATGACCAAGTCGAAAATGTTCTCATAAAATGAAGATAACGTTTAGTGCTAGTACTGTTAAATGTAAGTGTTTATAAAATTCAAGTTGAAACTTGTGTATGGATAATGATTTTTATGGATTTTTAAATTAGGATACAATTTAAAGTCCAAAATTTTTCAATAGCAAAATTGTTTTTGAACATATGAGAAAAATTTATATAGAAATTTACCAGCCATAAATGATTTTAATTTGTAGTATCAATTTTTGAAAATAATTTCTTTTTTCACCATATTTTTGTGTGGGCTTTTTAATATACTTTTTGATTTTCACAAATTATGTCTACATTTTCGCAAAATAGGTACCTCTTTAAAAAGCTTAGACAGACCCCTGAATATTTTCTGTGAATTTTAACACCATTGATTTTACCAAAGAAGAAAAGTTGATTCTCTGTGAAGAGCTGCATAACCATTTCTTTAGTTATTTTAGTGATAAATGTACAGTTAGAAGTTTTCAAATCTTTCTTCTATTTTGGACACCGTAAATTCAATTCACAAAATTTTTACTAACAATATACAAAGCTGACTCTCTTGATACAAGTGATATCAGTGAATTCATCAATATTCAATATATCAATTCTATAAGAACATTGAAATAGCCTTAGCGGATGGATGAGGTATATTTCCATTCAGCACATGCGAAAATTTAGACAAATTATGTCTACATTTTCGCAAAATAGGTACCTCTTTAAAAAGCTTAGACAGACCCCTGAATATTTTCTGTGAATTTTAACACCATTGATTTTACCAAAGAAGAAAAGTTGATTCTCTGTGAAGAGCTGCATAACCATTTCTTTAGTTATTTTAGTGATAAATGTACAATTAGAAGTTTTAAAATCTTTCTTCTATTTTGGACACCGTAAATTCAATTCACAAAATTTTTACTAACAATATACAAAGCTGACTGTTGATACAAGTGATTTCAGTGAATTCATCAATATTCAATATATCAATTCTATAAGAACATTGAAATAGCCTTAGCGGATGGATGAGGTATATTTCCATTCAGCACATGTGACGTCATAACCAATCAGAAATAGTTTTTGATTGCATCCACTACGGAGGCCTTTGTGGGCAATTTAAACGTTTAATAATTAAATAAATAAACATTTAAGGAAAAAAACTATTAGATTTTTTTGTTCAGGAGAGAATTTTCAGTAAGTTAGGATTGAAAATAAAGAAAAGAGATGTTGTAATTGTCCATTATTTATTTATTCGAACTAGGATTTTTACATAAAAAATTGTTATATTTGCCTGTATATGACTTCTCTAACATCTTCTATACCTTCCAAAAATTAAATGATATTTTCTATTTGTATAAATGTTAAATATTTTTAAAATGTCTGCTAGGCTTGTTCTGCTTTGGAGATCAGATAACCACCAGGGAAACTCAAGCACAGTCCTTCAGTCGATTTCTCTTACAATCTTCAAAATATTTCTTATATTCAAACGGTAAAAGAATTATTACTTATTGAGGTGAGACTTCTTTATTCAATTATTTAATTATCAAACAAGGAAATTTTTAGGCGTGGGAACTAAGATCACATTTTATTTTAAAAAAATTAAATTTCTGTGTTATTTTTAAAAAAAATTTTTTTTTTAAAACCTCATTCCTGCATTAAGGCCTTTATTTTTAATAAGGAAATTCATTTTTCTATGGATTGTTGACTTTTCTTTAAAGATGATTCATAGTGATCTTGTGTACATTTGAAAAACTAAGTTTACATTATGATGAAGATAATTTAATTCATTTTCTGTTGTATGAAAAATGATAAAATATTGTTAAAAACAAACATGAGTTAAATTTTTTAATAAGTTAAGTACTTATTTAAAATATATCCTAAAATACAGACTATTATTATTATTTAAAAAAAATTACATTTTTCCCCCTTCCTTCTAATAATAAAAAATTGTAACTTAATGTTAAATGTTTTAAAATAAATCTTTTTTTTTCTTTCACACTTTGTATCATTTTTTCTTTTTAGAACACAATTCTATAAAATGTAATACATTGAAACAAAGAACTCGGATAATTGTTTGTGGATATGAGAACAAAATTTTTTTTTTCACCTTTAAGTTTGACTTAAAACTGTTTCAAACTTTACTTATCAATGAGATTGTTGTAATAATTTAAAAATTGAAGGAGTCCTCCCTTCTTCCCAAAGTTGTTTTGTTGTCCATGGGGACTCAGAAATACAGCACAAGGAAATTATAATTACTGCCCACTGGAATGGTATGGAAGTTTCTAAAAGTTTAAAAGACGAAGTAGGAAAGATAAATTTGTAGAATTCACTTAGAACCAATTCACCTATTTGTAGAATTCACTTCTAACCAAAAGTGGATTATAGGGTTTTCAATTTAATCCCTGAACTGTCTTAAATAAAATTACTAAGAAAATAAACATAACAAAACAAATGTTTTTCCAACTGCATTCTTCATTTACTGATCTACTTGTAACCTTTCTCTCATTATTGGATTGCAACAATTTTGTTTTTAATGTCTTGTTTATTATCATAGGTTCAGTATTTGCTATGAAATGTAATTTTAAATTTGAACAAATAAACTAGGAAAAAAAATTAAAAATTGAAAAAAGAATAAAAATAATTATAAGTGAGACCATCACATTAATTTCAAACTAATTATTAAAAAATTATTATTTTTTTTTTTTTGATTAGCAGTTTGAAGCAGATGAAAATTTTAATTTCCTGTTTGTTTTTTTACCATTTTTTGCACTCCTATGAATTTGTTATAATTGTTTCAAAATGTTTCCTATGTTCAAATTGTTTCCCATGATTCAAAAATTGCTTTTCATCTGTGATACATAAAAATAATTTATGGTAATTAATTAATTTTCAAGTACATTTTTCTTACAAATGTTATTGCTGGCTGCTTGTGACAAGCTTTTATATAAAACAGTGTATTGTGTAAACTTTTTTATATTGGTCTTACTCAAAAAAGTATCAAGTTTAATTCTTTTCTTCTAATAAAAATACTTTGTCGTAATTAATTTTTATTAAAAAAATATTTATCTAAGTTCAATTATTTTCTCGGAGTATTATAACTTTGGATTTTGACATGCAAATATTTTCCGATAATTCATGCATTTTTTTTATTTATTCATTTTTAAACATAAAAATGTTTATGAACAGTAATTTTTTCATAATTTTCTAGTTGGTTTTATGAATGCGTTAATAAAAATTACTTGAAAACTATTGAGTTCCTCATTAAATCATGTTTATAGTTTAAGATTATGTTTCAAATAAATATTGTGTATTATTAATTTTATTTGTTTATACTCTTTCAAAAATGAACCAAATACTTTTTAAGTTTTTTCTCTCCATTAGGAGTTTCCAAATGCTTTTATAAGAGATCCAACACTGCTTCATTGCATTCTAAGGTATATTTGTTTTTTATTCATTTGTTTTTACTTTAGATTGAAGAATTCATGTAAAAATAAAGAGAAAATATATTTTTATTTAAAATTTGAATTAATTCTTAGAACAACTTTGTTTCCCCTGTGCATTTTTTTTCACTGTCAAATATTTTTGGCAAATTTTTGCTGCTGCCGCTTTTGTTACATGATAAAAACTAACAAATATTGGAACTCTACTAAACTCAAAATTCACTTTTATTATTGGGATACAAAGTTGAAGTGAATTAAATCTTTTGATTTAAGTCATGTTTTAAATCAACTATATATTTTTTTAAGAAAATCGCTGATTTGAAATTGATTTTTTTAAATAATTGAGACCATTTATGATTAATCATTAGGTCGAAAATATGTTTGTAATTACATTCTTTACTGTGCGATGCTTTTTAAAGTCTGATCTCATTGATAATGAAGGTTTTATCCAAAGGGTAAATTATTATATTTCTAAATATACTAATGAACAAGGCTGATTGTGCTCCGGAAAAAATCCGGATTTCCGGATTTTTCGTTAACAGTGATCCGGAAGTTTCCGGAGATCGAAGGTCCAGACGTTTCGAAAAATCATTGATCACAGAAGTTTCCGGAAATCAAATTTTCAAAGGTGAAACTTAAAAACACAGTTTATTTTATTTGTTTGTAAGGGTGAGCCAGAGAGATACTTTATAAGCTTACATTCATGATTAATATTAATTTTTTATCAGTAAATAGTTGTTAAACTCAAGAAAGAAAGACATATTTGTTAATTTTAATTACTTCTCCAGGTATGTGTAAAACTTTAATTATATTTTAAGTAAACTAAGAAATATTGAGAAAAAGGAAGAAAAAAAACTTGTTTAAATTTTTTTCTAATTTTTCAATTTAAACTGTTTTTTTTTTTTTTTAACTCAAGAAATTTTCCGGAATTTTGACTTGGGCTCACAATCACCCCTGAATAAATAAATAAAATTAGAGACTGAAAGTGGATAAGAGTAGTGTCAAACTGTTAAATTATAATTTTCCACTAACTGTATGCAAAACAATCAGCTAGAAATTTAACATAGTTCAATTATACCCATTTAATTTTATGTTTATTTGAATGCCTTAAGTGTTTTTAAAACATATTTACTGGCTATTAGTGTTTAAAAAGGATAACTATTTTGATAAAATATAGCCCAGGGAAACTTTCAATAATATTTTTCTTTAATGTGTTCTGATGTTATTTATTTTACTCTTCATTAGGTATCTAACTGTCAAATTGCTTCCCTGTCCTTAAAAGTTTAGATGTTTAGTTTGTAATAATAAATTTTTATTTTATTTTTTGAATAGCATTTGAAATAGAAATATTAATAGTTTTAGCTATATTATTGTTTTAAAATTGCACTTTTAATTCATAACTTATTGTTAATGTATTTTATCAGATAATTTGGCTAGCATATATAATTTTTTTTTTATTTAAATAAAAAAAAATTCTATTTAAATGAAAATTTGATTTAAAAAAAAATTGGCAACTACGTTGGGATTGTTATTTATTAACATCGCAAAATATACATTTCCTAAATAAAAAATATGGAAGATCAGGGGTGATTGAGCTCCAGAAAAAATCTGTTTTTTTCGCTAACCGCGTTTTGAAAGTTTCCGCAAATCCAAAGTTCAGAAGTTTCAAGAAATCATCGATCACATTTATATATAAAAATTCTTGTATATTTTATTAAAAAAAATTTTGAACTAGGATTTATACTTGGCATCTCTTTCATTTTTAAATATTTTTTCTGGTAGAATAATAAATGTGATTAGAGATAAAAGTAAACTTACACATAATTATTCATTTAAATTATGTTGCATATAATTCATTTAGAATATCATGTTTTGAAAATTTCAATAAATAAAGATAATTTTATTTTATAAAGTAAATATTTAAATTTATAAAGATATTAATTTTTTTTAATGATTTTACTCTAGAAATTTTCAGGATTTATGAGTTGGGCTTACAATCACGCCTGGAAGATCTTTATAAGATTTTTTTTCTCCTTTGCAAACATTTTGTTACCTCTCAGCCACAAGTTTCATAAAACTATAGCACTATATATGCACAAATCTATGTTGATGTTTGTTAAATGTAAAAGGTGAAAGTGAATTTAAAATATATTATGAACATACATAAAATGAATGCTTTTCTATGTTCACATTTGTGTATAGTGTCTGAAAATATTGGAAATTTAATTTACATTGGTTTTTACATTCAAAACATACCAAAATGTTGCATAAATATGAAAACATCAAATATGTTTGTTGTCGAAAATATTATTATCCTTACTACTGAGTGCTTACATATTTTCATTATTTTAAAACAAAGTTGTTCAGTCTTATCATCCAGTCATTTTCATCATTAGTGATAAAGTCTTGAAGGTTCTCTTTTGCCTAAGGATTTGAAGTTTTCTTTGAAAATCAAAAATATTAGGTAAATAGTTTTATTGTAATGCTACTTTTATGTGTATTAAACAAAGATAGATCAGGGAACAGATTTTTTACTGATACACTACAATTTTTATGTAATATATTTTTTTCATCACCTAGTATTTTGGATTTGTTTTGTTGGTTTTGTAACATAACGTATTTGAACATGTTTGTTGACCACTATATAAAATATGGTAAATTTTAGGATTTTCAGAAGAATGGAGTGCCTAAAAATGAGCATTTCTCAACTAAAAATACAGTTAACCGATGACAATTGTGAGCCTCCGTTATCTCATTTTACAAAAGTAAACCATTTTTAAACCCTAAGCACTCTCATAATTACAAAAATATACATTTAAAAATGAGAAGATATTGCCAACTAACATCAAATGATTGCTTCCCTATTAAATAAAAGTTGGCTTTTTTTTTTAAATTAACACATTTATAAATGCAAAAGAAAAAGTTTCAGTAAACAGTTTTACTGTTTATTTTATTAATGCTTATTTTGTATAAGTATCTCATTTATTTTGTGTTATTGAAAACTATGAATTCAACGAATTTTGCTTTAAAGCTTTGTGTTTTACATGTTATTAATAATTTTTTTGTTGAATACTTTTTACTTTTTTTTTAGTTTTAATGCAATTGCCCCAACCATGGTGATGAAAGTGCTCACAAAAATTAATAACTCACCAAAGGTAAGGTGTCTCCTGCATTAAACTTCAGATCTCATTGAAGGAGACAAATTAATAAGTTTCATTTCTTTTAAATTTTAGGTGCATTCCTGCAACAAAAAACTAAGCAAGTCTGAAATTGAAAATATTTTTGCCGATTCTTTGGGAGATATACGGAATGCCATAAATTCTATGCAGTTCATGTGCATGTCTTGTACGTTATCTACATAATGATTCTAATTTTTATAAACATATGATTCTTCATTTTTCGTGTTGCAAAAACACTATGCGTTTGATAAAATTATCTTAGGATTGACTTTATGCATATTGCATTTTTAGAAATAACTTAGAAACATTGTTTAAGTTTATCATATAATGAACTTCCATTATATGTTAAATGTTATAGACTTTCTTTAATGCATATAATAATGATTCTAATTTTTATGTAATTTTTTATTTTGTGTGTGACAAAAGCACTATGGTTATGATAGGTTTATCTTGGAATTGACTTTTATTTATATTGCATTTTTAAAAATAGCTTAGAAACATTGTTGAAGTTTATCATATAATGAACTTCCATTATATATTGGACTTTATAGACTTTCATTAATGCATTTATTAATAATGATTTTTATGTGATTTTTTAATTTGTGTGTCACAAAAGCACTATGGTTTTGATAGTGTTATCTTAGATTTGACTTTTATTTTTATTTAATTTTTTGAAATAACTTAGAAGCATTGTTAAAGTCTATCATATAAAAATAAAGAAACTTTACAGTTTATTCCCTTAAATGTTTATATATTTATAAGATTTTTTTTTTCAGTTAGCACAAAAACTTTTTAAGTGCATGAATAAATTGTTACAGAGTATTGAGTGTTATGAATATTGTTTGCAATCAAAGTATGAAATTGGTTTAAACAAATTTTAAGATAAAAATTTTAGGTTAGAACTTTAAAATAATGAGTCAAAATGGAAAAGTGCTAGAAGCAGCTAAAACCAAATCTGTCTTATGTAAACAATTGAAATAAAAAGTTAGAAACCAAAAATAAGCAAAACTTTAGTTTAGTTAATAGTAAAAACAGTTAGTACAAAAACTTTTAGAGTGCAAAAAACAATTTTTTGAGGAGTATTGAGTATTATGTATATTGTTTGCAATCAGAGTATGAAATTGGTTTAAGCAAATTTTAAGATAAAAATTTTTGGTTAAATTAATAAGTCAAAATGGTAAGGCTCTGAAAGCAGTTAAAAACCAAATCTGTCTTATGTAAGCATTTGAAACAAAAAGTTAGAAAGCAAAAGTAAGCAAAACGAAATTTTAAAGATATGTATGTTAGCAAATTTTTTCGGTTAGCATTTATTAACATACATGTGTTTAAAATTTCCTTTTGCTTATTTTTGCTTTCTAACTTTTTATTTCAATTGAATATTGTTTGTTTATAAGGAGTAAAAGATAGCTTTTTAAACTTCATACCTATGTAAAATGTTGCAATACACTTATTACATAGTGGTTTAAAAAATTTCAGAAGCTTTTAGAGATATGTTATCTTAAGCATTAAATTTTTTTAATGTTAAAGGAGAAAAAGAAGAAATATGTGAAAAATCTTCAGTCGAAATTAAACATATATATTTTAAGCATAAAAAATATTTGATAAAAAAGAAAAGAAACCTAAATTACTTATTTTTTAAAACAACAGAACTCTATGAACAAACATTTAAAAATATTATATCTAAGTGAAAGATTCCTGAAAGAGAAAAAATATTCTCATTTACAAGTGAAAGAGTAAAATTAAAAAAATTTATTCAATAATTTTTATTTAAAAATATCCAGAAAAAAGAAAAGAAAATGCAGTCAAAGTTCACAGAAATAGGAAAATGACTGAATGACATTAAAGTTGACTTTCAACTAAAGAAATTAAATGTTAACAGAAAAAGTAGAAAAAGAATTTGTTTTTCTTTATTCATTAAGTTTTTGAAATTAAAGTTATATTTTTTTCTGACATTTTAAAAGCCACTTAATATTTTTTTTTTGTCATTTCTATTGTAAATAAGAGTGCAAATATTATTTTTATATGGATTTCATGGCTGCTATAGATTCTTGGTTGTCATAATTTAAAACATTTTGAAAATTGTGTGAACTACATGATGAGGAAAAAAAAGCAAAAAAGCAGAACTTGTGGGATGCTTAGTTTAACACTTAACTTTGTTTCTCTGAATGAGTGATATATTCAGTTTATTGAATGTCTTAATTTATAAAAATACAGCAAAAATCATAAAACAATAATAACATATTGTGTAAGGAAAGATTAAATAAAATTTTAATTGTTTCTTTCTCTTACTTTCAAGAGGTGCCGACCGGACTATGTAGGGGTCAGGGAACTGACCTTGCACCAGAAAAGTTTTGGGTTAGAATCCCATGCAAAGCATGGATGTTCTGTAGTATCTGTGCTTACTGTGAGAGCAACGTTGGCCCACCTAATAAAATATGGTACCCCTGAAAGAGTGGCCAACAAATCTGCACTGTAAATGTCTAAATTGACAAAATGTTAATATGGGTGGGTAGTGGAAATAAAATAAAAAATCTTTTCAGAAGTTTCATATTTATTTTCACATTAAATTTGATGACTTTAACTGCAATTTTTTGCACTTTAGAGATCTTGTATGGGTTAGCATTTCCTTTCGTTGATGTTTATTAATTTTCTTTTTCAATTTTAAAATTATCAATATTTTTTTTAAGATTTTAAGAAGCCCTTATCTGTGCAAGGGAGTGTTTCTTCCTCTGAAGATGGTAGTAAAAGGGATTCCTCTCTGTTTCTGTTTCATGCATTGGGAAAAATTCTTGTGGTACTTGCTAAATAACTTAAATGCTGATATTTATTTTATTTAGGTGATGCATCAAAGAAATCAAATCAAGATGTACTTCTTACTCATCTGAAAATGTTTGAAAAGGATCCTCTCATTTCTAATCCTGAAGTAAAAAATTTAGAAATAAATACTGTCATTATCCAAATCTAAACTACTTTCAAGTGAAAGCCACACTCCAAATTCTTCTTTTGTTTCACATAAAAAATAGGTTTGTTGTTGTTGTTGTTTCTAATGCGACTTGCCATACGGGCAAGCCTGCTTGGTGAAACCAAGCAAATTTAAGGCAGAATGTGCGATTCTTGTTCTTTCAATGGCACCATCCTATGGCCAAGAATTCGTCTTCAGCTACACACACGTCACAGCCCGTTTTTTATAGGGCTGACCCATTCATTCATCCACAGATCGTAATTTTTTACCTAAATCAGAGAACGATCGATCTCCAATCCTGTACCCCCAGAGGTATTGATTTGTTATGGGAACATGGAGAACTTTGCGACTCGACAGATTTAACGTGCATCAGTCACCATTTAATACACGGGGAGTCTTCGGCCGGCGGGGTTCGAACTCTCGGACATGGGGCCATCTTCCTACCGACCAGGCTATCCTGACCCATGAGTAATATAGTAATAGTAAAAATAGCGTAAAGAGTTTTATTGATATACAATTATGACATTAAAAGGCCGGGATAGCCTGGTTGGTTGGGTGCTAGACTCACGATTGTGAGAACAGGAATTCGAACCCAGCCATGGATTCTCTTTGTAGTAAATGGTGACTGGTGCACATTAAATCTGTCGGGTCACAAAGTACTCCATGTCCTCATAACAAATTATACCTCTGGGGTTACTTGATAGGAGATTGATCATTCTCTGCTTCAGGTCAAAATTACGATCTGTGGGTGAAAGAAAGATTGTATGAATGAGTCTGCCTTATAAATAGGTGTGACATATGGGCAGTTTTGTCAGGTACCGGTAACCAATCACCCCAGATGGCGTTGTAAAATGCCCTAAAAATTTTAAAAAAACCCAAAATTTTAAATATGCATAAGTATTATAAAATAGTACAAAAGTTAAATAATGTATAGAAAACGTTGCTTTAATACTTTTTAATATTTTATTATCAAGAAATTAATAATGTGCTGATAATTGAAAAAATGATGAACAATTGTACTATTAATATACCATTAAGCTGATTTTTGTGTTCCCAATCTTTCTTGTACTTTTGTACGTACTTCTTTTTTTATTTATCCTTTGTCATTATTTTTAAACCATGCACATTAAAATTTTTAAATAATTTGTATTCAAATTCACCAAACGTACAGGTTGATCGAGTTAAGTAATAAGTTACTACATTCAACAAAGGGGTTAAGTTCTAAAATTAAATCTTAATCTTTTTGTTTTGGTTTAACATTGATTTTCATATTACCATCTCACACATTCAGTTATAAAATTTGATATTAGAATGTAACCAAATTGAAACTAGTAAAATTCCCAAATAACCCTAAAACAAACCCCTAAAAACAAATTCCCCTAAAATACCCACTGAAGATAAAACATCCCCCTAAATTTCGGGGGGAAACCCCTAATTTGGCAACACTGCATATGGGTATTGCCTTAAAAACTCACAAATTTTTTTTTTTTTTTTTGAAGTTTAATGGAAACCTTGATTTTGCGGTGAACCGCAATTAGCAACTAATGAAAAGAGTACTGATTTGAATATCTTAAAAAATTTAAAAATCTCAAGCATTTTTCTAAGTAATTTTTGTATTTTTTAAAAGAAATCACAAAAGGTTAGCGTTTTTCACAAATTTTATTTTGTAGTCTCGTCTATTTTTTCCGACATCATTTTTAATAAATCTTGTTTTATGATATAAAATGAAACTTGTGGAAAGACCCTTATCATTTTGAGCTTTCTTTTAAAAAAATACAAGAACAACTTAGAAAATTGCTAGGCACTTTTTAAATTTTTAAGATATTTAAATTAGATAATTTTCATTAGTTGCGAAAATACAATTCATTACAGAAATATGAATTTTTTTTTAAATTTTCTGTGTGTGCGCAATATAAGCGAACTACTTTAAATACTCATATCTTAAGTAGTTTTTATTGATTTTTTTTTCAAATTTTAAATCCATATTTTTGTAAATAATTTTAAATTTCTCTAACAATTTTGTTTAATTATATTAGATATTGAAGTTATAAAAAATAAAAATAAAAAAACATAAGACAATGGAATTTATTTTTTTTAAAATGTCTATAACTCCATAAATATTTAGTTAGGTTTATGAAATTTTATGCTGTTATTGCAAATAACAACCAAAATAATCTATACAAGTTACAAGATTCTTGATTGGCTTTCTGGCATAGGGTGTTAAAAAATCCTTTTTTTTTTTGTAATTTATTGTTGGTTTCTCAAACTTAAGCTTTATAGCTAAGTATAAAAAAAAATCTCATGAACTAAAATCCTGGAGAAATTTTAAAAAAAGTCAAAAACTGAAATTGTCTCTACCATTATTCTAGGGTAAATTATGTATATATATATATATATATATATATATATATATATATATATTTGTTTCAGAGTCCTGTGACACAATGAATGATTATATGGTGTCTTTGGTGTCTAGAGGTCTGATGTTCAATTTGTCCTCTGTGAATAATAGGAGGTGGAGAGCACTGCACAAACCTCAATTTTACGAAAATTTATCTAAGGTATATATGAAGATTCTTTGATTGAGCCAAAATTATTGTTTTGTAATTTTATATCTGCTTTCATTTTTTTAAAATTTTATTTATTTATTATTTTTTTTATCTTACAGCAAAGGTGGTTGCAAAAATCTCTGAAGTATGCTTTTAGTGGTAAGACTTTATTTTAATAGTTACTTTGTTCCTATTTTTTATTTTTTAAAGCAAAATTATAAACTTGCTTCCATCATTACCACTTAGTAAAAATATCTTAACTTCACTGTACTTATGTGAGTAGTTGAAGATTAATTGCAGTTTTGTAAAATGAATTTTGTTATCTATGTTTTAACACATGGTGCATAGAGTTTTTAAAAAGTGCTTAAAGGTGCTTATCTTCGATTTTCTTTTTTTAAAGGCCATTAAGATGCTTTTTTTATTCAGTGTTTTTAAAGACTGCTTAATTTTCCCTTTTCAAAAATTAGATTTTTTTCTTTACTTTGTCGATTTTTGACGCATATTATGCAGAAGCGTGTTTTTCACATTATTCTATTCAACATTTTCACAATTCATTAAACCACACTCCATTTCGATGTACCCTCGATCCGTAGCGTATGAAAGTGCCAATCATTTTACTTGTTTGATGAAATACTTGCGGGTCTGCATGTAAGTCTTCTGAGCTGGGCTCACTGACATTCTTGCTCTCTCATGTGCAACTCTGCTGCATTTTGCTAGATATTCTCAATTTTAGACTTCATTCTCCACCACCTGATATCAGACTGGAAAAACTCTTGATCTTTTTATAAAAGCTAATATAATCAGGAAAAGAGTTTGTTGTCAGAAACTGGTTATTTTATCATGATCATGTAAAATTTGAAAATTATTTTGCATTTTGTTAATGTATATAGTGATTAAAAATATATTTTGAACTCTTAAAAAGTACTTAAAAGGTGCTTATTTATTGTTGGAAGATTTGGCAACGCTTCCTGCAATAATAATACAGCCAATGCTTCATTGATGTCTAAACTGTTATGTTGTGAGTTTTGAAAACAATATAACTGTAAATATTCATTAAATTCTCTCAAAATGGTTTTTTTTTCTTGGAAAGAAATTATAGTTTTATTTTTTTCTAATAATAAAAGAGACACTATGTTACAATGCCACAATTCAAAGAGGAACCAAAGCCAAATCCAAAAGCCACTAATTCTTCCATAGTTGATATAAAATTTGCATGGGCACAAATAACATAATTTTCTAAAAAGTTTCATTCTGCTCAAAATCTTTTAAAATAACCTAACAGATACTATAGATTACAATTCTCAGAGAAAATATTTCTAGGTTTTTTTTTTCATTATTAGGAAGCATTGATCTTCCTAGAAAGCTTTAACTTTTTTAGACTTCGGAAATTTTTAACTAGATTCTTAGATCCACCTAAAATATTCAAAATTTGCATGTTTTTAAACTTTTTCAGAAGTTTAAACTCACTTGAACTTCATTTAAACTTCTTGAGAAGGCCAAGGCCCACCCTGGGCTGTCGAGCCATTGATGATGTTTTTAAAATGGATATTCGTAGCTGCCAACTCTCCTGGATTTACCAGTCGACTACTGGATTTTGCCATTTTTCCCCAGGTCTACTGGTATAATAAAAATTCTCCAGGGTTCGTAGCTTTTCTGAAAAGTACTTAAAGGTGCTTTTTTGGGGATTTCGTTTTTAAAGGCTTTTAAAGGTGCTTTTTTCAGCTGGCGTTTTTAAAAAGTGCTTTTTTTCTGAATAATTTTTTTTCTTTCCTTCAGTGATATCTGGTGGATCCCATGCATTTCACGAAAAATGGGGAGTTTGCTACGTAATCATTGACGCGGACTTAATGTCGTACCCATGTTATGACTTGCGCATGCACACACTTGAAACCGAAACCCGAGTGCTCCAATTCGGATAGAGAACATCAGATCCTTATGAAATGTTTTTAATTTAATTTATTTTTGTTCTTGTTTATTTTATTTTACTTCTAACACTTTTTTTGACATAGGGGGTAAGGGTACTTTTATTCTGAGTTCAGGGTCAAGTTGAATTCACTCGGTGATGCGGGAAGGTACTGATTGTTTTGATTTACGCCCGTTTCTTTTTTGTTTTTTTAACGCTAAAACTGTTTATAAAAAGTTTTTGTTTTTCAATAATATCATTGATTGAATATGAATTTTTTAAGTGCTTGAAAATTTTTGTAAAGTGCTTGAAAAGTTTTTAAAAAGTGCTTATTTTTGATTCAAAGATTTGGCTATACACCCTGTTCTCCTGGTTTTCATACATTTTAGAAAATTCCCTATAATTGATTAAGTTTTTGAAAAATATCCTTAATCGGAATAGAATTTTTACACAATTTATCACTTGCTTGAATACTTAAATAAGTATAGCTAGTGCATAAGGGAACGAGCCTCACTTATTGTAATTAGTTTAAAGCTTTTCTTTTTTCTGAAAATTTCAATTTGTTTTATTCTTAACTTAAACAGTACTTAAATAGTAAAATCTTTTAATCATCAATAATGATTTACTTGTCTTTTTTAAAATAGAAGTTAAAAATAATAAAAAGAAGCATTTCAAATTCATTTAATATTAATCATAAATGGAAAATATTGCAGACTATTTATTAGTGTAATAAAGTTTTATAGTGTAATAAACTTATTAGTGTAATAAAGTTTTTGTATTGTGATGACTATAAAAATCCCAATCTTCCCAAAACGGTTAAAAAATTATGGAACAGTTATGAAATTTTTATTTTTTCTTAAAATCTACTTTATTTATTCCTATCCATGTTGGCAGCTATGGGTATTTATGGTTATGAAATGTTGGTAACTTTTTAATTTACATTTTATTGTTCAACTTGGATTTTTTTATAGCTTATGAATTAAGTGCATTGCCTATTCTTTTCAGGCTCTTCTCTTAGTATGAGACAGCTACAAGTTGAATTAGTTCCTTATCATTCAAAATTGCAAAAAAGAGATTTAAATCCTGGTATTAACACTTTAATAATCTATTTGAAAAAAAAAACATAATAAATAGATTAAAATATTTGTTTCAATTTTTTTTTATTATTTTAGCTCATGTAACACTAACAAAAGAATTAAGAGATATGAAAATAAAAAAGTTTTTTAGGTAATTAATTATCATTTTATGTTAATTTTTTAGTTTTTAAAACCTTGTAGTGATGCAATCTACTAATTAAGCTGTATTAAGTCCAATATTCTTCAGAGATGATTCTGCTTACCGCAATCCGAAAATTTCATAAATTCCAAGACCCAGAAGTTTCAAGAAATCATTGATTACATTTATGCATAAAAATTGTTGTATAATTTACTTAGAAATATTAGGAACTATAATTTATTCTTGGCATCTCTTTACAAAATTATTAATTTAAATTATGTTGTATATAATTTATTTAGAATTTCATGTTGTGGAAATATCAATGATTTAAATTTATAAAGAAATTTATTTTTTGAAACACGTCATTAATGATTTTACTCAAGAAATTTTCAAGTTTTTTGACTTCGGCTCAAAATCACCCCTGATTCTTTCAAACAATTAAATTCTCTTCAATTTGGTTTTTATTGTTATTGATTTTAGTTTTAAAATTATCAGTTATATTTTTTAATGAAATTGTAAATTATATTTTGAAAAAATATGTGTTAAATATTTTTAAATCTAAAAATATTGCAACTTGTCTTAAAGGTGACCACATACTATTGCTATTACTTTGTACTTGTATGCATACTATCTTTCTTTTTATTCTTTAATGTAGTACATTTGCTTTGATGTTAGACCTTGTAAAAGATTGTCTTTTTTGAAGAATTTTGTGTTGTTTTTTTTTTCAATTAGATGGACTAGATACATTTGTCTTTACACTCTCAGGAAAATGTTTTATAAATATTGAAAATTAGATCTTCTGAAACACTGTACCTCTATTTAGGATTATAAATTAAGTTTTGTGCAAAAATTGTGTGCAACGTTACAAGGGTTGGTTAATCCCAATGTTTGATCCAGGAGTTTTCTTGTCTTCCGGGTTGGGTTCAAAATTTACAAGGAAACATAGTTAAGCATTGATGGTTGTAAACCTGAAATTGGCTTGACTGTTCAATGCGGTTGTAAAATGAAATATAAAGTTGCGCTAAAGATAAACATATTGAGATAATACTATCTTTAGTTAGAGAAGAAGACTGTTCCATTCTTTTTCTTCTCAGAATCGTAACTCTTAACAATAAATTTTTCAACAGCAGATTATTTGGAGATAATGGCTTTTCTTTCATCTTCATATTGAAATTGAATGTCTGCTTATTTATGAAAATATTTACGCAATTTGTTC
This sequence comes from Parasteatoda tepidariorum, assembly GCF_982258835.1. Classification (NCBI taxonomy): domain Eukaryota; kingdom Metazoa; phylum Arthropoda; class Arachnida; order Araneae; family Theridiidae; genus Parasteatoda; species Parasteatoda tepidariorum. The sequence continues at coordinate 135,770,871 of NC_141755.1, read as the reverse complement.
ACACCTACTCCTTCTGAATTTACCATCAACTGGCATCAAAACAAATGTTGAAAATAGCATCACACTCATATTCCTGTGCTGTTTTCAAAGGTGCTAACCATTACAATTTCTCCAAAATTGAAAACTATTTTAAGATTTCTTCAAGAAAATAAGGGTCTTATGATTGAGAAATGAAAATTATAGTTTTTAAATTTTTTTTTGTTTTTTGCAGCTATTTAACTATTTTTTATTTTTTACTCCTTGAAATCATTTTTTAAACAATTCAAGCGTAAGAAAGTAACCGTACATAATCGTAGGTAACCGTACAAACATAAAAATAAACCGTATAGGAGAACAAAAGAGCTTAATCTCAAAACAGAAGCGCTGTGAGAAAATATTTTTAAGGATTTAAATGCAGTTGTCTATAAAGGCAATATGGATTAGTTCTAATTTAACCAAAAATTAGAACTTTGATTTCAAATAATAGATGCAATTTTATATATTTTACAATAAAAGTATAAAATTTTAGTGTCATATGTTTTTTAATTTAGTATATTTGCCAAGGTATTTTTTTTTTTTATTTTATAAATATATACCTAAATGTATTAATTATTCTTTAAATATGTAGAATTAAGTAATAAATACATCCTAGAATTGCACGATTTTGGAACGCTAACTTGTATTGAATTCTGTGTTGTTTTAGGGTTATACTGTATTGTTTTTATGGATATTAAATAAATACTGAGCTCAAGGGTCTGTCCAGGGTAAATTTCCTACCGTTTAGCGGTACCTTCACAAATTCAACTTTAGGAAAAACGGCAGTTTCACAAAAGAAAAAGCAAGTTCTCATGCAAATCTGTGTTCTTGTTGCAATCTATGGAAAAGAAGAGCTTTCCTGCCAGGTGTCTTTTACAAAACGGTAGCACATGTTCAGTCAATGTGGGAAACCTAATCGGTCGTTTACGCCATTTAAAAGCGAATTTTTTTCCCGCTGAGTTTTTTAAAATTAAACGTGAGGCTCTCCCTCTGTAAGCTTTACAAGAAATCGAAATTCGAACATTATCATAAACACTATTGTAAATTTTTTTTAACTGACATTTCTAATATTTTTTTCTCTGTGAAACTTTTTTCTGTATGACCCAGAGGAAAATGTTCTCATAATTAGAATAACTTTTAGTATTAGTACTGTTAAATGCATGTTTTTATTAAGTTCAAGTTAAAATTTTACTATGGACAATGATTTTTTACAGATTTATGCTTTTTGTAATTTAGATAAAATTTTTAGCCCAAAATTTTACAATACCAAAATTGTTTTTGAATATATAGGGAAAAATATATAGAAATAAGTCATAAATGATTTTTATTTGTAGTGACAATTTTCGAAAATATCTTCTTCCTTTACCATATTTTTGTGTTGATTTTTTAAATATAATTTTTTATTTGCACTAATTATGTCTAAATTTTCACAAAATAGATACCTCTTAAAAAAACCCAGACAGATCAATGATTTTGCTCTTTCATAAACGACACACCTTTCCAAGAAAACAAATATTATTATCATTTCAACGTACTCAAAAAAAGACTTTCTGATATTTTTCACTAGAGTTACATTATTTTTAATTTAACTTTTGTAACTTAGTGATAATTTCATTCACCGCATGTTAGCTAGTTTAGAAAGTCGCATTTTGTTTTTAGGAAGCATTTTAAATCAATTTTAAATATTTTCTTGCAAACTGTTTTATGAAATCTGTTTTATGCAATATACTCCTTCATTTAAAAACTCTGATTGGTTATTACTTTTGTATTTTTGATTATGGCATTGCAGTGCAACTTATATACCTTACAGCAGAATTTACTGAGTCAATCTGCAGCACAATCTTCATGTTCTTATATTCAAAATTTCTATATCTTCATTTTCCCAAAATTAGGCACATATATCAAGCAAAAAATGTATATTAGATAAAAAGTCATATTTTACGTAAATTTCAGAAATTCCGTAAATAAATAAATAGAAAATTCTTAAATTTTTAAATTTCGTTTAATTTAATATCTTTAAATGAATTAAAGAAAAGTAATTAAAATTTTCATCATAGTTTTGTGTTTGCTGATTTTAATATTAGAAAAAAAATCTGTTAACTTTAAGAAAATCTTCAAATATGCTCAGGAAATAACCCCTACTCTTACTGCAAATAATTTTGTAATATAAAATTGAAGCAATGCGAAGGTGCAAGGTATATAGAATTATTTGAAAATTTTATTTTACTAATGACTTCTTTATACTTAGTAGTATTCTCTCAATTCAGTTTTCTTAATTTAATGAGAAACAAACATAAGTTTAAGGATGTTTTCTTTTTCTAAATTGAAAGTTATTCTATATCTTTCAAAAAATTATTCTATATCTTTTCATCTATATCATATTCTATATCATTTCTCTATCTTTTAATCTTTATTTTCACCATTATTGATAATCGTTTTCATTACTATTGATTTAATGAATACTTACTTTTATTGTTGTAAAATTTCATATATTAATAGCCAAGTGGGAAAGACGTTAGATGAAAAAGACCACTTTTGTTTCGGAGAGGAAGAGAGCGACCCAATTGATGATGCTAACATGTCAGATGAAAATGTCAAGATATTGCCTGATGAAGAGATTGTTATAGAAGAATACGACTTTTGAACACAGAGATTATTTGTTGTGAAATATTTATATAATGATATTTATTAAATTTTTGATTTCTTTTTTACTTGAATTAAAGTCACTTTCTATTAATGACTTGGTCTCAATTTAGTTGCAAACAAGAGATTGTTTTTTTTTTAATTGCTTCTAATTGAAGTTTGCTTGTATGAGTGTTATGCAGTGTTTTAATTGATTTTTCGAGTAAAAAAATTCAGTATTTTCATCCCTTTTATTGTAAAAAAAAATACAAAAGTGATAATTTGTGTCTGGGTTTTAAAAAAAGGTTTTTATACCTTGGAGGTTGAGTTTTTTGGATTTCTTAAACAGGTTTTTGACAGTAATACTTGAAATTTTCTTCCAAAATTGTCTTAAAGCTCATAATACTATAAATAATCAAAATACTTCTAACATGAAATATTTTCTGTTAATAAAAAAATAAATATTGTTTCATATTTGCTTTAAATATTTGTTTATTAAGTAAAACAACGTTGAATTTTTAAGAATACATTTATAAATTATAAATGTATGTTGATACAGATAAATATTACTATAAACACTGATAATCTAAACTTGACTAATACTAAACTTGAGAGCTTATAATAGTTTTACCAATCTATTATATGCACTAACTAAACTATTATAAGGGAATATTACTAAAACTTGAAAGCTTGTAATAGTATTGTATAATAAAAAAATTGCAGTTACTTTTTACTGTGCCTCAAAGGAAAAAAATCTCTACCACGCTCCTGGAATGTCTTGAAAAATCATAGTAAGTCATAGATTTGGGTATTAAACAAATTTTGTCATGATTTTAACTATTTCTATTTAAAAAAAAACATGATACGTCATGGATTTAGACTGCCGAAAAATCTAATTTTTAAAATGGAATTTTCACAGTGTAAATATCTGAATTTGTAACAAAATCCGCTCTCCCAGTCATATTTTATTAAAATGTGGTTTCTTTCTAAAAATGAAAGAAAGAACGTAATTTCTAGAGCAAATTAGCTTTTAAACTTTCGTGATTTCAAAATTTTTTTATTTATTTTTTTATTAATTTAAAATTCTAGTTTAAGCTTTTTATATTACACTTTTAAGAAGAAATAAAACAGCTTTAAATAACATATATCTGACTGTATTTAGTTATTTGCTTTCATATTTTTTTTTTTAGCCACTTCATTGCTGCAACTCTTTCTTTACTTTGTTTTTTAAGTTTAAAATCAATTAATATGAAGATGCAGAGTATAACAGTTTCGGTTATATCTATCATTTCAATTATTGTTATTACAATGCTTTTTTAATTTATGGTTGTGTTTTTGTCGGAGAAAATTGTAACTTCAATTGTAAGTGTTTAGTGTTTGTGATGTATCGATCTATTAACCAGTGGACTGTAACACACATAATAATTTATTTACAAGTTTAAAGATATAAAATTGACAAGGTCATTGTGAAGTGGCAGCTTCAGAGTTGAATGGCAACTGAATAATATTGATTTGAGCACCGCCTCGTGACATAATTTCATAATTCTTAACCATAAGTAACTAAAATTGTAAGTAATGAAAAATTCTTAGAATTATTCAGGGAAAGTCATGGATTTGAAAATCTAAAATGTAGCAGGTACCCTGTATTTAAAAAATTAATCTCTATTTAATTTTTCTGCCTGTTATAAAATTTGCCTTTGTTTTAACTGGAGAGAGTGCCGGCGGTGCAATCTCGTGCACAGATCCAGAGCTTCGGACCAGGCAAAGTTGACACATCCATTCAGTGGATCAATAAAATGGCAGAGAGAACACAGAAAACCTAAAATTTTCAGGGAATTTTATTTTGACTCTAAAAATCAGGTAATTGTCAAGGAAAGTTGAATTGTCTAGAAAAATCCTTCAACAAACCTGGTAAATGATCAGTCTTCGAATTGTCAGTAACAGTTATCGAGATTCGAGTTAATTCTAGCATCTAGTAGAATTATTTTATCAGGGATGAGATTCTTCCGCGGATTCGCGGATTTCCGCTTTTTTTCAAATTTTTCCATTTTTCCCGCTAATTTCCGCTGAAAATTTTTTTTGCCCAAGTTAAAATGTTTTATGAGGAATTAAATTTTCCGCGAAGGGAAATTGTTGAAGTCCCTTTTCCTCCCTCTGAAGTTTCTCTAAAAATCATTTCCTTGGGATAAAACTGGTTGACCTTTATACAGGGATGAGATTTTTTTTGTCTCTCGAATTTCAGCCTTTTTATCAAAAACTCTGATTCTCTAAAAGTTTCGTTTTTTTTTAAAATAAATATCCCGTTTTTTTTTAAATTCAGTCATTGAAGTAAAATAATTATATTTATTTACGATTTTCAAAGATAAACAGAAAATTCAATCTACGCCCTAGCTGCTAACCCTTCCGCATTTTTACTTATTTTAGCTATTTTCTCCGATTTCACGCACAGAAAATAAGATTTTCCGTATTTTTTATCCGTCGGCTGGATAGCTCGTATTTTCGTAATTCAGATCTCGATTTTTATTCACGCGATTTTAATATCAATCATCGATTTTCGTATTTACCTGATTTAAAAGTTGCACATTGCGATTCTTATTTAAGCTATTTAAATATCGTATATTATGATTCTTATTTACGACATTTAAAAATCCAATATCGTGTTTTGTATTTATGCATTTTTAAAATCTCGATTTTCGTATTTACCTGATTTAAAAGTTGAACGTTGCGATTCTTATTCAGGCGATTTAAATATTGTACAGTGCGATTCTTACTTACGAGATTTAAAAAATCAATATCGCGATTTGTATTTACGAGCTTTTAAAGCCCCATGTAGCAATTCGTATTCACGTGAGCTTAAAATCCAATATCATGATTCTTTTTTGTGGTTGTAATATCGCATGATTTAAAAATTATGCATCGTGATCAAAAAATTAAAAAATCATGATTTGTATTTTCGAATTTTTTAAATTCGATGTAGAGTTTCATATTTACGTGATATAAAAGTCTCATATCGGGATTTATATTCACATGGTTTACAAGTTTAAAAATCGCACTTTTTTGTCAAATTTTTGTTTATATATATATATATATATATATATATATATATTTTTCCTTTTTTTGTTCTTTGGATTTCCTCTTTTATACTTTCTGACTACTCTCATCCCTGTTTTATAAAGTATGTCTATATTAAAAGTTGAATATGTATCTACCTTAGAAGTGGAATTCTTTTTCTAGTGAAACTTTTTTATGTTTCCATTCTCATTATATTATATGTTTTTTTGCTCACATTACAAGAAATTTGACAAGAATGCTGGTTTTCTGATGAAAAATTTCATGGTATGATAAAATATGGTTTGGATTTCTATTGAAATTTACCTGATATACATGGAAAAGTTAGGACATTTTTTTTTCAGAAATTGAGTGGGAAGCCTGTTGCAAGATAGGATTAATTATATTCAAAAATTAGAAGAAAAAAAATCAAAAGATAGGAATATGTTATCAAAATAATAAGTTTTTACTCATATCTTTATTTTTCTCTTAAAAAGTTTTCAACTGTAGATCAGGTAACAGATTTGTTTCTGGTAAACCACATTTTTTATGTAATCTTTTGAGACAAATAATTCTGATATCTATTACAGTTATTTGTTGCAAAAATTTCACATTTTAGCCAAACTTGCATTTTTTATTCCTCTTTCCATGATATTGTTTTGCTCACAAAATCTAGTATTTGACACTACAAATAAAAAGTAAAATCATTTCTGATGAAAAATTGCATGGTATAGATAAAATATGATCTGGATTTTCACTGAACTTTTTCAAGCAAAGTCATGGAATTTTTTTTCCTTCTGAAATTGAGTGGGGACCCTGAATAAGTGCCAAACATTGGGGATTTCCACACTTGGTTGACCACCCAACATTTGCTCTGGCACTCCAGAGCCTAGAGTCACAAAAACTTGGATGTGCACAGTAGGCTTTTACCCTTCATAGGCTGCTGCACCACATAGTGTAGAATTTAAAAAAAAAAAAAAAAACATTTTAGAACATGTTAAAATTAACTCTTTTTAATTCAAATATTTTGTAGTAAATATGTACAGGCATGTATCAACATTTGCTAATAGTTTAAATAAAATATTTTTAGTTTGGCTTTACATTACAAGTTACTGCTATCTTTTTTTCCTTTTCCGAATATTACTCTAAAATTGAAGGTAAGAAAGAAACTAAATAAATAATGCAAAGAGATTTATTGGAAAAGTAGTATCAAGCATTGTTTTTCACTGCATTATAGCTCAAGCAATAAAGCAAAGCATTCTTTCAACAGCCCATTGTATGCCAGGGGGGTGATAAGGGTTAGGGCTCCACAATTTCATGACAATCACAGATTTTTCGAACATTTTTCTTAAATATTTAAACTTCTGTTTTAACATTTGATTTTGACCAACACTTTATGTGAATAGTTGCAATATATATGTTATAAAAAAAAGAGATTGTTTTCCTAAGGACTGGTGGTTTTCAATAAGCCAAATTGAGTGGTTGAGAAAAAGACTTACATGATGATCAGAGAATGATGGTCTTTTTTTTTTACGACCACTTTTTGGGAGGCACTGACTTTTTTTCATAGATTTTGTGATGAAAAAAAACCTTCTAGGAGAGACCATTAAAACCTCAACCAGTGACCTGACAAACATCTGCATCAAATGCGAGAAAGTTCAAACAAGGAAACGCGAAAAAATATAAAAACAAAAAATTTAACAAAGCAAATTAAGTATATTAAAATGTATTCAAAATATTTGTGCGAAGCTCTAACTTAAAGAGGTCTTTTTGACGATACAACCTCATGTCAGAATGCACTAAAAACGGTGCTGCCAATGATCTGATTCTAGAGTAGAAAGCTAAATTAGAAAAAAAAAAAGTTATTTTAGAAAAAAACAAGCAGCTCAAATAAACCAACCTTTTCTTTCCTTTTAAAGCTGACTAATTTTTATGATATTAAATTCAATGCACATTAAACATAAATGATAATTGTTTATTTATTTAAAATTAGTAAAATTGTCATTGAAAATTAGTAAATTTGTTTTTACACATAATTATATCAGTTAGAATCCTTTTTATAAACGCTAAATTGCACAATTTAAAATAAAATTAAATTAAATATTTTTGCCGGACGCAAATTATCTGTATTACAACAAATAAAAAAACATTTATTAAAAACACAAAAATTAATGTTAAGCCTAAAAAATTTAAAAGTCTAAAAATAGGTTATTATCTATATATATATATATATAAACAGAAAGTGCAATGGGGCTATATATAAGCTCCGGTTCTGTGAAAATGATAGTGTAGTTATTTACGCAACTATTTTGCCAAATCATGTATATGAGGAGTGCAAGACAGTAGAAACTTCTCACGTGCTGAAGGAATGGAGTAAATTATGTGGTGTCAACGATGGGATTTGAACCCCTGTTTACCTGGATTGACAGCTCACAGCTAAAGTATATACGCAGCTTCAAGAAGCTAAGTGACTTAATGAAACATTTACCTAGAGCCGTGATGGCTCGGGGGATAGAGAGTTCGCCTTCCTATGAGATGAACCGGGTTCGAATTCCAACGATGACTGGTTAATAAAAATTCCGCATCCGTCTTTCACCGATCACAGTGCTGCGTAAAATATCCTCAGTGATATATAACCGTCATTGAACGGCTGACCCAATTTTTCGGTTTACGACTACTAATGTTCAACTACTTAGCCTTGTCATTTTGAACCCAATCCAGAAGACAAGGGAACTCTTGGATCAAGGATTGGGAGAAATTTGCCTTTGTGGAGGATTTGCAAATTTCTCCCAATACTTGATACAAGAGTTCCCTTGTCTTCTGGATTGGGTTCAAAATGACAAGGATACGGAGTTGAACATTAGTAGTCGTAAACCTAAAAATTGGGTTGACTGTTCAACGAAGGTTATAAAATAAAATAAAATATTTTACGTGAAACTAAGTCCTTCCATCATTAATAGCGCAATTCTTTCATTTAACTGATATCTATGCAATAGAATGTTTTTGCTTTAACATCTGACGGAACTTCTTTACCTTACAACAGTGTGCATTGATGTTTCTTACAAGATGGTGAACATAAGCTTTGTCGGATCCAATGGTATGTTACGGTGGATATTTATGTGTTTGAACTAGCATGTTTGCATACAGAGTTTGTTCGAGCTGGATTTGAAAAAAGAAATTATAAAACAATTTTACAATATATGACAAGTAACAATAAATTTTTGATAACATGAAACTTTTAACTATTCAATACAACGCTGTAAATAAGTTGTGTTTACGTAAAAAAATTTAATAGTGATGAAAATTTATTTATGATCTTATTATTTAGTTTTCTTATAAAATGTAAATAATGTTTTAAAAAAAAAAAAAAAAAAAAAAAAAAAAAAAAAAATTCATTGAACAGTGACAGTTAAGCAAGAAAGAGGAAAAAGAACTTATTTTACTTTTCAGAATTACAAATTATTTATTTTAAATAAGAAAATTAAATAACGACGATAAAAACATTCTTTTTCCTTTTTGTAACATAACATTTAGGAAAAAGGTGTGGAAAGAAAGATTTCAATCAGCAACTTAGAAACACAATAGAACGTCATGGATGTCATTAAGTATTGAGTATAGTTAAGTGCGGCGAGCTCTCTGCTTATCGCTTATAGCTCTTGACTTGTTTTAAATTTGTTAAGTATCTAACTTTATTGAAAACGAGATCACAAACAGTCCCTGGACAAATTATTAGACGAACTATAAGATTCTATGTAAAATCTTAATTATCACGTGATACTATACAGCTTTATTGTTTTTAGCGTCTGAAACCGGTTTGCACACTAGTTTACGTTTGTGTATCGATTGGTTAACATTGTAATGCAATACGTTAAAATTAATATAAGTAGGAAGTATATTAAAAATCTCCTGAATAAAAACCCATTACATGTATATTTAAATATAAAAGTAATACGTTTAAACTCGTGCAAATCATGTCATTATTAAAAAACTACAGCGCGTCTAATAATTTGGTCTAATTATTGAAATATACTAATATAATACCTGATATAATAAATATTCTATATTTATGTAATATATCGTCTAATTTATCCAATTGTCAAATTTATATTATATATTGTCTAATTTAACAGATTGATACACGAGCGCAAACAAGTGTAAACCGCGTGAAAATAATAAAGCTGTATAGTTATCACCCGATAATTACAATTTTGCATAGAATCTTATAGCGCGTCTAATAATTTGGTCAGGGACTGTAAGTTGCACAATAAACAATGTATTGGATAACAGAACAGTTTTCTTCGGCAGCCATGTTTGGACCATAGACCCCTACTTAGGGTCCGAGTTTGAAAATTATACCTTGATATTAAAGGGAGCTAGGGGGTCTCGAAATATGAACCTTACTCGAGCCATTTTATTTTCTTAATCTTTTTTTTATTACTCCTTTACGCTTTCTTTGCTGGATTTCACACACAGAAAATACCCCATGCATGCTAGAAAATCCAAAATGTTACAAATGGAGTCGAAAAAGAGCAAATAAACTGATTTTCCTGGAATTTTATTTTTTTTTTCCCATTTTCGCAATAAAAAAAATTTATTTCCAAAATGCAGGACCCTCCAGAATAACGAAAAACACATTAAAAAAATAATATAATGTAAAATAAACAAAAGAAGAAAAAAAGAAATTTTTTCGAAAAGGTGCACGTCCCAGGCATTCGAACCCAGGACCCCCGGAACAACAAATCTAACTTGCCACACAGCTTTACCAACTGCGCCACGATTCACATGCATGCCCGCGAATATTTAGCTTAAAGCACCACCTCCCGGTTAGTAAACAAAACTTATTTTGGCAGATTGTGGGCCCACTAATTGGTATATAAAAAAATCCTTCGGTAAAATTGTTCGATACATTAAATTCTAATTTTGGGCGGAGTTTGAAATTTATAGGTTAATATTATAGGGAGTTACGGGGTGTGATGTGTGCGTGACTCCTGATATGACTTCTGTCCCGTTTTCAGCCTTTATTCACATATAGAAGACTTTATTCGCTTTAAAATATTGTAAAGAAGTTTAAAAAAAGTTCGCTATTAGTTATTATTCGCTATTTCCCAAAGAAAAAATAGATTTTTTTTTATATACAGAACACTTGATTCACGTTTAAAAATAAAAATATATATTAAAAAAATAATATTAAAAAAAAGAAAAAATTTGAATGTTGACCGTCGCAGGGTTTCGAACCCATGGTATCGTGGACTACAAATTTAACTTGCCACACAGCTTTACCAACTGCGCCATGATTCACATGCCTGACAACGAATATTTAACTTAAAACACCACCGCCCGGTTAGTAAACAAAACTTATTTTGGCAGACTGTGGGCCCACTAATTGGTATATAAAAAAATTCTTCGGTACAATTGCTGGATACATTAAATTCTAAGTTTGGGCGGAGTTTGAAATTTATAGGTTAATATTATAGAGAGTTACGGGGTGTCATGTGTGCCTGACTCCTGATATGACTTCTGTCCCGTTTTCAGCCTTTATTCACATATAGAAGACTTTATTCGCTTTAAAATATTGGAAAGAAGTTAAAAAAAGTTCGCTATTAGTTATTATTCGCTATTTCCCAAAGAAAAAATAGATTTTTTTTTTATATACGGAACACTTGATTCACGTTTAAAAATAAAAATATATATTAAAAAAATCATATTAAAAAAAAGAAAAAATTGGAATGTTGACCGTCGCAGGGTTTCGAACCCATGGTATCGTGGACTACAAATTTAACTTGCCACACAGCTTTTCCAACTGCGCCATGATTCACATGCCTGACCGCGAATATTTAGCTTAAAACACCACCGCCCGGTTAGTAAACAAAACTTATTTTGGCAGATTGTGGGCCCACTAATTGGTATATAAAAAAATCCTTCGATACAATTGCTGGATACATTAAATTCTAAGTTTGGGCGGAGTTTGAAATTTATAGGTTAATATTATAGGGAGTTACGGGGTGTGATGAGTGCGTGACTCCTGATATGACTTCTGTCCCGTTTTCAGCCTTTATTCACATATAGAAGACTTTATTCGCTTTAAAATATTGGAAAGAAGTTAAAAAAAGTTCGCTATTAGTTATTATTCGCTATTTCCCAAAGAAAAAATAGATTTTTTTTATATACAGAACAATTGATTCACGTTTAAAAATAAAAATATATATTAAAAAAATAATATTAAAAAAAAGAAAAAATTTGAATGTTGACCGTCGCAGGGTTTCGAACCCATGGTATCGTGGACTACAAATTTAACTTGCCACACAGCTTTACCAACTGCGCCATGATTCACATGCCTGACCGCGAATATTTAGCTTAAAACACCACCGCCCGGTTAGTAAACAAAACTTATTTTGGCAGATTGTGGGCCCACTAATTGGTATATAAAAAAATCCTTCGGTACAATTGCTGGATACATTAAATTCTAAGTTTGGGCGGAGTTTGAAATTTATATGTTAATATTATAGAGAGTTACGGGGTGTCATGTGTGCCTGACTCCTGATATGACTTCTGTCCCGTTTTCAGCCTTTATTCACATATAGAAGACTTTATTCGCTTTAAAATATTGGAAAGAAGTTAAAAAAAGTTCGCTATTAGTTATTATTCGCTATTTACCAAGGAAAAAATAGATTTTTTTTTTATATACGGAACACTTGATTCACGTTTAAAAATAAAAATATATATTAAAAAAATAATATTAAAAAAAAGAAAAAAAATTGAATGTTGACCGTCGCAGGGTTTCGAACCCATGGTATCGTGGACTACAAATTTAACTTGCCACACAGCTTTACCAACTGCGCCATGATTCACATGCCTGACCGCGAATATTTAGCTTAAAACACCACCGCCCGGTTAGTAAACAAAACTTATTTTGGCAGATTGTGGGCCCACTATATGGTATATAAAAAAATCCTTCGGTACAATTGCTGGATACATTAAATTCTAAGTTTGGACGGAGTTTGAAATTTATAGGTTAATATTATAGGGAGTTACGGGGTGTGATGTGTGCGTGACTCCTGATATGACTTCTGTCCCGTTTTCAGCCTTTATTCACATATGGAAGACTTTATTCGCTTTAAAATATTGAAAAGAAGCTAAAAAAAGTTCGCTATTAGTTATTATTCGCTATTTCCCAAAGAAAAAATAGATTTTGTTTTATATACAGAACACTTGATTCACGATTAAAAATAAAAATATATATTAAAAAAATAATATTAAAAAAAAAGAAAAAATTTGAATGTTGACCGTCGCAGGGTTTCGAACCCATGGTATCGTGGACTACAAATTTAACTTGCCACACAGCTTTACCAACTGCGCCATGATTCACATGCCTGACCGCGAATATTTAGCTTAAAACACCACCGCCCGGTTAGTAAACAAAACTTATTTTGGAAGATTGTGGGCCCACTAATTGGTATATAAAAAAATCCTTCGGTACAATTGCTGGATACATTAAATTCTAAGTTTGGACGGAGTTTGAAATTTATAGGTTAATATTATAGGGAGTTACGGGGTGTGATGTGTGCGTGACTCCTGATATGACTTCTGTCCCGTTTTCAGCCTTTATTCACATATGGAAGACTTTATTCGCTTTAAAATATTGAAAAGAAGCTGAAAAAAGTTCGCTATTAGTTATTATTCGCTATTTCCCAAAGAAAAAATAGATTTTGTTTTATATACAGAACACTTGATTCACGTTTAAAAATAAAAATATATATTAAAAAAATAATATTAAAAAAAAGGAAGAAATTTGAATGTTGACCGTCGCAGGGTTTCGAACCCATGGTATCGTGGACTACAAATTTAACTTGCCACACAGCTTTACCAACTGCGCCATGATTCACATGCCTGACCGCGAATATTTAGCTTAAAACACCACCGCCCGGTTAGTAAACAAAACTTATTTTGGCAGATTGTGGGCCCACTAATTGGTATATAAAAAAAATCCTTCGGTACAATTGCTGGATACATTAAATTCTAAGTTTGGGCGGAGTTTGAAATTTATAGATTAATAATATAGGGAGTTACGGGGTGTGATGTGCGCGTGACTCCTGATATGACTTCTGCCCCGTTTTCAGCCTTTATTCACATATAGAAGACTTTATTCGCTTTAAATATTGGAAAGAAGTTAAAAAAAGTTCGCTATTAGTTATTATTCGCTATTTCCCAAAGAAAAAATAGATTTTGTTTTATATACAAAACATTTGATTCACGTTTAAAAATAAAAATATATATTAAAAAAATAATATTAAAAAAAAGAAAAAATTTGAATGTTGACCGTCGTAGGGTTTCGAACCCATGGTATCGTGGACTACAAATTTAACTTGCCACACAGCTTTACCAACTGCGCCATGATTCACATGCCTGACCGCGAATATTTAGCTTAAAACACCACGGCCCGGTTAGTAAACAAAACTTATTTTGGCAGATTGTGGGCCCACTAATTGGTATATAAAAAAATCCTTCGGTACAATTGCTGGATACATTAAATTCTAAGTTTGGGCGGAGTTTGAAATTTATAGGTTAATAATATAGGGAGTTACGGGGTGTGATGTGTGCGTGACTCCTGATATGACTTCTGTCCTGTTTTCAGCCTTTATTCACATGTAGAAGACTTTATTCGCTTTAAAATATTGGAAAGAAGTTAAAAAAAGTTCGCTATTAGTTATTATTCGCTATTTACCAAGGAAAAAATAGATTTTTTTTTTATATACGGAACACTTGATTCACGTTTAAAAATAAAAATATATATTAAAAAAATAATATTAAAAAAAAGAAAAAAAATTGAATGTTGACCGTCGCAGGGTTTCGAACCCATGGTATCGTGGACTACAAATTTAACTTGCCACACAGCTTTACCAACTGCGCCATGATTCACATGGCTGACCGCGAATATTTAGCTTAAAACACCACCGCCCGGTTAGTAAACAAAACTTATTTTGGCAGATTGTGGGCCCACTATATGGTATATAAAAAAATCCTTCGGTACAATTGCTGGATACATTAAATTCTAAGTTTGGACGGAGTTTGAAATTTATAGGTTAATATTATAGGGAGTTACGGGGTGTGATGTGTGCGTGACTCCTGATATGACTTCTGTCCCGTTTTCAGCCTTTATTCACATATGGAAGACTTTATTCGCTTTAAAATATTGAAAAGAAGCTAAAAAAAGTTCGCTATTAGTTATTATTCGCTATTTCCCAAAGAAAAAATAGATTTTGTTTTATATACAGAACACTTGATTCACGATTAAAAATAAAAATATATATTAAAAAAATAATATTAAAAAAAAAGAAAAAATTTGAATGTTGACCGTCGCAGGGTTTCGAACCCATGGTATCGTGGACTACAAATTTAACTTGCCACACAGCTTTACCAACTGCGCCATGATTCACATGCCTGACCGCGAATATTTAGCTTAAAACACCACCGCCCGGTTAGTAAACAAAACTTATTTTGGAAGATTGTGGGCCCACTAATTGGTATATAAAAAAATCCTTCGGTACAATTGCTGGATACATTAAATTCTAAGTTTGGACGGAGTTTGAAATTTATAGGTTAATATTATAGGGAGTTACGGGGTGTGATGTGTGCGTGACTCCTGATATGACTTCTGTCCCGTTTTCAGCCTTTATTCACATATGGAAGACTTTATTCGCTTTAAAATATTGAAAAGAAGCTGAAAAAAGTTCGCTATTAGTTATTATTCGCTATTTCCCAAAGAAAAAATAGATTTTGTTTTATATACAGAACACTTGATTCACGTTTAAAAATAAAAATATATATTAAAAAAATAATATTAAAAAAAAGGAAGAAATTTGAATGTTGACCGTCGCAGGGTTTCGAACCCATGGTATCGTGGACTACAAATTTAACTTGCCACACAGCTTTACCAACTGCGCCATGATTCACATGCCTGACCGCGAATATTTAGCTTAAAACACCACCGCCCGGTTAGTTGTTGTAGTTGTAGTTAATTTACGTCGCACTAGAGCTGCACAATGGGCTATTGGCGACGGTCTGGGAAACATCCCTGAGGATGATCCGAAGACATGCCATCACAATTTTGATCCTCTGCAGAGGGGATGGCAGCCCCCGCTTCGGTAGCCCGACGACCTGCACGCGAAGTCGAGCACTTTACGGTAGAACAGTTTAACGAGGACCAATACCGCACACCCTCGGTCCCTACGCAGACTAATCCAAGTGGTCACCCACCC